>NC_088361.1:118593311-118681583 GCF_034508935.2 Berghia stephanieae
ATTGAACATTTGACTTCCCATCATTGAACTGCCAAGTTCCGAGACAGATTGGGGAAACTTTGAGATCTGTTCCTTTGAGAGTTATATGCTCCATTTTGTTACTGAAAGTAAAAGACCGTGTCGAGCAAACGTGTTGACCGTCAAAAGTTCAACTGATAAGAAGAGGACAGTCAAGACGAACTCTAAATTCAGCAAGCCGGTTCGTGACAGTGACAACAAATGGGAGGGTCTCTGTTTCTGCTTCAACCTTGTCGGTTGTCGTAGTACCTTATGGTAGTCTCAACAGTTTATAAAACCAATAGGCATTACCTACGTACTTCGAATTAATCGAGCTATTATAATTACACCAAAGAATGATAGAAACACCCTCTCTTTTTGTGTGATGACTCTATTCGTCTATTATTTTGTCATTGTCGAACATTTCAAAGGATCTTTTCCCCTGTTTGCAACAATTATCTTACCTGTAACACTCTAGAGGCTGGGGCTTTAGCTGATTCGTCCTAAAAGGGTGGCAATGTGCAGTGTTGCTGCTGCTGACACTTTTCAGCTTGTCTAAATTATCTATTTGCTTATGTTTTTTTTTAAATAAACGACGCGTTTAGTGTTTTATAAACGTACATATAAAACATATGTAAACATAATTTTTTGGATATATTGTTTTCCCGAATAAACTTGAAAGGAAAAGGTTTTACTTACGTGTTCTTATTCATTTACAAGTTTTAAAATCCAAATAATTGTTTCGTCTCATAGTTGTCATGAAAATCCATTGAACAAACATAAAATATTGTCATCACCTTGCGTTCGTTGCGAATAGTTTATGTTTTCCCGTCCCATCATTGTTTTGTTTATCCGTCTTATAAGACCCCCCCCCCCAAAAAAAAAAAAAACCAAAAAAAACAAACAACAAAACAACAACAAGCAAAACAAAAAAACAAACAAACAAAAATAACAACAACAACAAAAAAAAAAAAAAAAAAAAAAAGAAAAAAAGAAAGAAAAAGAAGCAAACAAACAAAAAGACCCCCCACCCCCCAAAAATAAAAATCGACATCAACAACAAAAACCAAAACCAAAATAAAAAACAAAAAAGAACAAAACAAAACAAAAACAAAGCAAAAAAACAAACAAACAAACAAATGAACAAAAAAATCAACGCCATTCTCCTATCTCTCATTTGTCTTTACTGTTTCATTCATCATGTTTTGTTGACAAAGGACAAATCCGAAACGTCCATATAGTTTGTCTCCGTTAATTAAATTGGAGCTTCCATTCTATTTGACTTTCGTTATCTTATATTTTATGTGTGTAATTTACAGATCGAAATTTGGAATAGGAGATGTTACTTAACAAACCGGATACAGAACTGGAAGGGGATGCAGGTACGTAGTTAACTTGTAAAAAGATGAACTTCCTCATTTCCCAGTGAAATCAATACACACATGTCCTTTAGAGCCACGGGGCTCACGGAGCCGGACTTTAACAGTGCTTCTATAGCGCTAAACGGACAATCTATCATAGCCTATCGTAAAGTACTTTCCGCCAGATCTAACAGATCCAGTCACTACTGGGTGAACAGAAAAGTCAGAAGAAACCTCAGCTTACCCGGGATCGATCAAATTCCCTATGCGTGTGAACTGAATGCTTTACCAAATAGACTACCGAGAAAGCCTCAATTTTTAATTTATCGTTATTTTTAATTAAACAAAAATTTTGTACTTCGAATACTGAGAGCACAAAATTGAAGAGGAACTTCATTGTATATAAAAACTTCTTAAATCCCCCCCCCCCACCCCCTTCCCCCACCCCAACATCTTTTTAACCAAGACAAGAGGAAAAGTTCCACGACTTATTTGACATATGGAAACTGATAGAATATTATAATTTCATCATAACTCACCTCTTCCCTCTTTCCAAACAATTACAAGAAATGGAAGGGGGAGGGGGGGGGGGGGGGGAGGGGAGGGGGGCGTGAGACGTGAATCTCACAAACTACTTTCTTAAAAAAACAAACATTACATATTATGTTACCCACAACTCACTTACTCAATCATCTCAGGGCCTGCTGCTGGCATTTGAGGCGATGCATAAGGGATCTCCACCTCGTCATGTCAGCAGCTATTCTTGGGGCCATCTCGAGGGGCAGACCTCTCCGTTTTAGGTCCCTCTCTACCGTACGTCTCCAAGCCTCCTTGGGGCGGCCTCGCTTCCTCTTTCTTTGGGGTGTCCATCGCAGAGCCTTCCTTGTCAGTGTTTCATCAGGTCTGCGACAGACATGCCCCAACCAGTTACCCACAATCTCTAACCGATATTAAGTCGGGCTGAAATGGATTCTGAAAACTGAATTGTGACCCTCCGTCTCTAAGCGTAGCCATCGTTAACATAATATAGCCTGACACTAGAACCCTCTAGGACTGGCAGTTTGACGTCATTTTTTAGGTTTGTGTAGCGTCTATTGAGTTGTCATTAGTAGTAGAGCTCAAGGAAACAAGTTATTTCATTGGTTGAACTATTGAATACAACTCACGATTTGTTTTCTTTTGTGGCAAAAGACTGGCATTTTGACGTCATCTTTTGGTCAGTGTCAGGCTATAAGTTAACGATGGCTACGCAGACATGCCCCAACCAGTTACCCACAATCTCTAACCGATATTATGTCGGGCTGAACTGGATTCTGAAAACTGAATTGTGACTCTCCGTCTCAAAGCGGGGTGAGCTAGGTACTGGTCATTGAATGGATAGACAGAGATATTGAATCTGGAGATAATTTCTCTTTGTTTGCGTGGCTATTTGGGCTTGTGGTATGACACTTACTTTTAGATCGGAAGGCCCTGGGTTTGAGCTTCGCTCAGCGTATAGTTGAGTCCTTGGAAAAAGGCTCTTTATTCACATTCTCTCACCTTACTCAGATGAAAATGAGTACCTGGCCGTCAACAGCGTTGTCTCTGTCGAAAAAACATGTAACATTGCCTAACATCTCGTTCTACATGTTATGTCTTGCTGTTGGTCAGGGACGTTTTGTAAAGCGCATTGAGCACGTTTAGTGGATATTGCGCTATATAAAAGCACAAGCTCAAGTTACAGTGGAGAATGAAGATGATTTCTCATAATATAGGGAATGAGATTAGCGGAAGAGTAGCGTCCCTTGATTGGACGCCACCGGTGGAGAGGTTATTTGTAAACAAACCAACTACAAGCCAAGCGCTCCAAATACAAAATTTTTTATTCATATTTCTGTACAAAAATGCATAACGTTGATTATGATATGCATTTTTGTACAGAATAATACATTTTTCATTTGGAGCGCTTGGCTTGTAGTTGGTTTGTTTACAAATAACTTCTCCACCGGTGACGTCCATTCAAGGGACGCTACTCTTCCGCTAATCTCATTCCCTATCAAAGTTCCTCTTTCTAATCCTTATTATATCTCTAAATTCACATTCACTTTTAGAGGCCCAATTCATCCCGGCGAACTAATACCGTTTCGAGACAATGGATAACAGTTATTTAGGGTGAAAATAATTATATTCAAATTGTGAGACCCCTTGAGACTTTATTCAGTTACAAAACTACATTGATCCTTCTCAACGGAGTTCATTAATTCAAATACAATTTTATAAATTAGACATGGAGACCAATTTTCAGGTTCTGGTTCATCCCGACATAATACTTATTGAGACACAATGACACAATAATAATAATAATAATAATAATAATAATAATAATAATAATAATAATAATAATAATAATAATAATATAATATAAATAAATAAATAAATAAATAAATAAATATTAATAATAATAATAATAATAATAATAATAATAATAATAATAATAATAATAATAATAAAAATATAATAATAATAATAATAGTAACAATAATAATAATAATATAATAAAAAATAATAATAATAATAATAATAATAATAATAATAATAATAACAAATAATAATAATAATAATAATAATAATAATAATAATAATAATAATAATAATAATAATAATAATAATAATAATAATAATAATAATAATAATAATAATAAATCATAATAATAATATTACTATATTACTATATTATGAAACGAAAATAATCCGCCATGTTCATATAAAGCACTCAGGCTTCCGAGAGCGAGTCTCCTACCACAAGAACACATTGCCGCTGTTCCATACCGTGCACATCTGTTGTGTCTATAAATACCTAACTGGCAGCTGGAATTGTTTTATTCATTAAACTATAATAAAGGCCCCAATAAGAATTGTATTTGGATTATGCCAATCAAATGGATGCCCTTTTTCTATTAAATATAACAATTAAAACAATACCATTTTTACACTCGTTCTACATGTTACGTGTTGCTGTTGGTCAGGGAGCTTTTGTAAAGTGCTTTGAGCGCGTTTAGTGGATATTGCTCTATATAAAATCTCAAGCTTAAGTTATGAAGAGAATGAAAATGATTTCTCATATTGCAACATACTCAAAGTTTATATTTCTAATCTTTCTGTCCCTCCATGAAATCGCGGCGCTTGCGGCAGCAATGCGGCCGCGATTTTTCGCCGTTATATATATATATATATATATATATATATATATATATATATATATATATATATATATATATATATATATATAGTTTTTTTTCAAAAAAAATGAAAGGAACCATGTAAGTTGTAATCAGGGTCAAATGGATGTCATTTTTTACCCTCCATATGACATTATGCTATTTAAGAATAGTTTTATTGCTAACATCAATCTATTATATATATTTTTTTTTGTTTATTATGGGTGTTTAATATACTACCATAAACATAGATTCATGTAACTCGGGAATAAAAAGTTTTATGGCCGGTCCCCTCGATCTCGTTACTCCCGTTCCACCGTATTATTATGATGTATAGATGTACTTGGAAATATAATATACATGTAATAATAATAATAATAATAATAATAATAATAATAATAATAATAATAATAATAATAATAATAATAATAATAATAATAATAATAATAATAATAATATTTTAAAAAATTTATGAGCTTTTCTACAACATAATTGTTAGGAATCCATGCATTGTGTAAAAGTGTTGTTTTTTAGTTGTTTTTTTTCTTCAAAATCTCCTGGTGGCATCCCCTGTATATACCTGGCATATTATTTCTTTTCTGTGTATGCAATGTCAATATCAATGTAATATATGGACAAAATACTGTATAATACATACCAACTAAAATTGGTGGACTGTGCTTGTCATAGAATTAAAGCAAGAATAAATTATTGTGCGCTGATTAATTGGCAGCTGGATTTGTTTTATTCATTAAACGATAATAAAGGTTTGGCACCCAATTAGAATGGGAGCGATCTATATTCATGTTTTCGTAAAAGCAGGTCATCAATCACATGATTTGTTGCTGTCCAACGATTAGATATTTCTTAACAAATGTAAACACGCTGCTTTGTTTACAAATGTTATAAACATACCCTTGTGTCAAGCTGAATCAAGTGACCAATCGTGATGTTAGATATTTAAAAAGCTGGGAACACTTTTCACTAAGTGGGTTTCACTTTGAGAACATTTTGCAATGTGACCAATGACCTCGAGCACATGGAAACGTAATATAGATCATGCCCATTTGTAGTTGGTTTATGCCAATCAAATGGATGCTCTTTTTATATTAAATATAACAACTAAAACAATACCATTAAGACACTTTACACACGTTAATCTATGTATATTGGTTGGCCAAGGAGCTCACAATATTGCCACCCGTAAGTATAACGGACCAACACACAAAACTTTGTGTAACCATGATCGTTTATAGTCAGGTTAATATATTTTAGTGATAATTATTCATAAACGCGGATGGCAAAAAACAATAACAAAGACCTGAGTGACGTCATCTTCGTTCTATCTATTGCCAGCCGTAATTGCTCTTTAATGTTTGTGTTTGAACCAAACGATGTTATAATACAGTATTTAGAGAAACTAATAGTCTTTCAAAGCCGTTAAGGCCCATGGAATCGGAGTTTATCCCGGTGTCTAAAGCGTGAAACTGACAATGGTAATTGCTTGTTGCCCTTTGGATAGGATTTTACTCTTTCGTAAAGTATATTTCACCAGATCTACCATCTACCCAATCACTGCTCGGTGGACGGGGGAGGGTGGTCAGAAAATAAAAAAAAAATAAGAGAGAGAGAGAGAGAGAGAGAGAGAGAGAGAGAGAGAGAGAGAGAGAGAAGAGAGAGAGAGAGAGAAAGAGATAGAAAGAAAGAAAGAGAGAGATAGATAGAGAGATAGATAGAGAGAGAGAGAGAAGAGATAAAGAAAGAGAGAAAGAAAGAAAGGGAGAGATAGATAGATAGATAGATAGATAGATAGATAGATAGAGAGAGAGAGAGAGAGAGAGAGAGAGAGAGAGAGAGGAGAAAAAAAAGAAAGAGAGAGAGAAAGAGAAAGAAAGAAATAAAGAAAGAGAGATAGAGAGAGAGAGAGAAGAGAGAGATAGAGAGAGAGAGAGGGGGGGGGGAGATAAAGAAAGAAAGAAAGAAAGAAAGGAAGGAAGAGAGAGGGAGGGGGATAGATAGACAGATAGATAGATAGATAGATAGATAGATATATAGATAGATAGATAGATAGAGATTGATAGATAGATAGATAGATAGAGAGAGAGAGAGAGAGAGAGAGAGAGAGAGAGAGAGAGAGAGAGAGAGAGAGAGAGAGAGAGAGAGAGAGAGAGTTAAAACATTGCAGGATGATCATGATAAAACAAAACTGGTGAGTTTGTGATCATAACTCAAATGACTCTGCATCAATAAACACAGGCAGTGTGTAATAGCGCGTGTTGTTATGCTCAAAATACTCATTCGTATTTAGTGACCCATGACACGTATTGTGAGAATAATTTTTTAAGACACGAGGGAAAATATTTCAATATTATTTCAAATCAGAAGACTTAGAAAAGGTAAGGTAGACGTCTAAGTTTGATTTTGTTTGAAACTGAAATTTTTCAGAAAATGTTATTAAAAAAGGAGATCCTTTCATTCTAAAGTTCGTTTGCAAAAATAGAATACAGTATATTGGACAAACTCCAGAGTTGATAAAAAAAAACAATAGAACCTTTTGATCTTGTGATCAACATGGATTATGAATAATATATGGAACTCAGAGACACTCTGACGGAAATTTAAATTTAAATTTCATCACACGGAGAACGTGTGTCTGCTTTTAAAAAAAAACAAAAAAAAAAAACAAAAAAAAAAAAAACAACATACATTTTTGTTTTATTTTACAATATTCAATTTTATCAAACCTTTGTAAAGACAATTTGGCTTTAAGTGTTGGTCTTGTCCTGGTCCTTTCTTTATTATTTTGCTGAGAAAGAACGGTCGGATATTTCTTTTGTGTGAAATAATTTTAATTGTGACTTTTTGCAGCATGTGGACTTGTGACAATTCAATCGTTCGCATTTTCACGGAAATCCTGTCTCTGCAAATTGTTGCTTATATCTTGACGAGTTACAGCCAGCCAATGACCCCAGACAATATTTGAAATTTAATCTTGAGCATGAAATAAAAAAAGAAAAAAAAAAAAAGAAAAAGAAAACACGACACAAGTTAAGTCATTTACGACAAATAGATATCTTTTGCAATGCATTTAATTAATCCTCCAAGAGCTCCAAGACCCATAGAGCCGAAATTCAATCCGGTTTCTACTGCATTAAACGGACCTCAGTAATTACTTGCTGCCCTTTGGATAGGGGGATTGCAGAAAATAGCTACCGCACTAGGATCGGTACCAATCAGTTTGCCTATGAACCACTGAGATATCGAGATTTCCGTCATTGTTCGTATGTAGATAGAATGCGGTTGTCACACGACTGTTTGTTGTCAGTCTTAGCCAGATAGGGATGTGATCATTGTCATCTTTTCTGTGACTTATTCTACCAGGAAACAACTTTACATGCGCTGATTCAAAGATTCCTTGGTATTTTTAACTTCAATTTATAATCAAACGATGCTGTACCTCTTAGAATTTGTCAGTACATTATATGCGTCTCTCCCATAAACTACGAAGAAGTTTATTGAGATGGAGTTATTCCGGCTTTTGTAACCGAGAAAAGAGCAGTAAATAGCTTGCTTATTACCCACTAGATACGAGAGGGACCATTCTATCCTTAATACCCACTAGATACGAGAGGGACCATTCTATTCTTATTACCCACTAGATACGAGAGGGACCATTCTATCCTTATTACCCACTAGATACGAGAGGGACCATTCTATCCTTATTACCCACTAGATACGAAAGGGACCATTCTATCCATATTACCCACTAGATACGAGAGGGACCATTCTATCCGTAATACCCACTAGATACGAGAGGGACCATTCTATTCTTATTACCCACTATATACGAGAGGAACCATTCTATCCTTATTACCCACTAGATACGAGAGGGACCATTCTATTCTTATTACCCACTAGATACGAGAGGAACCATTCTATCCTTATTACCCACTAGATACAAGGGGGACCCTTCTATCAAAAAAAGAGCACGATTTTTTCTCTCACTGTAATATATAGAAATGATCTCTTTATTTATAAACGATTTTTAGAACTACTCAGATTAATTCAGTAGTCTTTCTCCAAGTACTTTTCGTCACATTCAATAGGGACGAGAGATCATTGCAAAGTGTGCTCAAAATGACTCGCATAGTGAAAAGTGTTCACAGTTTGAGAAATATCTAACATTCCGATTGGTCATTTTGTTCAGCTTGACACATTGGTGTGCTTACAGCTTTCATATTCAAAGCAGCGTGTTTACATTTATTAAGTGTCCAATCATTGTACAGCAACAAATCATGTGATCGATGACTAGGTTGGACGAAAACATGAATATATATCGCTCCCATTGAGGCATATTAAGTTGAGCCCCCTCGCCCATCCCCCGCCTCCTCCCCCCTCCCTCCCCCCCCCCCCCCCCACAAAAGTCCATGGTGAGTGTACTTGGGATTCTAATTAAGTTTGTTTACACACGAGTGGCACACTCTATCGAGTGACGAGGTTTATGACTGAGTAATGTTTTTCCCCCTTTCTTTTCCCCAGCAACGATGCCATTGGTCACCAGACGAGGCCTCGTTGTTGTCATTGTCTTCTTTGCCCTCCTCTTGGACAATCTTCTCCTCACGTGCATTGGTAAGTGTGCGGTCCTGTCGGAAATATAATGCATCAAAACATGTAACATGATGTATCCGTGGCAATAAATACGTATATAAGACTTAAAAGAAACAGTCACTGCTACAGTATTGGAGTGCATTTGAACACTTATCACTAAACGATTCTTTTATAAGATTTTAGTTTGTAAAACATGTGAGCAATACTTGTCCTGGGAGAAATTCCATACACAGGCGCCAATTAATGACTTGGAAAATATACTAAGTTCCTCACCTGGAGTTGAAATGTTTTATTTATCTAAAATTGGTAGATAGGATTACTATGATGAATTGTGCGTATACAATTAGGGTCTTTTTTTTGTTAAGGTTGGAATGCCTGGGACTTTCAGGCAAACTTTCGCTCGACTGATATTTTTTAAACCATGAAAATAATGGCCCAAAATAATGAAAATGATAATGAAAGTAAATTTCTTTCTTTGGTAAATATTCTAATTTAAGGCAAGAAACAGTAACTTTATAATAATTGAAGTGACGCCTGTAGCCTGTATATAGAATTTCTTTTGTTTACAGGGTTGGTTACACCCCTACCATTCTTTGTAGGAAAAAAAAAAAAAGAAAAACACGTAGCATTTCAAGACTTTTGGTCTTACAAGAAATAGGTTTCGAGGTGTAATGAGATCTTGACCACAATGGTGGTCCTTAATACCAACTCGTTCAATTTGAGAACCAATCATCGTAAAATAGAATATATTTTGATAAGAAAAAATACAGGTGAGGTCATTGGAGAGGTAGTATAAGAAGAAGATTCTTGATCTCATGCGCTTGAAATTTAGAACTCGTTCCCAATGCATGCGCTCTCAAGGTCTCGCATCAGCACTGGGAAACTGTTGTAAATTAATGTCAAACGTATGAGTTCAAGAATCATTTAATATCAAGAGTGGAAAAATCACATGGTTGTCTTATCCAGTGGCGTGGCATGCTTACAGTATAAGGTGGTGCCAGAATCAGAGGAAAATGACTTAAAACATGCTATATTTGTAAATACAAAAGAAAGAAAAAAAAAATAAAGAAAAGATTTACTCAAATAAGTATGAGACGGTATCTACCATTTCTGTTTTATTTTTTAAAAATACTGTAATCCATTTTTAAATGATGGATACGGTGTCAGGCACCAAATCAACCAATATAGCCACGCCCCTCGGTCTTATCTTTGAAACAAACGTAATTTTTTTCGTACTCTTGTCCAATCTGCCAGTGCCCATTCTTCCAAACTACTTCCGAGAGGGTGATGGGGAATCATCACCAAGCCACGACCATGACTATGTTCATCTCTCACGGAATATTTCGGAAGGTTTGTTCTATCCTAACACAAGTCTGGTGCACAGAGAAGGTCCTGAAATACATTTGCGTTATTCGGTGCCCCGGAAAATCGTGGTCGATAGGTAAGGAGGCATCATCATCATCATCATCATCATCATCATCATCATCATCATCATCATCATCATCATCATCAGGCTTGTAGTCAAGCGGTATATCACTTAGCTTGTGATTCGTAGGGTCCTAGGTTCGAGTCTCTCTTCGAGCGACACAAAGTTGATTCTTTGTAAAAGTCTCCTTGATCTCATTTCTCACCATACTCGGGTATGAAAAGAGTAATCAGCAGGTAACGGCTATAATATGTCGACCTCCCCCACCCCCAACACAAAACACATGAACACAGACAGACAGGCAGACAGACAGACACACACACACACACACACACACAATATCAAACAAAACAAACAACACAAAGAAAGCAGACAGGCAAATAAAACAGAAAAAACCCAAAACTAACCCAAAAACCCAACAAAAACTAAAAACTAAAACAAAACATAAAACAACCGAAACCCCCCCCCCCCCAAAAAAAAAAACAAAAACAAAAAACAAAACAAAAATAAAACAAAAACGAGAAACAAAAACAAAACCGAACGAAAAAGCGAAGAAAAAAAAAAACAAACCCCCCCCAAAAAAAAAAAAACATAACAAAAAACAAACAAACAAATAACAAAAACAAACAAGCAAACCAACAACGCAGGTGGTTGGATGGGAGCATCACCCTTGAATCATATACCTATGATGTTCGCATGGGTGTACGATCCGATAGTGATGTCGTTTCTTCTTCTCTTTACTAGCCTATCCTGCTTCTTTGGTTTGTGATTGTATTTTTGACAGGGGATATTTTTTTTTCTGTAAATCTTCTGCCTGTTTGTTCTTGGTTATTTATAATTTAGCTTATGATATCTTTAGGTTATGATTTTGATTTACATTTGTACTATTTTTGTTAGATTGCTTGTTTTTTTGTTTCAGCGGTCTCTCATATAACCTCAATTGTGTTGGAAGAGACCTAAAGCAACAAAAAAACCAAAAAAAAAAAAAAAAAAAACAAAAAAAACCCAACAACCGCCCCCCCACCCAAAAAAACAAAGAAAAAACAAAACAAAAACAACAAATCCAACCCCCCCCCCCCCCAAAGGGGTGGGGGGGGGGGGGGAGGTTGGCGTTTCGACAGATTATAGCTGTTACCTGCTGGCTACGCTTTTCATACCCGAGTAGGGTGAAAAATGAGATCAATGTAACTCATTCTAGTGGCTACGCATGTTTAGGGGATATTGTGTTGTATTATCAAGACTAAACCCAAAAAGCCTTTTCTCCAACATTTCTTAATATGCTAGATAGTTGAAATTAATATTTTTGGTTTAAACAATCCTAACCGTTTAGATATTTGATCGTCAAGCCTTGTCGTTTTCCACAAAATGAAGAATTAATTGTGCGGCTATGTTTTCTAGTGATATGATACTCGCCTGCGGATCGGAAGGTCCCTGGATCGAGTCCCGCTCTGAGCGGTGCATAGCTGAGTCCTTGGAACAGGCTCTTTACTCACTCACATTCTATCACCGTGATCAGAAGTCAAATGAGTACCTGTGGCCGTTAAAAGCGTTTTCTCTTTCCAAATGGTAATATCGCTTATCGGGCTTCATGTCTCGTCCAACATGTTAAGTGTTGCTGCTGGCTAGGGACCTCTTGTAAAGCGCTTTAAGCATGGTAAGGACTATTGTGCTGTATAAATGCTTAAGTTTTAATTTGTTTCTAATTTTGCAGTCCAATGAACTCAACAGACTCTAAGGAAAACACTCGAATGGGGCTACTGATCGGGGCGAAAACATTTGTCCAGCTGTTTTTCAACTTAGGCGTTGGTTCGTTAACAAACAGGTAACGCACGTTATTTCTTTCTTTTTTTTTTTTTCGAAAAATAAATTATTATAGAAGGAACAAAATTGACGTCATTCAGTTGTTTATTGTTTTTAGACAACCTGTTAGTGATAAGTTCTCACTAAATTATATCAATCTGACTATAAACGTTAAAGATTACAATGTTGTACTTTGCACACATTACCTCGCTTGACTTAGGTGTAAAAGTTACCTATCACAGGAAGTGACGAATAATGTAAAAGTGCTAGTACAAAATAAAGGCGTCTGGCAGGTGACTGTTGTAGAATGAAATGTTTCCATTCGGCCTAATGGAAAATAATTGCACACACACACAGCCAGAAAGAGAGAGAGAGAGAGAGAGAGAGAGAGAGAGAGAGAGAGAGAGAGAGAGAGAGAGAGAGAGAGTTAGGGAGGGAGAGGGAGGGAGGGATATAGATAGATTATATATATATATATATATATATATATATATATATATATATATATGAGAGAGAGAGAGAGAGAGAGAGAGAGAGAGAGAGAGAGAGATGGAGAGAGGGAGGGAGGGAGGGAGAGAGAGAGAGAGATGTCTTTCTGTGTATGATTTGTTATGTTTTCAGCTTGCTCTTTTTTTTTTTTCAGGATTGGCTACACCATTCCTATGTTTTCTGGATTTGTTATTCTCCTGGTCTCTACTGTGGGTATGTCGTTGTTATAAATGCACACACACACACACACACACCCACACCCATACACACACACCCACACCCATACACATACATGCACACACACAAGCACACACACATGCACACACACAAGCACATACACAAGCACACACATACACGCACAAACACACAAGACGTAAACACTTGCATACAAACACGAGCTCAGAAAAAAAAATGGAAACCTTTTATAATGAAACAATTGCTACAAATCGACACGGGTAATATGATTTGGTGAATGTTTATTTGAAGATCTCGTGTCATTTTCTATCCTTGCCATTTTAGCAGGGGGAATTAAGGTATAATTGTGCAAATAGGTGATGGGAGCATGAAAATTGGCACACAGGTGCCTTATACCACCAAGAACACAATCTGATAGAGAAGCATTCTGGCATTTTACAAAAAAGTTGGTTTTAAAGCATTTTATATTTTACTATATAAACATTAGTAAATTCAGGGGGAATAATCGAGGAAATTCTTTTCGCCCTCTTACTGATTAGTACTGAACATATTATTTATGTTGCGAAATTACCATATTTGTCCATCACATACAACCGACATTGGCATTGTGTCCAACAACATTTAGAGAAACTATTCGTGCTTTGCCGCACGATTAATTTTAAAGCTAAATCTATAATTGTTCACACCGAGGACTGGCAGTATGACACTCGCTTTAGCACCGGTAGGTCCCTGGTTCGATTCGATTTGGCGCCGCAAAGTTGAGTCATTGGAAAAAGTTTTTTTACTCACATGCTCTCACCGCGAAGTTGTGATACGCATGCGTGCTCATCGAACGTCAATATTCGGAAATTTCGGGAGAAACAACTGTAGGATACCAGGAATTGGGATACGATACAGTGTCTAAACCATCAGTGTTTGCATGGAGGACAGGGACTACCAGAACCAAGCTCCAAGAATTTGTCACCCGATGTCCAATGTGCTGTGACATGTCGGTCATTCCCGCCGAATCACCTGCGGTCTGCTGCCATATTAATTACCATCTGTATACAAACCGTAAGGATACACTTACTATGGATGGTATCCAGGCCATCACAATGGAGTAATTCCCACAGACCGCATCGGAGATGCCGAACCAACTAGGATGGAACGAGCTTTCCAGACAAAGAAGAGAAGCGAGACTCATCCTGTTTTTTTTGTTGTTTTTTTGTTTGTTTTTGTTTTATTTTTGTTTTGTTTTTAATAAGATAAGATTGGTTTATTGCTTTAATGTAACTGATAATTTTTTCATAACTATGTGTATACAAATTGTATAATTAATATACCCACCTTCAGAAACACATGTCCAAGTAATTAATTATAGTAATAAAAATAACAATAACAATAACAACAACACCAATAACAATAATAATAAAAACACCAATAACAATAATAATAAAAACACCAACAATTATAATAATAATAACAACAACAATAGAAATAATAATGATAGAGCATATAAAATTAGTGATAAAAGTACTAAAAAGTATTATAACAGCCACGTTAGCAAAAACAGGAACAATAATACTAATAATAATAACAACCACAATAACTACAAGAACGATAATAACTACAAAAACAGTAATAATAACAATAATATTTGATTTTATATAAATTTTCTGATCCTCATATCGGTTCTTAATATCGCTAATGGATATTTTTTGGGGCCATATTGATTTTAGAGATAACCATTTTTCCAACGAGAATCGAATGATTTATCCACATACGATCCGATTGATTCCGAGATAATCAATCGATCCCACCATTACTTTTTGCAAATCTATATGTATTTGTTTCCCTATCTTACTGTTAATTATGCTTTCTATCTCCCGCCATACAGATTTTACTGATTTACAATAAAAAAAGAAATGCTCAGAATAGTCTTATTTCATCACAAAATTGACATTTATTTGAACTTGCAACTTTCATTTTATGAAGCAATATATTGGTAGGGTAAATATTATGCATAATCTTCCATTGTAAAATCCTTAATCTTGATTCTTTTGTACAAACATAAGGTAAAATCCAATGTTTTGCTTGTAACTCTACGCTCCCCCCCCCCCCCCCAAAAAAAAAGCCCTTAACATGTTCTATTGATCCTTCTCTAACATTTTGGTATAACTCTTTTCTGGAAAGATTTTGAATAATATTCTTTTTTGAAATTTTATTAAATCTTCTGATTTCGAAACTTTTAAGCGTGATAAAGCGCTTTTGACTACACTATAATCAAGATCTATTCCATTATAATTCCCATATATATCTTTGAATTCCCCAGTTGACATGATACGTCTTGAATTGATGTAGATGTGCTTAACGTAAAACACTTTTTTGCGATTAGATTAGTTGAAAACAGTACTTTACCTTTGAATTTAATTTTATTATTGTTAAAAATTGGTTCATCTGGGTGAATTTCCATACTTTGATCTTCATGAGGAAAGTTAAGATACTCTATTAGAATATTTTTCCAAAATATGTTTTTCACCAATTTGAACCCTTTGCACTATTTATATTTGCTTCCATGCTTCCCCCCCCCCCCCCCCCCAATGCGTCTAAAAAAGTAATTAGATACTACTTTCCAATCGTAACTTTCATCTGAATAAAACTATTTTCCCCAATTAATCAGAAATGATTTTTGTAAATAATGTCAATCATGTCCAGGCCTCCATTACTTCTATCGTTACACATGGTCTTTCTTTTTACTTTCTCAAAAGCTCTCCTATTTGATGTTTTCTTTTGCCACAAAAATTTAAAGAACAATCTATTTATTTTCTCTAATACAGTCAATGGGATTGAAATACTCTGCATGATATAGATTAACATAGAAATGCCAAAGGTTTTGATTATGTTTATTTTTCCTATCAAAGAAAGGTCCCTTTTTCCCATAACTTTAGCATTTTCTTTATGCTTTCAATTTTATGAATCCAATTATTTTTATTTTCCGTAGCTGTCATTTTGAAACTGAGACTCATCCTGTTATTTAAGGGCTTGGTCGCGGTGGAATTTGATTAACTTAATGTAAACAAGTCGCACAAGGAAAACTAATAGTTTCAGCTTGAAGCTGAAACCTGCAACAACGAACCAGTACAAACACTCATTCCTAGTTATTACAATTAAGGACTGCAATCCGCTGGATGACAGTACGGCTAGGAAGTAGTACGGTCAAATGGAAAACTGTGGACGCCTTCAACTCACACGTATGCAAAGACTAGCCGCATGCGGGTACTTGTGCCCACCACCCCACTCCACTAGGAGGTATACGCAGTATTTCACAGATTCAAAGATAGAGATACGCACTCAAGTGTAAAATTAATATCCGGAGGGTAATAACGCTGTTTTTGTTTTTAAAAAAAAAAAACGATTGTAAAAGCGCCTTGCATGTTTAGCGCTACATGATGTGATGCTGTTCTCCGAGTACATCTTGCAAAGCGCTTTGGGCACATTTATTGGTAGATATAGCTCTATATAAAAGCTCGTGTTATAATATTATACAGAGGTTTATTTCTTTTTGATACAGCACGACTCAACCATCACGCCAACAGTCCCCCCCCCCCCCCCCCCCCAACCCCATGATCACGTTGTCATCAGATTTTCCATTATATGAAATGATAAATTTAAAAATCCAATTCAGAATTGAATAAAAGTATTAAAAGTCTGGTGATTTGTCTTAAATTGAAACTTTGCACGGGCTTAACTGTAACAACATCTATTGATTTGAATGAAATTGAGTACTTTCTACTCCTATTCTCTGTTCTAACAAACTATAAAACAAAGATTAACTGTCTTGAGTCGACGTATCTATACTTATTTGCTAATATTATGTGCACATCGTCTGGAGTCCTTATTTTCTTCGTAGTTTATTAAGTACATTAATTCATAACGTATATCTCCCATAGTGGGCAAGGGGGTACATACTGTGTCTTCTATCGCCTTATATCTGTTTTCCAACATGCTTTCTGTCTTTGTCTTGGAATGAGATTACTGACTTGGTTTTGTCCTGGCCCTGGCCGGAGTCCTAGTTGGGAGGGAAACAGTCAAATACATAGTTATTTTTTTTGGGAGATGATATTTTTTCCTTGTAAATCATCTCTCTGTTATGTATTATTATATTTGTTATTTTGAATGTATAATGTAAGCATTTGAGTGTATTCCTCTGTTGGATTTTGTGCTTGTGTCCGGATGAGACATAGGTGATCTCAAACTAAGAACATTGGTGGTATGCTCTTGGAATCTACATCTGACCCCTATTTGTTCCCAGTTCCCATTTGTCTTACATTCTCTTTAGTGCTTTAATTGTAATTCTAGAACTTTTTACTATCCCATTTTCTTCCTTTTTACTGGCGCTGATATAAACTAAATGTGTTGCAAGCGTCGTAAAACGCTTAAAAACAAAATAAAACAAACCTTATTTTCTTCGTAGTTTATTAAGCACATAAATTCAAAACGTATCTGCCTGGCTAATACAAACAATTGACATGGATTATTAACCCAGTTGACCCAGGAGATTTATCATTTTTTTTTTCCTTTCACATCTCTAGTCATTCCACAAACGAAATGTCTCTCTCAGCCTTTGAAATAAATAATTCAATTTGTTTTGAACAGTGCTCAAATAAAAAATTTAAATCTTCGTTTAGAAAAACAAACCCAGCCGATTGTACATTTAAAACTGCTGTTGAACTGTAACTTTTCTTTGACACGATTCGTTTCAGGTTTTGCGTTTGCAAACAATTACTATCTATTGTTCACGGCTCGTGCAATTCAAGGTGTGGGAACAGCTCTGACAACCACCTCAGGTTTTATGATTATTATAATTACATCGATGATAACAATGCCATTGATAATAATGATGATGATGATTATTATGATGATGATGATGATGATGATGATGATGATATTGATTATTGATAATAATAAAATACTTTTGAGAAACAAAAAATGTAATTAACCTTATTTTTATCACGTTAAAGATATTGCTCGAGTTTACGACCCAAATTCGACAAGAATAATATAAACAATTCTTTGTATCCCCAGGTATGGGTCTTCTGGCCTCGCTATTCCCAGACCAGAGAGAAAGAGGTTGGGCCCAGACCATTGCGTTCAGTGGACTGGCAGCTGGTGTTTTGAGTGAGTGATGCGCTATTTTGAGGTTCTTATATAATGCCATTAATTAAAAGAAAAAAAAATCAAACTATAATATGGGAATGGGGCCGAGAATTCTCCAATAAATTATTATTGTATGTCCGAGTTGACGGTATGGCGCCAGGGACAAGTAAAAGACTTAATACATTTCGTCCAATAAACAGCAGACAGGAAGCCTCAATTGATTTCAGTTTTACGATGGTATGGAGTTATCACATTGCCGAGAGTTTATTATTTTTTCTTTAAGGTAATTTTGAATTTAAAAAATGCTATTTTGGTTTGGCGGTTTACGATTTAACAGGTTTTAAGCGCTTAGAGTCTGGTGTCTAGATATAAGTTTTCAGCATTATTATTACTATTTTAATTGTATTATGCCATGAAAACACTCGAACACATCAAATAGTTTATCGTTTGTGTTGTGACATGGGTTGTTATGGTTGATATGCATTGTCTAACACTGCACCATGTATTTCTCAATTTCATGTTATCCAAGTTGGACCGCCTTATGGAGGCATTCTCTATGATCTGACCAAGAGCAAGGAAATCCCCCTCCTCATATTGGCTGGTGTCACAGTGTTAGAGGGAGGTAATTATTCAAATTTTGATAGATCAGATCAACACATGAAAAAGAAAAACAGAGCTCGAACTTTGGCATAGAAAGACAATGATCTTTTACTTTTAGCATTTGAGTGTTCAAATTTGGCATGGATGTCTTCAAACACATGTGGATACATTTTTTTTTCTGAAAAGTGTCACAAATGAATCGAATAATTACGCAAAATTACACATAATTCACTCTGTGTAATACTTATCTTTCAAATGCGGCGCACTTCACTTGACTTATGCGTGGCAGTATATTTTTTTCAGCCTAAATGTATGACCTATCCATCCCCACTTCCTCTTTCTGATTTGTATAGTAGTTATTAAAACAAACCCCGGCAATTATGTCACTTTCTATAAGAGAGGTAACAAAGGAACAGTGATAACATCACCTTTGTCGATTTCATGAGCTTTTTAAAAGATGATTTTATCTAAATTTTAAACTACGATTCCCATCATATAAATTTAGCATAACGGTGCTGATAAGTAACAGGAAACAAGAATAACTAAAGCAGAAAGTCTTCAGAGAAGAAGTCCCCTCGAACAAGTGTTTGAGTCCTTGACCTTTTACACTCAAAGGGCTTGACCACAACCATGTGATGACTCCTCGGGGCTTGCTACTTTTTTTTCATAAAGTGTCGGCACGGGGCTTGAACCCATAGCCTTCAAATCTGGATCACATTCTGGTGTATTTTGTGTGTGTTATTATCCACTACGGCATGGGTGGCGGCAAACATTTTTATATCTAAATTGAGCTGCCCTCAAAAATTTACTCCCACAAGCCCATAATCTTTTCTCTTTTTATCAGTCCTTCAGTTGTTAGTGATTCGTCCACGTTATCAGCCAGAACAGCGCAGAGGGAGCTCTTTCTTCACACTGTTGCTGGATCCCTATATTCTTGCCACTGCGGGTAAATGTTGATTGATGATAAATGAAACAATTTAAACAACCTTATTGATGCAATTAAAAACTGGATTTAAATGACTGCTTGGTTATGCATTTAGCAGATCTGGCTCAAATAGGAAGAAGGGAGAAAGTGTCATTTTTAGTAAATTATAAAAAGGTATACATTTTTTGAGAAACATAGTATAGTATATTTATGTAAACAACTATTGAAGGGAAATTATTTTGCTTGATCTATATAATATGTAATTGCTCAACTCTCTGGCTGAATAAAAAATAACAAAGAAGGAAGTAGCAAGTAAGAAGACATAAGATATTTTAAAATTTAATGCACAAAAAATCAACGAAATTTTTGTCCGTTGTTTGATGGGAAAGAGTCAAATGTATGGGAGTGACACATGATAGCGGTTTTCATGCTCAATAATCTCTAAGCGTACTCTAAAAATGTTTTGAGCGTCTCTTTCATTGTTTTCATTGAAAACAAGCAAAGAAAAATAACAAATGGTAAAAGAAATATTATGACAGGAATTGCAAGTCTATGAGGAAGATTATCGAATCAGTAAAACAATATCTTATTTTTGTTTATCCTCTAGCATCCATCACCTTATCGACACTAACAGTGGCCGTCTTAGATCCCTTGTTACCAATCTGGATGTTCCACACAATGGGCGCTCCTCCTTGGATGCAAGGTAAAGTGAAAACTCTAGTGCAACGCTACTACCAGTTTTACCACCTGGGTGGGGTTCCTGACCTCCCATAGAGGTACATACTGTCTTCTATCCCCCTATGTCTGTTTTTCAACATGCTTTCTGTCCTTGTCTTGGGATGAGATTACTTGGTTTTGTCCTGGCTCTGGCCGGATACCCTGGCTGGGAGGGAAACAGTATAGTTAGTTTTGGGAGATGATATTTTTTCCCTTGTAAATCATCTCTCTGTTATGCACTGTATTATGTTTTGTTTATTATATATATTGTATTTGTAAACATTTGAGTGTGTTCCTCTTAGTGGGGGCCTGTGTCTGGATGAGACGTTTAGGTGATCTCAGACTAAGTACTTTGATAGTGTGCTCTTGGAATCTACATCTGTTCCCTATTTGAACCAATTCCCCTTTGTCTTACCTTTTCTTGGCTGCTTTAATTGTCATTCTAGAACTTTCTATCCCATTTTCTTCCTTTTTACTGGCGCTGACATGACCTTATTGTGTTACAAGCGCCGTAAAACCCTTAAAAACAAACAAAAACGAGTTTTACCACACAAACACAGCTGGTGCTGGCCAGAGACGCAAACTCTGTCGATTCTTTCCTCCATATTGTCCCTTTTAATGTGGCTTTCCGATCTTGTTTTACAATGTGACCATTTAAATGATTTGGCTAGGTCCTGGATGGAATCCTCTGTTAGATGGGAAAGAGTATGGGAGTGACACATAGATAAAGTGGTTTACGTACTAAAGTATATCTAAGCGTACTCTGTAAATGTTTGAGTGTTTTCTTATTAGGTTGAGGTTTTGTTTCCATGTCAGGGTGGGTCATAGCCTCCGATTAAACACACACATATATCGCTTATATTGGCTTAACTGTTTCTTTGAACTTTTTTGCTTTGTCTTTTTATTTCTTGGGTCTTTAAGATGCACACATAACTGATTTTATAGCTTGGGATAGGCAAGGTATTTATATTCTAAATATGAAAATAATTTTTAAAGCATGTTACATACCCTGTTTGCTCAAAGCTGCAAATAGAATATGGTTCTAGGAAATTTGATTTTGATTATGCTTGGTCTTCAGACACGGTGCACAAAGACCACACATATCAATGAACATCATTGATCAGAGAGAATTCCAGTATACTAAGGATGCCTCTTTAGAGGGTCGAACCATCGTTTTGAAAAAGCTGCGCAGAATTTATTAAACATTCACTTCAACTTTCAACCTTCACTTTCTTTTTAACCCACAAATTTTACGCTTTGGTTGATTGACGCCATTAATTCTACTAGTGCTTGGTTGAAAAAATAGTCATCGTATTACACCCAAGGCATTAACTATCTTATTATTATCTAGTCCTATTTTACCGATGATTCAAGTCAACAGTTTGCCTTTATATATCAAAAGTGTGAATCTAAGACGGTTCAATTATTTAAAAAATTCGAAAGAATAATTTCCGATAAAGAGCGCAGGAGTTGGACAAGTAAGTTTTGTCATCATAGCAACAATTTGTCACATGGGTAGTTGATTATAATATTATACTTTCAGACACAACGCAACGGTTTTGAAAAAAAAAAGGATCTGTTCTGATATTTTTATATTTTGCTTTTAATTATGGATGAAATTAGTAACTTAATTGAATACAATTCATTTTTTTCTTGGGTTACATGAAATTATTTTTAAAGTATCTTTTTATTTCATTTATATCCCCTAGGTGTGGCTTTCATCCCAAATACACTTATATATTTATTGTCGCTGAATATTTTTGGTTGCATTATCCATCGATGTCAACGGTAAGCATTGTTTTAAATATTAGGGAAATAAATAACATGACAAGTTTCTTACTTCAACATTCAAAAATATTTGACTGGGCACTCTCTCCGACCCAGCAAATTGTTTTATTGACTTAAGTTTTTAAAATGTTTGCAAGTAGTTACTATATTATGAATAATACCCAATTAAATTCCACAGATCCGTATATCCATGTTACTTTTATACGCTGTTCTGATAAGCTATCCCACTTTTTACCCTCGTGAAACTTAACACCAAATGACAAGCTTTCCCGTACACACCAAAATGACAGGGTTTCCCGTACACACCAAAATGACAGGGTTTCCCGTACACACCAAAATGACAGGGTTTCCCGTACACACCAAAATGACAGGGTTTCCCGTACACACCAAAATGACAGGGTTTCCCGTACACATCAAAATGACAGGGTTTCCCCGTACACACCAAAATGACAGGGTTTCCCGTACAAACAAAAATGACAGGGTTTCCTGTACACTGACAAAGCAGCTTATTTCCTATCGACAACAAAACTTACTTCATATTATGTCGATAGATTAAGACAACCTCAACTTGTCGAAGATTCTTAGACCTGAGACTTCAAATGGAAGTCTAAAGTTTGATTTTTAACTCAAGTCTGGGTCAACTTATTTTATTTATGTAACATGGAACAAAAACTCTGGCCGAATTATTTTTTAAAAAGGGATAAGACAATAGTGTATCATACCAATTGATTGGATAACGGAAGCGGACGAATTAATATACAATTAAAACTATCTTTCATTTTACTTAATTCGAGGTGTGGAGTTGAGAAATTCTCGCTTTTCCCCATGTCGTCATGACTGCACGAGGTGATGCACATTTATTTATTTAATTATAATTTAGTTAATAAAACGGTGGACGCGAAAAGCCTAATTCCAAATACGTTCCCATGCACGTATAACTTCTATTTCAAAGGGTTAGAAGGCTTTATTCACATCTCTCATCAATAGAATTAAATAAAGGACATGTCGTAAAAAGACTATCTTAGATAAAACTGCAAATGATACAAGTGTGAATTCTTTAATTCCATTTTTTTTGCAATGGTTTAATGATTCAGCAAGAGTGATTTAGCCCCATATTTTATTGTGGTTTTATATTCTAAATGTTTATAGAAGAATTGGAATCAATAATATCGTGAACATTAAGCAGCTAGAAACTAGACTATAAAATTATTAAACAAACATTAATATAACTGCTTTAAAATGAGATCAGAATACTCGCACGGAACGGTTGAGGCTATACACTTTTCATTAGCAAACAACAAAAACAATACTTTTTGTAGGATCTAGAAAAAGCCAAAAGTCTAATATCGTATTTTAGGGTTAATCAATAAATAAAGGAGAGAAACTTTTTAGATTTTCCATCAACTTACAGGCAAGACGCAATGATCATCTTTCTATTGCCCTTGCAATTGTTTTTTTCTCTCGCTGAACAAAGGTTTAAGCCCGGACCATTCATTACTGAATAAATGATATCAGAAAAAAACATAGGGAAGTATGTGTGAACTGAATGAATTGGGAGTGATGGTGCATGTCCCATTGTTAATACCTTCCACTTTTCATTTTCAGCTATGATGTATCTCACCGGTAAGTTCACGCTCCTTTTCTTTCTCATAAAAAGTATTTTTCTTATTCTCGTTTTCCTTCTCAACTTATTCACACACACACACACACAAATACACACACACAAATACACACACACATAGACACAAACACACACACACACACAAACACACACACTTACACTCACACACACACTCTCTCTCTCTCTCCATCTCTTTCTTTCCCTCCTCCCCCCCCTCTCTCTCTCTCTCTCTCTCTCTCTCTCTCTCTCCCTCTCTCTCTCTCTCCCTCCCTCTGTGTGGTTTACTGTTTCTTCCTTGACCGCTCCTCATCTCACCCTCATTTCTCTCATTGAGCTATAATTTGATATATTTTTATACAATTAAACCTATAAAGCTATTTATAATCAATCTTCTTGTCATATTGCATCCCGACTATTAATTAGTATTGACGTCTTAACATTGAGTGATCCAAATTTTCTAAACTTAATCAAATCTCCAAAGCTGTAGACATAACTTAGATAAACAAAAGGCAGCCGATTTGCAGCAACCACAAGGCTCGGACCAAAGCATACCCGGCTTCTCGCTAAAGTGATATTTCAATTTCGTTACCAATGAGCAGGACGCATTGTTTTGTAAAAAACTACTTGTCATTTAATCTGACTTTGTAACTACCCTATCACCCTAGATCATAATAAACTAGATAGCATGAAGGCACTACCATAGATGGACAATGGGTTCAGATTCCATGCTTGTCAAGTGCATTTCTAGCTGACCCCCCAATTATTTTAACATTGTCACTGATCTTAAGTTAGTTGACCATTTTATTGATACTGTGCGATTAGTAAAAAAACCCCCAAAAACCTCACAACATTCGCCAGCCGGAAGTGACATACCAACACACAAAACTATGCGCAAACTTGAACGTGTATAGTCTGACTGATACAACTTAGAACCACTCATATAAATCGCTGGCTAAAAACAATAACAAAGAGCTAAGTGACGTCAGTTTCCTTCTTTCTTGAATCGAGTAACACATTATTAACACGTTTTTGTATACATTTATTATATCACCCCCTTTATTCTTCGTTCCTATCAAAATTCGGGTCAAATATTTTGTGCGGCTTTGTGGTCTTGTGGTATAACACTCGCTTTCGGATCGGAAGGTCCTGGGTTCGAGCCTCGCGCTCGCGCATAGCTGAGTCCTTGGAAAAGGCTCTTTACTCACTTTCTCTCACCGTACTCAGGTGTAAAATGAGTACCTGGCCCTTAACAGCGTTGTCTTTGTCCGAAAAAATTGTAATATCGCCTAACAGGCGGCATGTCCCGTCCTACATGTTAAATTTTGCTATTGACCAGGGACCCCTTCTAAAGCGCTTTGAGCACATTTAGTGGATATTGCGTAATATAAAGCTCAATTAAAAATTTTAAAAATAAATATTAGTTATCTGATCAATTGATAACGTGGTGCGCAGTGTTATAATTCATCTAATTTTACCATTTTATATTCATTCATTTTCTTAGATAGGTATATGAGAATAAGGTGTTAGAATACGATTTGTAACCGCCTTGACTCGGACTCTCAACTCGGGTCAATCTAATTCCTGATACCGGCAAAAATCGTATAATATTGACAGATGACAAATTCAATATTTGCACATTTTTATTTCGATATTAATACAATGTTGACATTTGAATGACCTACTGTTAATTTCAGCTGGGTGACCGCTTTTGTAGGCATTCTTCTACTCGGTGGTTCTATTGTAGTGGTAAGTAAAACTTTATAATAGTTTATAGAGGTGAGTGACATCGACAGTAATATCCTCTGGTCAGTCGGCTTTATATAAGAAATTAGTTAAATATGACGTTCAAGGATAGAGAGTGAAAAAATCAGGAGCGGAAAGGGTAGAAGAATGTGCCAGAAGTATAGATAGAGGAGCTGAGGGTTTTTTTTGTGGTGTTGGGATATAGCACTAAACTGTGGACTCGCAGGTCTCCGGTTCGAGTTCCGCGGTGCGGCGCAAAGAAAAAGCTCTTTAGTCGCACTCTCTCGCTGCATTTAAGTGTAAAAAAATATAAAAAATTCCCTTTATTCATCCCATAGAGAGAATTTGTCTCTAGCGCCTATTTTAAGTGAAAACTGGAATAACCCAAGCGTCAGCCGCAATGCAGCGACGCAAATTGAGCTTGGGTAAGGTGATTTGCTCATGGCCACACAGCGCAGCGGCGGGTGATCGAACTCGGTACCTTTCAGGTACGAAGCAAACACCGTACCGCTGAGCCATGCTGCCCCATGAATGAGTACCTGACCAGTAACAGCGTTATCTCTGTCGAAAAAAAATATTGTAATTGCGCCTTACTGGAATCATGTCTCGTCCTATTTGTGTTGCTGTTGGCTTGTGAAACATAGTCTAACGCTCTGAGTTCATTTAGTTCATATTGTGCTATATCAAAGCTCAAGATTTAGTTTGAGATGAAGTATTTAAAGACTGGGTGGGGTTCCTAACCTCCCATAGTGAGCAGGGAGGTACATACTGTGTCTTCTATCCCAGTGTATCTGATTTCCAACATGCTTTCTGTCTTTGTCTTGGAATGAGATTACTTTTTTTTTTCCTGGCCCTGGTCGGAGTCCTGGCTGGGAGGGAAACAGTCAAATGCATAGTTATTGTTTTGGGAGATGATATTTTTAAACTTGTAAATCATCTCTCTGCTATGTATTATTATATTTGTTATTTTTAATGTGTCCGGATGAGACTTATAGGTGATCTCAAACTAAGTACATTGGTGGTATGCTCTTGGAATCTACATCTGATCCCTATTTGTTGCCAGTTCTCCTATGTCTTACTTTTTCTTGGGTGCTTCAATTGTAATTCTAGAACTTTTTACTATCCCATTTTCTTCCTTTTTACTGGCGCTGATATAACTTAAATGTGTTGCAAGCGCCGTAAAACCCTTAAAAACAAACAAAAAACAAGTATTTAAAGAGTAGGGAGATTATTTTTAAAAAATCAAAAATGATTATTGGATGGGGTAAGTTCTTCAGTGGTGGCGCTCATAAAAACATGAATATATTGCTAATTATTCAATGAGCAAATATTTTTTTGTAAAAATTCTAGCCTACGCGAAAGTATTTCTATTTTTCGTTTGTGATAATTTATTGAAAAATTACAAGATTTCTTATAAAATCAACAGGTCCCATTTTGTAGAGACATCTACGGATTAATTGCTCCTCTGTCCATCAACGGATTAGGATTAGGTAGGTTGGGGTTACATAAAATATAAGTACTATAACGCTTGATACAGAACTAATCAATTCCCGATTTATCCTTAATAAAGATTTAACTACACATGCTAATCAAAGACCAATTGGCCCAAAAACACTTTACGGATGTGGTATGATGTGATTTGATATGCTATGATATAAACTGTTTTAATTCAAATGAGAATGAGACTTCTCTGAAATACAAATGTTGTTACTTTAGTACGCACTCCACCCCCTCCTCCTTCTCCTCCTACTTCTACTTCTACTACTACTGCTGCTGCTGATACTACTACTACTACTACTACTACTACTACTACTACTACTACTACTACTACTACTACTACTACTACTACTGCTGCTGCTGCTGCCACCCCTATTACTACAATCATCACTACTACTACTACTACTACTACTACTACTACTACTACTACTACTACTACTACTACTACTGCTGCTGCTGCTACTGCTACTACTACTACTACTACTACTACTACTACTACTACTACTACTACTACTACTACTACTACTGCTACTACTACTATTACTACTACGATTACTACTACTACTACTACTACTACTACTACTACTACTACTACTACTACTACTACACTACTACTACTACTACAACCACTATTACTACTACTACTACTACTACTACTACTACTACTACTACTACTACTACTTCTACAATTACTACTACTATTACTGCTATTTTTACTACTCTTCTTACTATTATTATTACTACTACTATTAATACTACTGCTACTACTACTACTACTACTACTACTACTACTACTACTACTATTACTAATACTACTACTACTAATACTACTACTACTACTACTACTACTACTACTACTACTACTACTACTATTACTAATACTACCACTACTACTACTACTACTACTACTACTACTACTACTACTACTACTACTACTATTACTGCTGATGCTGCTACCACCCCTATTACTACTATCATCACTACTACTACTACTACTACTACTACTACTACTATTACTACTACGATACTACTACTACGATTACTACTACTACTACTACTACTACTACTACTACTACTACTACTACTACTATTACTACTACACTACTACTACTACCACTACTACTACCACTACTACTACTACTACTACTACTACTACTACTACTACTACTATACTATACTTCTACTACTACCACTATTACTACTACTACTTCTACTACTACCACTATTACTACTACTACTACTACTACTACTACTACTACGATTACTACTACTATTACTACTATTCTTACTACTATTATTACTACTAGTATTACTACTACTACTACTACTACTACTACTACTACTACTACTACTACTACTATTACTACTACTACTACTACTATTACTACTAGTACTACTACTACAAACAAAAAACAATTTAAAAACTTAAAAAACAAAACAAAACAAACAAAAACAAAAAACAACGTGCAATCAGGACCAAACAAATTCGGGGCTAACAAATTTGAGTTTTTTTGTTTTTTTTTGATTTTGTTCTTTTTTTTTTTTTTGGCGGGTTTGTAATGTTTGACTTAAAATTTTGCCATTTGTCTCAAACCACTAATTTTACTTGTTTAATACACATTTATATAAATTTCAGGTATCTAAAAAGATTTTAAAATAATTGACATTTTTAACAGAAAAAATCGACATTTCCCTATTACTTGTCTGGCACTCTCTTTTGTATCCATTCAGACAAACAGGCGCTCGCGCCCAGTCGTCAGAACTGACGAATGTCACTTCGCTTTTTATAAATGTTTTTTATTCTTTCCTCTTTCCTCCTACCGACCAGCTCTCGTAAGCTCAAGCTTGCTTCCACATGTGGGATATTTGGTGGACCATCGTCACGAGCCTGTCTATGGAAGTGCATACGCCATCACGGACAATGCCTTTTGCCTTGCTTTTGCAATAGGTAATAATGTCTGTTTCATTGGTAAAATAGATCATTTAAGTAGCAGGGCATCCTGGGTGGGGTTCCTGACCTCCCATAGTGGGCAGGGGGGGGGGGGGTACATACTGTGTCTTCTATCCCCTTATAACAGTTTTCCAACATGCTTTCTGTCTTTGTCTTGGAATGAGATTACTTGGTTTTGTCCTGGCTCTGGCCGGATACTCTGGCTGGGAGGGAAACAGTCAAATGAATAGTTAGTTTTGGGAGATATTTTTTTTCCTTGTAAATCATCTCTCTGTTATGCACTGTATTATGTATTATCTATATATTATTTGTAAACATTTGAGTGTATTCCTCTTAGTGGGGACTGTGCCTGTGTCTGGATAAGACTTTTAGGTGATCTCAGACTAAGTACATTGGTGGTATGCTCTTGGAATCTACATCTGATCCCTATTTGTTCCCAGTTCCACTTTGTCTTGCTTTCTCTTGGCTGCTTTAATTGTCATTCTAGAACTTTCTATCCCATTTTCTTCCTTTTTACTGGCGCTGATATAACCTAGATGTGTTGCAAGCGCCGTAAAACCCTTAAAAACAAACAAAATAGCAGGGCATCAGAGATTAAGAAAGTTATGTTGAAGACTTGGGTGTCCAGTCCATTGAAGCACACAAAACTGGGTCTCTTTTTCTCACAAATTAAAGCCCGAGTTACCGATTACTGTGCACAATTATCAAAATACGTGATACATTGGGCGACAGATACCTTGCATACTATCTTGATGAGATTTAAAACTTCTTGGACCAGACGCGTTCAGGTTAAATATTTAAACGAGAATGTAGTAGTAGTTTCGTATGGCTACAACTCCACGTTGAGAATGATTGAATATAGATGATGATGAGTTTGTGTGGCTATTTAAAAAATAGATTGGATGTTTGCATATCTTCAATTTTAACTTTATTGATTAGACGATTTAAGACTGGAAAACGTAACCCGAGACATTAATCTTAATCGACGTTATCAGGCTAATATATTTTTATTTAGGTGAAATAAGGGTATAGGGAAGAAAGTTGGTATACAACGTGCACATAGTTGCAGGTCTGATAACTGATTACAACTATGGGCATGATCTAATCACATTGTTGTAAGGGATAATAATTTGTGTTTTCAATCACAACAATGAGACCATTACAATTTGGGTTATCAGGCGTGTGAATAGGTACACGTCCATTTTAACCCAAACTTTGATTTTAAAATAATAATAATAATAATAATAATAATAATAATAATAATAATAATAATAATAATAATAATAATAATAATAATAATAATAATAATAAATGGCATTTATATATCGCTTTACCCCGATGTCACGGGCTCTAAGCGTAATAATTTTTTTAAAAAACCCCACAAAACACGCTGGTCAATTCTGTTCAACGTAGGCCTATAGGAAATTACCGTTCATTCATACATGTTATACTGACGTGTAATTAATGATTTTCCAATACGAACATTCAGGTCCAGGAATCAGTGGCCCCATGGTAGACAGTATCGGCTTTACTTGGTGAGTATTGCATTTATCTTGACCATTCAAATAATTGCGTTGATTAAAAATGCATCAAATCACACGATGGACTGAAAACAATCACATACGTAATCTGGTTTTTAAAAAGTTTCCTTTCCATATCGGACACAACGAAAAAATATAAATGTACAACTATCCAGCCCAATCCGCACCAATCATAAATTAAATGTCTTGTTATTTCCCTTGGTTCAAGGTAAAGAACAGTTTTTAGGCGAATTATACTGCAAGCAGATTGGTATAGTACTCGTATATAAGCAACTCCCTTTCATTTTTATTTCACAACTGTTTATATTGCCCGTCAAATGACATATTATTTTATGAGTTATATTCTTCCTTCCCTTCTAGACAGGTTCGTTGAATGATGGTACCATTATAAGCCAAACGATCAATATTTTAGAATTATACAATTTTTGATTGATACAGGACACTTATATCAATAGGAGCTTTGACTGTCGTGACGTCACCGATAGTTTGCTTACTACAGAATGTTCCTGCAAGACGAGAAGATTCTACAGAGGAAGCCGTAGAGCAGGTAAAAACTGTATTTATACCAGATGATAAAATGCTGAAAACTTATATAGCGCTATAACTCCGCCGAGATACCAGACTCGAAGCCCTTAAATGATATAAAGTGTAGTCGTGTGCATTTGAACAGAATGTGAACAAACCTGACCGGTGTTTAGCAAGGCCAATAATGGAATGGGTGTCAAAATAAACAATTACAAAAAATAAAAATCTGACCGTTTGTAGTGTTTCAAATTCAAATTGAGCTTTTATATAGCGCAATATCCACTAAAATGTGCTCAAAGCGCTTTACAAGGGGTCCCTGGTCAACAGCAACATTTAACATGTAGGACGGGACATGAAGCCTGTTAGGCGATATCGGACAAAGACAACGCTCTTAACGGCCAGGCACTCATTTTACACCTGAGTACGGTGAGAGAATGAGTAAAAAGCCTTTTCCAAGGACTCAACTATGCGCCGAGCGAGGCTAGAACCCAGGACCCTCCGATCCGAAAGCGAGTGTCATACCACTAGACCACATAGCCGCACAAGTGTTCTTACGCACTTTACATGCATTTTGATACTGCCACAGATGTGAATGATAACCGGGATATAAGCAGTGGCGAAAGTTGTAAGATTGCAAGTCCAAAAAGACTCGTATCAGGCAAGTCTATAAAATGGAATTCAACATTCATGAGCGCATTTAGCATCGCGAAAAGGTAGAAATGCACTATTTTTTTGTTCATGCAGAACCATAATCAATTCTTGCGCCATTAAAATCATGCCTTGTTTTATTTTTCAGAGCCAGTTAATTCCAAAAACAGATGAAGCCAGCAGCAACACTTACACATGATCATCACATTAAGTGAAAACAATTCGTTCGCATGTTATTTTATTGTTATTTTAATTGCTTGAAATTCAATAAATCAGCATGATACGATAATCATGAATTCAAGTGTTTCTTTCTTGTACTTGTAGCCATTCATTGCTATTTGGAAGAGTGGGTATCTCTGGTACGGCTGTGGCCACAGTGAACCATATATTATATTATGTTTTATGTAAACCGTCTAATAGGGTGACTTTACCTCAAGGGGAAACTTTGTCCCTATGGATTTTGATCGACAAAACATTTAGTTTGTACCATTCATTTCTATTTGATAACTGGGTGGGGTTCCTGACCTCCCATAGTGAAGTGGGCAGGGAGGTACATACTGCGTCTTCTATCCCCTTTTATGTTTTCCAACATGCTTTCTGTCTTTCTCTTGGAATGAGATTACTTGGTTTTGTCCTGGCCCTGGCCGGAGTCCTGGCTGGGAGGGAAATGCTTAGTTATTGTTTTGGGAGATGATATTTTTTTTCCTTGTAAATCAGCTCTCTGTTAATTATTATTATATTTGTTATTTTGAATGTATAATGTAAGCATTTGAGTGTATTACTCTTTGTTGGGTCTTGTGCTTTTGTCTTTCTTTCAAGAACTTTTTACTATCCCATTTTCTTCCTTTTTACTGGCGCTGATATAACCTAAATGTGTTGCAAGCACCGTAAAATCATTAAAAACAAACAAAGTACCTACTTTGATAGTGTGCTCTTGGAATATACATCTTTTTCATATTTTAACCAATTCACCGGTTCAGCTTACGACAATGTTTGGACAGGCGGACTGATGTTAAAACTCTCCAAAATGATTTCTTGTAGAAAGACGCTCAAACTGCTGTCTACCATGACTGGCACAAGACAATTTCATATCATACTGGGAGAACACAAAGGCAAAACACGCAAAATTAAAAATGTGGTACCACAAGGTTCAGTTTTGGCACCAACTTTCTTCAATGTTTATATCTCCATGTCAAACTGCGAAGCACTCAAACTTGGATACGATGGTGACTGGGCATTAACTGGAAAGAGATGGAAGAAGTTCTAAGTAAAGACACCACACGCCTGAAACAATATTTTGATAGGTGGTACCTAAAAATGATTACCACCAAATCAGTATCCACAAACTTCCACTTGAATAATCAAGAGGCAACAAAAGAACTGAAGATCGCAGCCGATACTCAATACTTCCCCCAGACCCCAACCCTAAATACCTCGGCATTACATTGGACAGACAACTAAATTATCGCAAACATATTGAGGGAACCGCAAATAAAATCGCAAAAAGAAACAGCCTGGTGAGAAAACTCGCAAGTACAACCTGTGGAGCCTCACCACAGGTACTGAGAACGTCTGCTTTGGCACTGTGCTATAGTGTCGGAGAATACTGTGCCCCTGTTTGGATAAGCCCACATGTAAACCGCATTGACATCCGACTAAGAGAATCAATGAGAATTATAACAAGATGTCTCAAGTCAACTCCAACTCAGTGGCTCCCAACACTGAGCGACATTGCACCACCAAGTCTTAGACGACAAGAAGCTAACCAAAGGATGCATGCAAGGATTGATGAAGCCACAGACAACATTCCCATAAAATCAATAATAAAGCAGGCACCTTCAACAACAAGACTCAAATCGAGAAGACCGTTCCACCTAACAAAAATGGCAGACTTCAGTGTGGAGGAAAACTGGAGAGAAATGTGGAACAGGGAAACACCAAGAGGAGGAAACATCATTAAAGATCCAACCAAAAGAGTGCCTGAATTCAATAACGCCAGGAAATACTGGACTTCCTCAAATCGCCTATTAACTGGACATGGCAGAACTGCATCAAATATGTGAAGATGGAAACTACGAAACAGTGATACCTGCCAGAAATGTCAGGCAGCCCCAGAGACCAGCGATCACATCGTCCTCCACCTACCCAGTCACTAAACTTGAAGGTGGCTACGAAACCGTCCTTAGGGCGGAGGAAGACTTTAGATGCTGGGTTGACGAAATAAATTTGGAGGTGTAGCCATACCTACTACTACTACCACCAATTCAGCTTTGTCTTACCTTTTCTTGGGCTCTTTAATTGTAATTCTAGAACTGTTTACTATCCCATTTGCTTCCATATTACTGGCGCTGATATCTTAATGTGTTGCAAGCGCCGTAAAACTCTTAAAAACATAACAACATAAAAGATTGCTGCTGGAATATCTTGTAATCCTACTTTGCCATTTTTCTCAGGTATGTGTAATCCAAGTGAGAATATTGTCTTTTAATAAATGATGAAGTTTTATGTACCGTCTTCCTTCTCTTACTCGCTGAAATGACTTGATATTGTCAAAACCACAGGAACTGAAAGTCACATGAAAGGAGACATTGACAGATGAGAATAAAGACTTATTCATGTATATTATATGGAACTTCATCGAGGCACTTTTAGCGACGGGGAAAAAGGAAGATGAATGATGATGGCTATATGATCTTTGGTATGGCACTCATCTTGAGATCGATAGGCCCAGGGTTAGAGTCCCCGTCAGAGCAAAGTCAAGTTCTTGGAAAACGTGTTGTTGGCGAGGGGGACCCTTGGAGCTTGTAAAGCGCTTTGAGACCGTCTAGTGGATATTGCCCTATATAAATGCTCGTTTTTTTACGGGCTACCGTTTACCCCCTTCCGCCTAAAAGACGCCAGAACAAAGTTTTAAAAGTCGAAGTTTCTTTCTAACCACTCTCCACACCACATCCATTGGACTGGTAACTTGGCATGCGAGATCTCAGGAAAAAGTACTTCTATACAGACAAGAGTCGCATCAAAAGGGAAACACGCAATTAAAATTGTTCGTTTAATGCTAAAATACCAGGGTAATTGGCTCTGCAGGACAACACATCTCAGGAACAGGTAGGATTGTCATGGAGAGAGTGACAGAAAATGAAGGATGGATGGTATAGAAGTGACGGTTAATGTTGCTTTTATGGCGTGCTGGCGGGCGGGTGACCATCATAAAGTCATCAATAATAAGGTTTACCTTATTCCTTTGTCATATGATTGTAACTAAAATGGAACGTGGGGCAATCAAAATATCAATTCAGTAAAATTCAGATGTTGGGATAGTCAAAAGATGATTGTTTTTGTTTGTTTTTAATGGTTTTACGGCGCTTGCAACACATTTAGGTTATATCAGCGCTAGTAAAAAGGAAGAAAATGGGATAGTAAAGAGTTGTAAGACATAAGGGAACTGGGAACAAATAGGGATCAGATGTAGATTCCAAGAGCATACCACCAATGCACTTGGTTTGAGATCACCTAAAAGTCTCATCCAGACACAAGCACAGGTCCCAACTAAGAGGAATACACTCAAATGTTTACCAATTATATAATATAATATGTAAACTAAACATAATACAATATATAACAGATGATTTACAAGGAAAAAAATATCATCTCCCAAAACTATAACTATACATTCGACTGTTTCCCTCCCAGCCAAGGAGCTCCGGCAAGGATCAGGGCAAAACTAAGTAATCTCATTCCAAGACAATGACAGGAAACAATTGGGAAACGGGTATGGGGGATAGAAGACAGAGCATGTACCTCCCTGCCCACTATGGGAGGTCAGGATCCCCACCCAGCAAAAGATGATTGAGTTAATGTGCTTACAAAGGCCCGGGGAAAGGAAGACAAATGAGATGTTAAAAAATGATCAAATGCTGTAATTAAAAGAGGTGAAAACACGAACACAAACCAGGATAACTTGATTTATTTTGATTACAAAGCTGCTACAATATACATTATTGCAGGAAAGTTGACATATCAAAAGCAAGGGGTTAATGCCCTGAATTCAATAAATAAGATTAACCCCGCTTCTAATGTAAAAGAAGGAAGAACCATCAAAAAGTCGTATATAAAATACATCCGATTATACATTGCATCATTTACCCCCACAAGCTTCTGAATTACTATTATATAAGAAGGAACTGATGCGAATCAAATACCCGGCAAACCAGTTTGCTCTCTCTCTCTCATACCCTCTATTTACCCATCACAAGAGACAATTTTTCAAAATGGGGTTCTCTTACTATATTCATAAAGTATTCTGACAGTCGTGAAAAACACTTTTTGAATTTTGAAACTCCATACTCACATAAGGAAATGAGAGCAAATTGATTTTTCATATTATGTTTAAACTTTGAGCCCGTGTGACTAAACACCAAAACGATTTTCCATTCTTGTTATTAAACATTAATGTTTAAAGCACAGAAAGGTCTGGGTGGGGTTCCTGACCTCCCATAGTGGGAAGGGAGATCACTTTCTTCTATGCCCTTATATCTGTTTTCTAAGTTGCTTTCTGTCTTTCTCTTGGAATGAGATTACTGGGTTTTGTCCTAGCCCAGACCAGAGTCCTCGACTGGGAGGGAAACAGTCAAATGTACAGTGTTAGTTTAGGGAGGTAATATTTTTCCCCTTGTTCCCTTTGTAAATCATCTCTGATATCCTACTGTTGTATAATGTAATCATTTGAATGTGCTCCTCTACCTACGTGAGATCCTGTGCTTGTATCTGGATGGGATTTTTAGGTCATCTCAAAATATGCAAAATGATAGTAAACTCTTGGAATCTACATTTGTTCCATATTTGAATAATTCCCCTTTTATTTTCTTGTATGCTTTTCATTGTAAATCTAGAATATTTGACTGTCCCATTTCTTCCTTTTTACTGAGCGCAAGTGATCTAAATGTGTCGCAAGCCCCGTAAAACTCTTAAAAACAAAACAAAGCATAGCCTCTAGAAAGTTAACGATAAAAAAGGTTTTGACGATACATATTTTTAATGGTCTGCAGCCGTTCGAAATTTTTAAAAATCAACAAAACAGTCGCAAAAGTAATTGTGAGGAGATCTGGCAAAACCCGTGCGAGTTAGTTTCGAGATACGAGCGAATAAAGGTGAAATTGTTATCTGTATGATTTTTATTTTTTACTTAATCGTTTTTATTAGACATCCTACTACATTTTCACGAAAGAGTAGCCCATGTCAAGCTGATAAATAATTTAATTTGATATTTTTGTGACTTCTATCGATACGAAATAACTCGAAATTGACCTAAAATCTACCTCTGATCTGGTGTAGAATATTTCAATTCAGCGCTGAAGGACGAAGACCGATCATATTACTTATCATTCTTTTTGTCATTGTTCACTCTTTTGAATACAATAAGTGCGCATGAAAGCAAACTACCACCGAGTCAGTAAAACAACGGCGCACATGCATGAACAAAACGAAAAGTGCAATAGTCCCCCCACATTCCATTTAAATTCTTGTGTGAACTATTGTGTGATCAATAAAGTCAAAAGGCTGGTCGCATTTTTCTTTCAATTTTGTATCATAATTTACAATATCTAGAAGTCAATATCAATATCTGATAACAAAAATAAAAATCACAAACGTTGTAACTATGAGCTCTGAGAGAGCAATCGGACAGCGAGGATGAAGCCGCACACTACATTAACCTCCTCCTCCTCCTGAAGTTAAGAAAGGCAAAAAAAGTGCCTTGTGTTACAGAAGGGCTTTATCTTTATTATTGAGTATGAATGCTATAGTGATGATGGTGTATGTAACTGTATTTTAAACAATTTGTAAAAAAATTGTATGTCTTATCTTTAAAAGTAATTTTCTCCGATTAAATTTTTTTAGCACACCCCCTCCCTTCACTTGTGACTAACTTGGGGCCCAAATTAAGATAATTACAAAATTCAAGCTGCATTTTGTTCAGAATTTGTGACTCAATTAAAAAATGTAATAATACGGGATTTCAAATTCCCCCGACTTCCGATAGGTTTTGCCAGATCACCTTAAAGATATTTTAGTCACCAGCATCACGAAATATATTCTACATGCAAAATACAGAGCAAGAAGGTGCTTTTCAACATTGAAATGATTACACCAAGGAGAAAAGTTTTCCGACAGTGACTTTAAAAAAAGGCTGAATGTAAAATAATCCATTCTGACACTGATGCAGACAGGCAAATTGTCAAGCGAAAACTAGCATCGGCAAAGATTTACCTACTAATTTGGTTGCTGACGACAGACCTTTAGGTCCTTTTTCATTACTATTACTATCATTGTGAATCAAATAACCACTCTATTTAGTTAGCTCTAGACACCTGACCCCAAAAGGGAAAAAAAGAAAAATATGGAACATTAGTATTAAACAAGCATTTTAAGCAATAGAAATTTCATCTATCTTTTCTGTCATGCTTTATGGTTAAACTGAATCATAAAGAGATGTTTCAAATGCTGCTGTCATTTTCTCTCGTGTCAGCACTAAAGAAATACAATCCAGCGAGCGGAGAATCAACAATGTATTATATTTTTAAAATTTATCTTTCCAAAAAAGACAACCCCTGAAGGTAAGAGGAAAATGAGAACTGATTGGAGAACAAAAACTGACTTCATTTTAAAAACCAGCGACCCAATTCCACTTCAAAACCACTCTTAAACTCAATGCAACTTAATAAAAAGAGTCATACCCCATTCCAAATACATTACCAAAAACTTTGTCTAGCGTAGGTAGTATCCATAGTTTTGTATTCAATTTTTATAGTTCAGGTATCCAGTATCAATTGATGGAAACCGCATACCAAATCCTCTTTGTTTTTATGTTTTTAAGGGTTTTACGGCGCTTGCAACACATTTAGGTTATATCAGCGCCAGTAAAAAGGAAGAAAATGGGATAGTAAAAAGTTCTAGAATTACAATTAGAGCACAAAAGAAAAGGTAAGACAAAGGGGAATTGGTTCAAATAGGGAACAGATGTAGATTCCAAGAGCACACCGTCAAAGTACTTAGTTTGAGATCACCTAAAACTAAAAGTCTCATCCATACACAAGCACAGGTCCCAACTAAGAGGAATACACTCAAATGTTTACAAATCATATAATCTAATATGTAAACTAAACATAATACAATGCATAACAGAGAGATGATTTACAAGGAAAAAAATATCATCTCCCAAAACTATAACTATAGATTTGACTATTTCCCTCTCAGCCAAGGACTCCGACCCAAGTCATTCCAAGACAAAGACAGAAAGCAATTGAAAAACAGATAAGAGGGGATAGAAGACACAGCAAGTACCTCCCTGCCCGCTATAGGAGGTAGGAACCCCACCCAGCCAAATCCTCTTTCTTGGCGTGTTCAGGATCAAAGACATCATAGTGAGACCCGTATCAAAATAGTGCTATCGCTCACAACAAATTATGTTACGCATGTCTCGATAAAGGAGAAGTGGCATTTCGGTACTTTTTTTTATGGGCGTATGGCCGCTTATGTGAGCTGTAAATGTTTTGGGCTGAAATATATATTCAAACAAGCTAGACCCAAAAGTAATGTGGATATCTTGAATCAAATCATTGAGTCAATAAGAGATGTATAAAAAACTTATATGACAAATCAAGGTGCAAGCACTGGTGTAAGATAACGATCTGAAAATGAAACAGTACCAGAAAGCAGTTACGCTTTCAACACATAAGTAAAAAGGAAGAAAAATGGATAGTAAAAAAGTTCTAGAATAACAATTAAAGCACACAAGAAAAGGTAAGACAAAGGGGAATTGGCTGAAATAGGGAACAGATGTAGATTCCAAGAGCACACCATCAAAGTACTTAGTTTGCGATTACCTAAAAGTCTCATCCGGACACAAGCCCAGACCCCCACTAAGAGGAACACACTCAAATGTTTACATTTTACATTCAAAATAACAAATATAACAATACAAACCACAGAGATGATTTACAAGGGACAAATATAATCTCACAAAACAATAACTATACATTTGACTGTCTCCCTCCCAGCCAAGGACTCCAGTCAGGGGCAGGACAAAACTAAGTAATCTCATTCCAAGACAAAGACAGAAAGCATATTGGAAAACAGATACGGTGGGATAGAAGACAGAACAAGTACCTCCCTGCCCATTATGGGAGGTCAGGAACCCCACCCAGTGTTGTGGTGTGAAAGATGCGCAAGAGATTTTAACAGCAAAAAGGAAGTGGCGGCGTTGGCATCAATATACAGGAAACTGTTAGACTGGTGAACGACGGCGATGCGGGTTGGAGCGATATAATCGATTTTAGAAGGCAGAAGATCGGAAGGGGGGTCCCCATCTACACCTAGAACGTAACCTACAGCATTCATCAATTAAAGTGAGGTAAGAAACGTACAAGTTATTTCGGCTGTTTTGGAAACATCATTTGCAAATAGAGGCGGTAAATTGGTACAACGTGTCACCACGACAGGGTATGAGCTCGGATTGTGTGCCACATCGAGCTATATTTCGCTATGATGGAGAGATCCCGTTGGTTTAGTAGAAGAAGGTGACGATGAGATTGAGAAATGTAGGATCATTGTGGGAGACCCGAGTCTGGGTGAAGCCCCCCCCCCCCCCCCCCCCAATGCCAGGTATGTGACACAGTGGAACAAGGGCGTAGTTACGGGTGTGAATCCGGTGAATAATGTTGAAGAGAGTGGAGTGCCTCGTCGTGTGCTGGATGTGCTCTTTGAGATTGACAACAGTGGCGACGAAGGAGATGGTGAAATGCCGGGCCGGGATGATGAGCAGGAAGATGATGGATTTGTTTTGTTTGTTTTTAAGGGTTTTACGGCGCTTGCAACACATTTAGGTTATATCAGCGCCAGTAAAAAGGAAGAAAATGGGATAGTAAAAAGTTCTAGAATTACAATTAAAGCACTCAAGAGAAAGTAAGACAAAGGGGAACTGGGAACAAATAGGGATCAGATGTAAATTCCAAGAGCATACCACCAATGTACTTAGTTTGAGATCACCTATAAGTCTTATCCAGACACAAGCACAAAATCCAACAAAGAGGAACACACTCAAATACTTACATTATACATTTAAAATAACACATACAATAATACATAACAGAAAGATGATTTACAAGGAAAAAATTATCATCTCCCAAAACAATAACTATGCATTTGACCGTTTCCCTCCCAGCCAGGACTCCGACTAGGGCCAGGAAAAAAACAAGTAATTTCATTCCAAGACAAAGATAGAAAGCATGTTGGAAAACAAATATAAGGGGATAGAAGACACAGTATGTACCTCCCTGCCCGCTATGGGAGGTCAGGATCCCCACCCAGATGATGGATTTGATCAGGAGGATGAGGTGCACGAGGCTGTTCGGCAACGCCCTGTCAGAACGCGGCATGTGCGTTTTCGTATGCACTTTGGTTTTCTGTTGCCTTGTGGCCGTTATGTGATATTGGACCAGTCAGAGGAAGCAAGTGAGGTTGGTACGCCAGATGGGGGCAGCCAGGTCAGTCCATTCATTATTTAGCTACAATATTCTTTGCCAACTCGACAAGATTGTATACACGAATTTCGACAACTGTATTCAAGTGATTCTATGAGAAATATTAAACTAAGGAACTTTTAATAGCAAAAAGGAAGTAGCGGCGTTGGCATCAATATTACAGGAAACTGTTAGACTGGTAAACGGAGGCGATGTGGGTTGGAGCGATATAGTCCATTTTAGGAGGCAGAGATCGGAAGGGTGGGGGGGATCTACACCTAGAACGTAACGGGCATCTACACCTAGAACGTAACCTACAGCATTCGTCAATTAAAGTGAGGTAAGAAACGGACAAAAAGGTAATTCATTTCTCATAAGGTGACGTGAAAAAAAAAGGGAAACAGCACTTTTTATGTTACTGCATTCCGAAGCACACAAACCAGAAATTCCGTTTTGTCTTCTTCGACAACCTTCATTTTCTTTATTTTACCGTGAGACAAGATTCGATGACGTCATTTTCTTTATCTAATTTAATACTATTACACTCAGAGATATGTAACCCGTCTAACAGGCTAACATGTTTTGTGTGGTTGTGGTGTTATTTTTGTTGTTGTTTGAAGTTAATGAACGGAAGGAGGTCGGTGTGACGCGAAAGACAAACGGAAGCAGTGGAGGTAATTGTGTTGTCAAGGAGAGGAGACGGGAGAGCAGTTGGAGACGTAACAATTCGTGGTTGATTATTGTGGACGTTTTTGTGTACATTTTGTTTTTCTGTTGTGTCGTGGCCGTTTATGATTGGACCAGTCGGAGGAAGCAAGTGAGGGCAATACGTTCGACGGGAGCAGCCAGGTCAGTCCATTTATTAGTCATTATTTAACTACAAGCTATTTCGGCTTATTAGAATTCACCAAAGATGGCTGGGTTAGAAAAAGTTATAAAGCCATTTACAGGGGATGGAGATGAGATCGCCTGGCTCTCAAAAGTGACATTGATAGCATCGCTCTCAGAATATCAAAGAGGCGGATCTGGTGAAGCTGATACCAATGTATCTTGAAGGGGGAAGCGTTTGCTGTCTACTTAGAGATGCCAGAAGATGTCAGGAAGGATGTCGGTAAACTTAAAAAAGGACTACTGAAAGCATTTTCAGACAGCCCATTTGTAGCATCGAGAAGTTGAAATCACTACGATGGAGTGGGGAGCCAATCGATATCTATGCTACAGAACTGCGGAAGCTGGCAAGGAAAAGCGGATTTGTGGGGGCAGCAATGGAGCGTGTAGTGTGACTGGCTCTTGTCAATGGAGTTCCCGAAAAAGTGTCGATGGAGCTACAACAGGTCGAGTCAGCAGATAGTGTGCCAGTAGCGGATCTTTTGGATAAGGCGAGGATTCTCATGTCTCAAGAGGTCGGAGCGGGAGTGACTGCTGGGGCGGTGAGTGCAGGAGCAGGCGTTGGCAGCAAGAACAGCGAGCGATCTCTTCACGCGGCGCATTTGCCTTCTTAATGAAACGATTTGCCAACGTTGGCTCAACGAGATAGAGGATGGTAGGGAGAAACGCAACATGACCTGTCTGGCATGAAGGTTTAATGGGCGGGACGAAATGATGAAGACATCACTTGTACATTTTGGCAGTTCATCACGGAGCATCAAGACTGTAAATCTCTCACAATTTGGCCTGATAACAGCAAGCCAAAATAAGAATTGGACTATTTTAGTTTTATTGACTGCTGTCAACGAAGTAGAAGAGCTTAATGTTAAAAGGATTGTATTGAAATAATTCGAAAGGGGCCATACTTTTATGTCCGCCGATTCTGCACATGCTGAAATAGAACAACAAATGAGAAATAAAAAGCAAAATTTTGACTTTAGGGTCTTGATTAATTGTGTCAACTCATGCAAGGCACATGTGATGGAACCAATATATTTTAGACAGTAGTTTAGTGGAACTAGTCAATATAAGCTTAGGCAGTCGCATAATTGGCCGAGTTTAGGCGAGATTCTCGAAAACTTCATTACAAAAAGTCTCATAACATGGAATTTTCATCGTTTTCATTTTTGAAAAAAAAAGGATTTCGTATTGTCTGAGAAGCCAACTCACAATCAGTCGAGAGGTGTTTATCTGGATGAAAAAGAAAACATACTGAAGAAGAATCCTGCCCGAGAATCGTCGTGCAGTTTGGCGTGAACTAATAGTTTCTGATACAATGGACTATTTGATTTCATAGACATCTTTGGGCATTTCGGAGAAAGAACTTGTTTTGTTTCCACTTTCTTTCCTTCATTTTTATGTTATATTTATTCAAAATGATCGCGAAACAATCAAAATCAATATAAATCATTTTCTTACGCAATGTTGTGTGTTGATATGTTTCAGTAAGAGTCCGTATTTTGATGGTCTCTGATTTCGTACAGTAATTTCATGATCAATAGGATTTATAGATACAAATACAGTGTGTTTTTAAAAAATTATTATTGGCACATTTCATATTTGAACAACCTGAGAGCTATGTAAGGTTTCATCAAACGTTTTTTTTTGGCCATATGTGTAGAATTTATTCAAGTTATGATTGATATAAATTTTAACACTGTGCGTCCTTTGATAGCTGAGATATGACGTCATCGGTAGAAAAGTGTAATTTTGACATGAAGAATGAGTCCTTCAGAGCCATAAGGCCCATGCAGACGGAGTCTATCCTAGTTCCTATAGTGTAAAACGGACAGTAGCAATTGCTTGCTAACCTTAGGAAAGGACGCTAGTCAATCGCAAAAGTACTTTCCGCCAGATCTAACATACCTAGCTACCCAATCACTACGTAGTGAACAGGGGAGTCAGAAAATATATCTCGACTGCACCCGGGACCGATCTCGGTCCCTTTGATTGAGAAGCGAGTGCTCTACCAACTGAGCTATCGGGACCCCCAATTTCGACATTAAAAGTAATTTATTTCGGCTTTGTCCGACATGATTCTTGAAAGTTTATTTCACTTAACATGCCAATCTAACTAAGCATATCAACTTGGGTCATTGCCTTGACACTGTAACATTATTTTGTATATGATATGACGCCATCACTGATTGAACTGATGCAATGATGGGAATTCTTGGTGACGGCAGTTTTTATGAAAACAAAACAATGAGAAGACAAAATGGCTGAAAACAATGAGAAAGCTGTGGTTTCTATGCCTATGGTATCATGAAAATGAATCTTCTTCTTCTTCTTCGTTCCCGTCACGTCACATGGTCAGTCCGGTCTGGTGAATGAAGCCCACAGTGGTTCTGAGGTCGTCCTCACTGCCGCACAGCTTCTTTGAGTATGGGGTTGGGTCAGGCCAGAAGTTCCTTCTCAACTGGTTGTATCTTGGACATTCCATTAGGACACGATGTCCAATTTCATTTTCAAGTCCGCAGTCACATTGTCCAGAGGCACCTGCTCTGGACATCCTCCACATATGTTCCTTTAACTGGTTGTGTCCAGTTCTCAGTCTGAAGATGATGACCTGTTCCTTTCCGTCGAGCACCTTGATTGGGTCATTCATGTTGTATTCTGGGTGCTTCTCTCTCCATCTCTGAGACTGGATAAATTTGGCCATTTTGTTAATTTCTCCTGTTGAGTACGTTGGGGAGGGTTGCTGCATGCGACTGCCTGCCTTTGCCAATTGGTCAGCGATCTGATTTCCAAGTATCCCACAGTGTCCTGGAAACCACTGCAGTACAATGTTGGTAAACTTGCTTAGCTTCATGAGGTCTTCCACCAAGGCGTCTATATCATCCGCAAAAGACATCATTATATCCTCCATAAGTTTCTTAGCATCTGTTAAAATGAATCAAAAACTCGTGTGAGGAGGGAATTTACGCAACAATTAGGGGGAAAAAACCCAGCTAGGAACATAACTCTAGCTGGTACTGGTATAACAACTTTAAATAATAATAATAATAATAATCTTTATTGTCCAAATTAAAGGCAATTCATGTGAGGTAAACAATGCTCAGTTTGGTTCATGGTATGAACATCAACACATTTACAAATACAGACACAGCCATACACGAACATACACGCTTGCACATTGTTTCTACACGTGTATACAAAAGAAATGAGCGTACATACAAACACATATACATACATACATACATACATACATACATACATACATACATGCAGACATACATACAAACCAGCATATCATCGTATATGCATGCCTACATTCATACATACATACATACATACATACATACATACATACATACATACATACATACATACATACATACATATATACATACACACAGACACACACACAGACAGATAGAACGATACGATATATTTGCTGGGACAGCAGATAACCATATTATAAATATAGTGTCTTATATTAAGAAGAAGATGGCAATGATTGTGATGATGATGATGATGATGATGATGATGATGATGATGATGATGACTACGATAATGATGATGATGATGATGATGATGATGATGATGATGATGATAACGACGGCGGCAATGTCGATGATGATGATTCACGACACTGCTTCTCGTTATTTTCATTGGTTGTCTCATTTTTCCACAGAAGATTTGTTAATTAATTTTATGGCGGTTGGAATGAAGGTTGTCTTATGTCGATTTGTCCGACATTTTGCTTCTAGATACCGTCTTCCGGAGCGCAGAAGTTGGAATTTTTCGTTCAGCGGATGCCTCTTTTCGTTGATAATGTTAAAAGATTTCTTCTCAACTGCATTAATATAAGTTGTGTCAAGGCTTCTAAGGTCTGTGTTAATTATTTTTGAAGCCTCTCTGAGGGTTCTATGTAGTTTGGATTTTTCTTTTGTTCCACAGCTTCCATACCACGTTGTGATGCCAAACGAAACGATACTCAATATTAATGACTTGTAGATTTGTATCATGGTCTTTCTGTTCACATTGAAAGACCTTAATTTTCTGAGTATATACAAGCGCTGGTTACATTTTTTGATGACATTGTTGGTGTGCGATTCAAATCTTAGACTGTTATCTATAATTACACCAAGGTATTTAAACGTTTCGACAGTTTCAACCGCCTGATTGTTAATTTTTGTTATTTGTCTTGCTCTTTTTCCTATTTTTCTGTGATCAAACAGTTGTTCCTTTGTTTTTGTTACATTGAGCTCTAGACAGTTATCGGCACACCATTTGCTGAATTTACTAACTTGCTCAGTGTATTTAAATTCGGAGACGGAATCATTGAGCAGGCCGAGTATTGCGGTGTCATCAGCATACTTGATGAGTTGGCAGTTATCAAAGCTAGCCACACAATCGTTTGTATAGAGGATGTAAAGTAGAGGTGAGCTTACACACCCTTGTGGGCATCCGTTTGAAAGAGTTTTTACTGATGATATATTTGAGCCTACTCTGACATGTTGGGGGCGATCGATGAGAAAGTTGTTATACCAGTTGATGAGGTAATGGGGAAGGTTTAGAGCATGCAGTTTACTAATTAATATGTTGGTTTTCATGGCATTAAAGGCAGACGAAAAATCGACGTATAGGATTCGGCAGTAGTTGGCGGGTGAAACATCCAAGTGATTTGATATTGAATGCATCACTGTGAGGAGTGCGTCTTCCACACTAAGATTTTGTTGGTAGGCAAACTGATATGGATCAAGTATGTGTTGGTCATATATAAATTGCAACAGCTCTCTTTTCAGAATCTTTTCCAGACATTTCATAATAATTGATGTTAAAGCAACAGGTCTATAATCATTCAGCTGAGTTGGTGGATTCTTTTTGGGTACTGGAATTATAGTCGATGTTTTCCATATAATTGGGATTTTCTGTTCATCTATTGAACGTTGGAAAATAGGCAAGAAAGGGACAGCTAGTTGGTTGTTACAGTTTGAAATGAGTTCCCCACTAAGTCCATCTGGACCTGAACAGGTTCAGTCACCGGAGCAGTACCAAGAGGAAGCAAACCGCTCTCAGAAGGCATATTCAATGAAATCTGTATCTTATTCCATGAAACACCAAGGCAGTCATTGAGGCAGGCTACAACATTAGTCGCCCGAAATAAATTGACATTCCAAGATTTTTCTTCAAAATACGTGCGAAATATTTAGTTGTCGATCTGGTTCTTAAGTAATGTATTTATGTTTTTATTGTTGTTGGCTGAAGAAGGGTTTTGAGCCCAAAACGTTCCGTGTTTGGTATTTGTTTTTTTTTGAAGGTGTTATATTCAGTTTTGTTTATCACTTCTTACACTCCACAGCTTCCAGCAGCTTGGTATCACAATCACTTAAGGAATGCTTACTACCAGCTTCAATTATCCCGGAAATTGGCAACCCCGAGGTGGAGGATTTCTCTTCAGTAATTTCAATGCCTATACCACAGGTGAAGAAGAATCTATATAAACCCTAATACTACCAGAACGTTTTCGGATAGTCATATTCCTATTCTTATGCTTAGTGGAAATATATAACATTACGCTTTGGTGGAAACGTTTATGTTTGTTTTTATATTATAAGGGCTTTACGGCGCTTGCGACAACATTTAGGTCATTTCAGAGCCAGTAAAAAAAGAAGAAAATGGGACAGTCAAAAAATTCTAGATATACAATTAAAAGAACGCAAGTAAAGTAAGACAAATGGGAATGGCACAATTAGCAATTAGGGAACAGATGTAGATTACAAGAAATAGAGAGATGATTTACAAGAGAAAAAAATAATCTCCCAAAACCTTAACTTTTCATTTGACTGCTTCCCTCAGAGCCATGGACTCCGATAAGGGAAAGGACAAAACCAAGTAATCTCATTCCAAGGCAATGAAAAAAGCAAGTTGGAAAACAGACATAGGGGTATAGAAGTAGAAGAAAGTAAGTGGCCTCCTTGCCCAAGATGGGAGATTCCGGATTTGGATGAAAAGACAATACATACAAAAGGGCTGTGCTGCCTTTTGGTTCTAATCTATCATTTTTCTATTTTAAAATGTAAATTATTGGACATTTTGTGAAAAGTCAATCGTATAATTGCATTTTTGGATGATTTTCTATTATGTGGCAGTAAAGAAAACATTATTGATAAAAAAGAAATTGTATTACAAGAATTAGAATTACATAAATTTAGCTTCATTATAAACGTTGAGAAGTCAAATCTTTCTCCCCCTAATAGAATCAAATACGTTTGCTATGTTATTGAAACCAACAGTCTTGAAAATAAAATAAACTTAAGCATTAAAAAAAAATCGTATTTCTAAAGTTTAGAAAGATATTAAAAGAGTTCTATAAGTTGACCATGCATCAGCTTGGCTCGTACCACAGACTACTAGGAGTCCCGTGTAATCTGTGGCTCGTACAGCTGGTCAGTTGGTTTCAATGACAAACGCAATGAGCCCAACAAAACTATTTCTTGCAGGGGGATAAAAGTTGTCAACTGCGCTCTCTTTTCATTATTCACAGCAAAATGTGTAGAGTCAATTTTGATGTCAGTTCCATAATAGTTTCTCCCCCCCCCCGCCCCATCTACTCTCTATATAAAATGTGTAAGTACATCACATATGTCTTTGGCCGTGGAAACTCTAATACAGAAAAGGGTTAATTCTCACTTTGAAATGGTCGCAAAAGTATTCAGACTCCACATTTTTGTTTTTTTTGTTTTTTTGTTTTTAGAGTTTTACGGCGCTTGCAACACATTTAGGTCATATCAGCGCCAGTAAAAAGGAAGAAAATGGATAGTAAAAAGTTCTAGAATTACAATTAAAGCACCCAAGAAAAGGTAAGACAAAGGGGAACTGGGAACAAATAGGGATCAGATGTAGATTCCAAGAGCATACCACCAATGTACTTGGTTTGAGTTCACCTATAAGTCTCATCCGGACACGGCCACAAAATCCAACAGAGAGGAATACAATCAAATGGTTACATTATACACTGAAAATAACAAATTAATATAATAATACATAACAGAGAGATGATTTACAAGGAAAAAAAAATCATCTCTCAAAACAATAACTATGCATTTGACTGTTTCCCTCCCAGCCAAGACTCGAACCTGGGCCAGAATAAAATCAAGTAATCTCATTCCAAGACAAAGACAGAAAGCATGTTGGACAACAGATATAAGGGGATAGACGACACAGTATGGACCTCCCTGCCCGCTATGGGAGGTCAGGATCCCCACCCAGAGACTCCACATTTCAAAAATATTTAAAATACATGTATAATTATCTAAAAAGCGAATTAGACTCAATGACAACGATACAAAAATATATTACAATCTAAATATGTAAGCTTTAAGTAATCAATCTGTGATATCTAGTAGACCTCACCATGACATGAACAAAATAACATAAAAGCAAGTAGGCCTACTCTAAATAGAAGAGTGGGAAGGGTAAATTCGTATTCAATCATCTATAATATACCGAGTCCAAAATTAACTATCCACTTTGTTTTTGCGTATTTCTTTTCAAATGAGAATACATAATATATACACAAGTTATACATCCATAGCCTGTTAACTGTGGTACTATGAAACAATCTGTATTTTAAAATTTGGCCAGAACATTCGTCCTTCAAATATGTTTGTTTTTTGTTTTTGTTTGTAAGGGTTTTATGGTGCTTACTACACATTTAGGTCATATCAGCGCCAGTAAAAAGGATAAAAACTGGACAGTAAAAACATTCTAAATGTTTAATTAAAAGCACTTGAGGAAAAAGTAAGACAAAGGGGAATGGTACAAGTAGGGAACAGATGTAGATTCCAAGAGCACACTATCAGTGTACTTATTGTGAGATTACCAAAATGTTTGTTTGTTTTGTTTTTAAGGGTTTTACGGCGCTTGCAACACATTTCGGTCATATCAGCGCCAGTAAAAAGGAATAAAATTGTATAGTAAAGATATTCTTGATATACAATTAAAAGTGCTTGAAGAAAAAGTAAGACAAAATGGAATCGGTTCAAATAGGGAACAGATTTAGATCCCAAGAGAACACTATCATTGTACTTAATTTGAGATCACCTAAAAGTCCCAACCAGACACCAGCACGGTCCCCACTAAGAGGAATATTCTCAAATGTTTACAAATCATATTAAAAAAAAAATTACAGTAAATAAAAGGGAGATGATTTACAAGAAAAAAAAATATCTCCCAAAAATATAACTATACATTCGACTGTTTCCCTCCCAGCCAAGGACTCCGGCCAGGGTCAGGACAAAATAAAGTAATCTCATTCCAAGACAAAGACAGAAAGCAATTGGAAACAGACACAGTGTGATAGAAGACTCTCAATACAAGCTATATGTAATTATAGGCCAAAATTATCAGTTGAAGAACGAGGACAACTTACTGGGCAACTGTGAGCTGGTTTAAAACTGTTTTTAATTGCTTTATGGCGCTTGCGATACATTTAGGTCACATCAGCGTCAGTAAATAGGAAGAAAATGGGATAGTGAATAAATTCCAGAATTACAATAAGGACATGAGAAAAAGTACGACAAAGGGGAAAGGTCCAAATAGGGAACAAATGTAGATTCAAAGAGCACACTATCAGTGTACAATGAGTTTTGAGATTACCTAAAAGGCCCATCCAGACACCAGCACCAAGCAATCCCATTCCAAAACAAAGACAGAAATCAACTTGAAAAACAGCAAGTGACCTCTTGCCCACCATGGGAAAGGACCCCAAAAGGACCAAAGGACCCCACCCATAGGTATCAAAGTATAGAATTAGTGACGCAGCTAGAACTTTTGATGTATTTGGGAAAGCATATTGTAATTTGAAAGATAAATTTACTCAACTATAAATGCATGCGTAAGCTACTCAGAATAAAATGGATGGATAGAATAAAAAATGAAGAAGTATGGAAAAGAACACAGCAGAAACCAGTGGGAGAGGAAATAGGAAGAAGACGATGGAGGTGGATTAGACACACGCTTAGAAAGAATGACTCCACTATAACAAAGAAAGTATTGGACTGGAACCCTCAGGGCAGAAGATCAAGGGGAAGGCCACGAGGAACATGGAGAAGAATTAAAGAAGCTGATATACAGAGAAGTGGTAAGACATGGAATGAGATTAAAAAGTTAGCTCAGGATAGAGAGGGATGGACACTGTTTGTCTGTGGCCTATACCCTGACCCAGGGTGAAAAAGGCAATGATGATGATGATAAATGATACAGTCCAAACCTGACAGAGAATTTAGGAATCCTAGGAAACTTATACTTAGCAAAACAAACAAACAAACAAACAAAAAAAACCAACCCCCCCCCCCCCCAAAAAAAACAACAACAAAAAAAAAAAAACAGAAAACGCACAGCCTTTTGATTGTCTGTAACGTTTAACGACAAGTCCATTGGACTAAAATAACATAACAGTAACAGATAAAAAGTACAGTTTATTCCAAGAGCAACAGGATATGGTTTGTCATCGAGGTCAGAGGTAGAGATACCAGATACTGATATATTTCTGCCAATAATGACTTATGAGCTTTCTTTTTTTGTTTTTTGTTTTTAAGGGTTTTACGGCGCTTGCAACACATTTAGGTTATATCAGCGCCAGTAAAAAGGAAGAAAATGGGATAGTCGAAAGTTCTAGAATTACAACTAAAGCACCCAAGAGAGATAAAGGGGAATTGGGAACAAATAGGGATCAGATGTAGATTCCAAGAGCATACCATCAATGTACTTAGTTTGATATCACCTATAAGTCTCACCCAGACACAAGCACAAGATCCAACAAAGAGGAATACACTCAAATGCTAATAATACAAAACAGAGAGATGATTTACAAGGAAAAAAATATCATCTCCCAAAACAATAACTACGCATTTGACTGTTTCCCTCCCAGCCAAGGACTCCGGCCAGGGTCGGGACAAAACCAAGCAATCCCCTACCAAGACAAAGACAGATAGCATGTTGGAAAACAGATATAAGGGGATAGAAGACACGGTAAGTACCTCCCTGCCCACTGTGGAGGTAGGGAACCCCACCCAGGACTTATGAGCTAAAAACAGAGTGGATAGTTAAAATGTGGATGAAAGTAAATACAATTTTTTCATAACACCCCTTTAGTAGTCTCTAATAGGAAAAAAAAAGGTCAAAGCATAATGACCGCTCGTGACGTATCGGGTTATTTGCTTAAACAGTTTCAACCAAAAGTCAAGGTAAACAGTCATTCATCGAAAAAAAATAATGATTTCTGACCTTCATTTTTTAAAATGATTTTCAGTACACTGCACTGAACGGAAGTTGTATTGAATGAATGACTTCTAACCTTCACCTTTTAAAATAATACTCCATGCTCCACACAGAACTAACTTGTATTGAGTTGGGTCATTTTACGACACTTAAAAAAATGTGATTTTTGTTTTGTTTTTGTTTTGTTGAAATTTTAAATTAAAACTAAAACATTACTACTAATCTCGACTTACTTGAAAAATAAATGTACTTTCATCATATTTTTATATTTACTGACACTGACATCAATAACGATGATTGTATAGGAAAATGTACATATGGAGTATTATAATACAGTTTTTGACCAATATTGAATATTTTATAGGAAATTGTACATACAATGGAATGCTATACCTACATAACAAGAGTTTTTTTTATTACCAATTTTGAATACTTCGTAACCTCGGAGATAACCTCCCAAGGTCGGCTCATCCCTCAGTCCGAAAATCCAATAAAGGTCAAAAACTGTATAATAATTCCATCAACAAACAAGTAAGTTATGGCATAGGTAGCAACATATTCAGAAATAACAATAATAACAAAAACATACGAGTTCAAACTGCATCATTTCACATTCAACCATAATAAAATCAATCTCTAATGTGACATCCCTTCCCTCCCCAGGCCTAATCTGGTGAATTAGACACTAAAAATTGAATTTAGTGTCAAAATTACTGGAGACGGAATATATGCTGTTTAAAATACTATTTCATCCTCTTTAATCAAAGTATATTATTATCTTTGTCATTTGCTAAACGTTTAAGTGATGGTTTCTTTTCTCGTAAGTTTGATTTTGTTGTTCATTGTTCAAATTCAAGTTCAGTGGCACGAAAGGTGTACTGTCTCAGCATATATATATATATATATATATATATTTTCCCCCATATTTTTAAAAAGAACTTTCCTGATGCCCTTTCCCGACCCAACAGAAAGACCATGACTATTTGATAACCAATCAAGTCTGATGTTTGTTTTGTTTTTATTGTTTTTAAGGGTTTTACGGCGCTTGCAACACATTTAGGTTATATCAGCGCCAGTAAGAGAAAGTAAGACAAAGGGGAACTGGGAACAAATAGGGATCAGATGTAGATTCCAAGAGCAAACCATCAATGTACTTAGCTTGAGATCACCTATAAGTCTCATCAGGACACAAGCACAAAATCCAACAAAGAGGAACACACTCAAATGCTTACATTATACATTAAAAATAAATATAATAATACATAACAGAGAGATGATTTACAAGGAAAAAAATATCATCTCTCAAAACAATAACTATGCATTTGACTGTTTCCCTCCCAGCCAGGACTCCGGCCAGGGCCAGGACAAAACCAAGTAATCTCATTCCAAGACAAAGACAGAAAGCATGTCAGAAAACAGACATAGGGGGATAGAAGACATAGTATGGACCCCCCTGCCCGCTATGGAACAAGTCTGATGCCCTATCCCGACCCAACAGAAAGACCATGACTATTTGATAACCAATCAAGAGTAATATCTAAATCATGAAATGTCTTGCTTATGTATATGGTTGTAAGCAAATGAAAAATTGCCTTCATGGACAATAAGACAATAAGATATCATTATTATTATTACATTATTATTATAATACGACATTTAAAAAAAAAATGCACATCAGTTGCCATCCCCTAATGACATGCTGTGATCCACAACCAATGATTGTCCACTGCTCTTTGTGAATAAAAATAATCAGTTCATCTAGACAGCAAGTGACCCCGATAATGTTGTCCCATAATACACTACACAGGAGATGGTCACTGTCATCTTGTTTTAAGCAAAAAAAAAGAGATAAGGTAAAAAAAAAAACATGTTAAATCAAACATATAAGTATAAGTAAAATCCAGGCAAATCTGTATAATTTCAGTCATGGACAGTTACGAAAGGTGTACTGTCACAGCATATATTTTTTTTCTTCATATTTTTAAAATGAACTTACCTAATGCCTTTTCCCGACTCAACAGAAAGACCATGACTATTAAATTTGATAACCAATCAAGATAATATTTAAATCATGAAACGTCTTGCTTGTCTGGGATATCAAAAATATTTTCTTGTATAATAAACAGGAATTACTGACAAAGTGCAAACTCAACTTGTGTCGTTCAATAGCAAGTAATGTAACAGACACAAGACAGTCGGCCCAGGTGGACAAAGATGTAAAAAGGTCTTTTATGGAGCGGTCTACATAATTTAAAAAATGTTTGTGTTAATTACACTTGAAAGACTTGTGATTTTATTGCAAACATTGAGATGAATAAATTTCACTTTTGATTGCCTCTATTAGAGAAAAATCATGACTCTTATGCACTCAGTACCAAATTATAGTTGATTATTTGATGAATATAGGATATTAGACTGATGTTTTTAATCATTAAAATTCTGCTGCATAAGATTAGTAAGTTATTATGAGAAGATGGCCATCACGATGCGAGTCCATTTACAGTGATCAATGTTTTAAAAGATGTTATATTAAGTTTATGTGCTTTTACAATAATCATAAGAAGCTAAGAAAAGTTAAACAAAACAGGCAATCTAAATGAGGGAACAGAGTAACAGTTTTTGTTTGTTTTTAAGGGTTTTACGGTGCTTGCTACAGTAAAAAAGAAGAAAATTGGATCGATAAGAATTTCTTGACGTACAATTAAAAGGACTTGAAGAAAAAGTAAGACAAAGGGGAATGGTTCAAAAGGGGACAGGTTTAGATTCCAAGAGCACGCTATCAGTGTACTTAGTTTGAGATCACCTATGTCTTAAACAGACACCAGCACAAGATCCTACTAAGAGGAATCCACTCAAATGTTTACAAATCATATGTTAGAAATAAAAAAAATAACAGTACATAACAGAGAGATGATTTACAAGGAAAAAATATCAGCTCCCAAAACTATAACTATACATTCGACTGTTTTCCTCCCAGCCAAGGTCAGGACAAGACCAAGTAATCTCATTCCAGTACAGAGTCACATAGTATCCTTGTGTCATGAGTGAGACAACAAAATCAGAATGGCACCCATTTGGGATCCATGCTGTAAAGGGACAATCTCTAACGTCTAATAACATAAAGGGAGAGAAGAAGTCCTGTGTTATGTCTCATCTCGGTTTATACCCTAAGTAGATGGAGAAATGGGAGAGAAGAGGTCCTGTGACGTTGTTTATATCCTTAATAGCCAGAGCTAGGGAGGAGGTAGACCTTGTGTAGTGATTATACCTTTGTTTTTAAGTGTTTTACAGCGCTTGCAACGCATTCAGGTCATATCAGCGCTAGTAAAAAGGAAGAAAATGGGATAGTAATAAGTTCTAGAATTACAATTAAAGCACTCAAAAAAGGCTAGACAAGGTGGAAATGGTTCAAATAGGAAACAGATGTGGATTCCAAGAGCACAACGTCAATGTACTTAGTTTGAGATCTCCGAAGTCTCATCCATACACAAGCACAGGTCCCCACTAAGAGAATACACTCAAATGTTTACAAATCATATCATACATAAACAAAATATATTGCAGTGCAAAACAGAGCTGATTTACAAGGAAAAAATATCATCTCCTAAAACTAACTATACATTTGACTGTTTCTTTCTCAGCCAGGGTATCTGGCCAGGGTCAGGACAAAACCAAGTAATCTCATTCCAAGACAAAGACAGAAAGCAAGTTTGAAAAAAAAATATAGGGGGATAGAAGACACAGTAAGTACCTCCCTGCCCACTATGGGAGGTCAAGAACCCCACCCAGGATTATACCTTTAATGATCTTTAACTTTAAATGACGTCATTAGGATATATCTATAATAATGCACAGAGCATGAAATATGAAATCCATTGACATTAAAATTGCATAATAAAATTGCAAAGAAAAAGTAATTAATGCAAAGTTGAAAAAAAAATGCTCCTTAATATTCAGTCACATTATCTGAATTGAACACTGTTTGAATCAATGCCTTTGAATAAAAAAACAATCAGTAACATAACATTATATATATATATATATATATATTTATATATGTATATATACACACTCACTCACACATATAATTAAGCAGTCCTTGAACACAAAATGAAAGACTTTAACATTCTATTATAAATACAAAATGCAATATTATAACTTGTGTATTTCAGTACTCAACAACAAATGAAATTGTGAGGAATGACACTGAAAATGGAATTCGTAGTAACATATCAAATTGTGATAAAAACAAAAGCTTTCAAAATTGAATAATTGAAAATTTATGAAAGTGAAGTCTACAATCATCTGTATAAATAGTAAAAAAATGTTCTCTACAATATGCGAACTTTCTACCTTGTAAAAGCATAGAAAAGAAAAAGGAGAAAATAATTTATAGCACTGTCTGAAATATATACTATACAAGATTGAAAACGTGCTTTCGGTTCACTTTCTGGATAGATTTCAATATTTTTTTACAAAAAAACCCTAAAGGTTCTATGAAAGTTCATCATATTGCCTTTATTATGATATGCAACACTTTATGACTTAATCTTTGCAAATTAGGTCTAAAACAAAAATAAAAAGATGACTCAAAAGACGAGAGTTCAAAATTGTGTGTTACAAATCGAAATCATCCGAAGGGTTATTTAGATGCTTGGATTTTGCCAAAAAGCACCAAGTATTTCCAAAACTTTATGTATTCATGAAAATATGATCATTATCTTCAGTATAAAACTCTAGTTTCGAAGCTGCAATGTCAGAATTCAATTGATCACTGCTAAATCTCTACAACAATGCCAATACTTTCAGAGGCCCAGAGGAATCAAGCAATTGGCATGAGTATGGCTGGTCTAATTTATCGTCAAATCAGTGAGCGTTTTGAATACAGTCGTAGCACGGTCATTCGCCTATGTCAACGAGGTGAAGCTAATGGTACCACTAAAGGCCGCGATGGGTGTGGAGCTTGACGAAAACCAAGATGCTGCAATCTGTTAGTCTTTCATGTGAACAACAACTGTTGTCGGGCAATAAAACCTTACCCCACAGACTGTGAGAATGTGTCTTAAGGCGGATGGATGGGTTGAAATGCTTTTGACCATAGGTACTATGGATACGTTCTCACTAAGCAATATCCGGAAATGAACACTTAACATATTATATCATTGTTATGCTCCCAATTTTTACTATTCCTCCTCTAATTGTAAATAAAATCATGAAAACCACTCAAATTGTTGCATCATTTAAATTGAAAAGAGTTGTTCTTTACGTTTTAATGAAATTTCATTTTACAATTTTTCTATTTTATTTGGGTTAATGCCCTTTGAAAAATGGCGCATTTTTGAGCTTGCCTAGTATATATTCAAACAACAACAAACCAACAAACACATTTAAATTAAAAAAAAAAACAATAAGAAAAAAAAATGGAAACAAACATATTGTTCAAGGAGGTATGAAAAAATCCTCAAAAGCTTGAGCACCATAAACTGTAATTTTCTTACATGCTTTAGAAATTTCTTCCTCCACACATGAAATCTCTGCCCTGAAATCATTTACATATAATTCATTGCTATCTAATTGTCTCAAAACATATTCAAATATGAAAAAAGATGTGATGAATAGACCGATTTTCAAAGAAGTACTGAGAGAAGGCAATTGAAACACTTTCTTAGGTTTTGCGACGACTTCTAAAGTCTTATTGCTTACAGACAGATTCTGGTATTTTGATTTTGTGAAACCAAGATTGCCATATAACAATTGTGTTTTAAGGGAACCAATCTTAACATTTGTGGCCTTTACATCATATGAAGGAATAAAAGACTGTTGTTGAATAATACACTGGGTAGATGTATAGCAATCCCTTGCTTTTTGGACACTGGTTGAATACTTATTGAAACTCTCAAGAGCCTCGATGCAAATATCATTTTCTTGCAAATCTACTAAAAAATCTTTACCTTTATTAAGCAGGTCCAAATATGCTTGCAATTTAATTTCAATATCATTCATTCTAGCGATTTGGTTTTCTGTTGAAGACTGAATTTCATTTTCTATTTTGGATTTCAACCTCATGATAGTTTCACATGACTTGATTGCAACTTGATTCAGATTAAAAATGGAGTCATTCCGTGAACTTACCATTGTTACCTTGCGTGATTTAATCAATGAGATTGATTTATTAGCTTGTTGAAGCTCATGAATCAATTTATCAAGCTCTTTTTGCATTCTAGCTTTAATTTCTTGTAATCTTTCTGACATTGGTATAAGATTATGCCTTTTATGTTCTCGAGAGCATGAGCAAGTAATGCAAATAGCCTCTTGACAAGTATTGCAAAACAATTGAAGCATTTCACCCATATGAATTTGGCATGAGTTTGAAGCCAATAAGTGTGAAGAGGAGCCTGATGAAAGTCGTAAAACCTTAGACCTTTCTTGATGGTGTTCAAGTCGATGAGGAGCTATACAGAATCGACATATATTAAAGTCACAGTCCACGCAGAAAAACTGTACTTGCACCAATCCACAAACATGACACATCCCTAACTGAGCTGAAAAAGAATGTAAATAAATTATTTCTGTTTAATCTAAAATAAATTTATAATGATAATATTAACATAAACACACTTTTTGTATAATTCTTATAAAGATACAATACTGATAAACCAAATTCCCAGTGATTAGGTAGCAGAGAGAAAAAATAAGACAGAATGGGTATTCGCTTCATGGTAAAATGCCCCGCCTCCTTCTCTTCTCTCGTTTCGTTCCAAAATCAATAAAATTCTGTTTCCATTAAATGCTGACTATTTAAATGAAATGGGCATAAGATGAATGGCATAATTTAAGTGGTCATCACACTCCCAAACAATGACAAGACTTCATATTTTCGAAATAGGTTCAAGCAGTGATATTATACTTTAGTTCCTAATATATCATTCTGGGTGAAAATATATTTAAATACATATATAACGGATAGGCAAATACAGTGGTTTGATTTTACACATACACACAACTGAGACTTCATCACTGACTGACCTCAAAGTTCTGATCACAGTTCCACAGATGTCATTGGACAATATTCTTGCATTTCCATTGGCTGTTACTTTATCTAAACAACAGGACATCTCCATTTTCAATGGGTATTGTATTTTACCTCACAGTGATTATATTGATATTGATAGATCGGTATGTTGATGTTAGTAAAAATTATGTTGATCTATATTTACTAATCTCATAGAGAAAAGAACATGGGCCTTTGATGGTATATAAATATATCCGCTTAGCACTGTAATGCATTTTTAGGTGACAATCACATTAAACAAAAGTCAAAACTCAATGGAATTCTATTGTTTTTAGTGTATCGTGGAGCATTTCGCTCGAGTGACTATTCCATTTGTTTTGCTTTTCTTGCACCCTGACCATCAGGCACTTAGGTGGAAACCACTGTATTAATATCATGATTTAAATTTTGTAGATAAAAGCAACAAGAGATTTTTAGCTACCCAATGAAATTGTCAGATTATTGATCAATGACAACTTGCAGAGAGGTCTCCATCACAGACTTCTTAAAATTCGACATCCGCACCTTCTTTGGTCCTTTAAACCCTTCAATATCAAAATTTTTCTTAATAAAATTCTTCATATAGCTCTTACTGCAAAACTAAAAATTGTCAGAAATAGTAATAAAGACTAAGCCTCAATGGTGCAAAATCTCTTGCCAGAATTGATTAAAATTAAATGCATAGCCGCCAACTTTTCACAGAGCTTAATTGGGACGCCCACATATGCACAATACCATCATGACTCAAAACAGCAGTATGTTTGGATTATTAAATATAATCTAGATACAGAGCGTTTTCTGTTCCTTGTTTTGAATTGCTAGTCAAAAAAGCATAATTCTGGGACTTACCATAGACATAACAGTCCAATGTTTTGTTAAAAAAAAATTCTCCTGATAGCCAAATCAGGACAGCCCCGATTTTATCAGGACAGTTGGTAGCTATGTAAATGAAAATGTATTATGGCCCCTGTACAATCCAGATTGTTGATGCCTTGCATCTTTGCATTTGCCTATAGTTTTTTCTTTATTTTTGGTTGTTCTTGTACATCAACATGACACTTTAGCCTTCATTTTTAGCACCAATCAGCAATGTTAATATGTGTGGCGGCTCAAAAAAACCCAACTAAATCTACCAGCTTATGAAAATGAGATATAATCAAATGCATTATAAAGCTCAGGCATTGGTGAGTATTTTGCTGTTTAATCTATCTGGATATTTTAATTAGAACAATAGACATGGCGTTATATGGATACTCATAAGAGAAAACATACAATTGAGAAAATGAGTTGCGCAAACGGTGAAAATATGACAACTAATTTTTTCGATTTTTAAAAATCAACATCAAATAATGCTCAGATTTTCCCCATCATGGAATTCGTGGTAAATTCATGTGCACTCCCTTTCATTGAGTAGCTATTTTTTAAACATAAATATTAATACTAAATATGCACTGGTTGTGGGCATAAAAATGGAGTTTGAGTTGACGAAAAGAGGACTGATATAATTTCCAATATTTCTGCCCCACTTTTCCCTCCCTGTTTGATGCAATCGTGGGGTGATAAAATGACTTATTTTAAGCACTCGTAGTTAGTAAAAGCCTTAGTGATTTTCTTACGATTTAATTGGTAATTAAGATATCGTAGATGATTTTTCAACTGAAATCCCTAAAATCCAAGTTTTATGGTTTCCAACTGCTTTTCCCTGTGACTCGGTTTCACTTTGTGCAACGTTGACCGGGTTTCCTATGCCGCCACACATATAAGCATGTTGCACTGTAAAGGAATAATATTTATTCGAAGAAAATCAGCACCTAGTGGAATGTTAGTTATCTCAATCTATCACCATCATCACCACCACCACCTATAACATTTTTTTTTAAATAAATAAAAATAACAATAATAAAAATAAACCAACACTGAAAACAGATATTTTAATTTAGTCTTCAGGAAATCAAAACTTACCAGCAGCTCCTAATTCTTCCTTCAGTCCAGAAAGATAAAAATTGACTGGAAACTTGGTGACCCCATTCCTAGGAATAATAGCATCCTCCCTGCAATGCGGACAACTCAAGGTTCTTGCATTGACTGGTAAAGACTGCACGATGCTTTGAATACAATCCAGACAAAAGGTATGATGACATGGAAGGATCCTTGGATCATCATATTCATCCATACACACAGAGCAAATCAATAATTTCTCCCTCATCTTTTGGATTGTGTCTGAATCCATGTCCATGGTTAAATCAAAACTGGAAAAAAAATGTAATAAATTAAGACAATTCCCTGTTCACATTCATTGATCAAGTATTTATTTCAATTATTTCAATTTATGGTAAATTTAAAAAATATTTTTTTCATTATTTATTGATTTCATTTCAATGTATGTTTTCTTTAAGAATTGCACAATGACTTAAAATCAAATGGGATTCATGATATCATGAACATCACGGAGTATGTCATGAATCCTTAAATATCAATGATCAATGAACAACAACATTAATAAATAATAATAATAATAATAATAATAATAATAATAATAATAATAATAATAATAAATAATAATAATAATAATAATAATAATAAAAATATAGTCCACTCTGGATAATCGCAACATTTCCCAAGAAACGGAATTAATTCTATATAAAAGTCACTGGTTTTTGTTTGTTGCTTTAGGTCTCTTCCAACACAATTGAGGTTATATGAGAGACCGCTGAAACAAAAAAACAAGCAATCCAACAAAAATAGTACAAATGTAAATCAAAATCATAACCTAAAGATATCATAAGCTAAATTATAAATAACCAAGAACAAACAGGCAGAAGATTTACAGAAAAAAAATATCCCCTGTCAAAAATACAATCACAAACCAAAGAAGCAGGATAGGCTAGTAAAGAGAAGAAGAAACGACATCACTATCGGATCGTACACCCATGCGAACATCATAGGTATATGATTCAAGGGTGATGCTCCCACCCAACCACCCGCAAGTCACTGGTTAATTGCAACAAGCTTCGGTTAATCGCAACAAATTTTCGCCATCAAAAAGTGGTTAATTCAAGTAATCATTCAAACAAAATATCATGTTTAAATTTCATCATGGAAGAAATCGTGACAAGTTGAAAAATCGAGACTGAGCTGGATTTAATGTTACAGTAGAGACAAAAGAGGGCTGGCTTTGCAGTATAGGTTTGTTTTTGTTTTTTAAAAATGTTTTTAAGGGTTTTACGGCGCTTGCAACACATTAAGGTCATATCAGCGCCAGTAAAAAGGAAGAAAATGGGATAGTAAAAAGTTCTAGAATTACAATAAAGCATCCAAGACGAGGGAAGACAAAGGGGAATTGGTTCAAATAAGAGACAGGTGTAGATTCCAAAAGCACTCTATCAAAGTACTTAGTTTGAGATCACTAAAAGTCTCATCCAGACACAAGCACAGGTCCCCGCTGAGAGGAACACACTCAAATGTTTTACAAATCATATATAATATAAAGAAAGCATAATACAGTGCATAACAGAGAGATGATTTACAATGAAAAAAATATCATCTCCAAAAACTAACTATACATTCGACTGTTTCCCTCTCAGCCAGGACCAGGACAAAACCAAGTAATCTCATTCCAAGACAAAGACAGAAAGCATGTTGGAAAACAGATATAAGGGGATAGAAGACGCAGGATGTACCCCCCTGCCCACTATGGGAGGTCAGGAACCCCACCCAGCAGTATAGGTCTGTGATATCATCTGTGGCGAGGGGTGGGTGCATGGGTATAGTCTTTACAGAAGATAGACAGTGACAGTTGTAAAGATAGACTGAGCAATATGCTTTGTTTTCGGATTGGCAAGTGTACATTGTGACGAGTTTGGAGCTCATTGTCTCTCATCACGGTTAATCTCTTTGACTCTTACAAAGGTTGAAAACAAAAGAGTGAAAGTGAATCAAACCTGAATAAGATTCGACTTGCATCACAGCTGCTTTTGCTTGACAAAATCTATACAGGGCTGCCATATGTTTTCATTTCAATCATATTGCTCAGGCTGTGGTGGAATAAGAACAATATTTACCACAACTGGTTTGAGTTTACAATATATTTTGTAAACTGTTGTAATAGTGGACTGGAAACTCAACTTCAGTTCATTGAAACTTCAGTTAATTGCAACATTTTTGCTGATCCCAATGCGTTGTGATTACCCCGAGTGGACTGTAATAATAATAATAATAATAATAATAATAATAATAATAATAATAAACTGATTTCAGATGTGACGTCACACATGTCACTGGGTGCATGAGAATTATTTTATTTTCATTAAGTGATGCATCCTCTCACCTACCTAATAATATATGGGATGCAATACAGACCATAAAATAGAAAACACTTTCTTCAGTTGGCAAGAATATAATTAAGATATTGTATTTGACTTTAGACAATACCTTTACCATCAGTCACTTGTGACAACATAAATCATTATCTTGTTTCAGCCCACTCCCCTTTTCATTGATAATCGGAGTCTTTTAAGTAGTCCCTGCTGAGTCACGCAATTTTCCTTATTCAGTAAACAATGGCACTAATGGTTAAACAAAACGAACTACACAAATATTACCATCAATGGTATACGTTTAAACAAAATATTCACCTGTTATTCCTACTTGATCAATCATACCAACTCACAAAACTGTAAAATTTAATGTTTATCATCTGATTGAGAGAATCTAGTAAAAAAATAATCACACACCTAAAAAATATATATAAAAAGTAGAGTAACATCAACTTCATTCATTTCTAAACAACCGACTATGTTTGTCCGAGTGTGCTTGGTGGAGTGTCCTTAATCCCGTTTTCTGGTTAGCATTCTATAGCCTTTTCCACCCTACCCCCTCTCTCTCAACCATCCCTCCCCCTCTCTCTATTGGGATTTTGTGTGTATATGTGCGTGAGAGAGAGAGAGAGAGAGAGAGAGAGAGAGAGAGAGAGAGGGAGAGAGGGAGAGGGGGAGAGAGAGAGAGAGAGAGAGAGAGAGAGAGAGAGAGAGAGAGAGAGAGAGAGAGAGTTACTCTTTCTTTATTTATATAGAAGATACCAACTCGTGAGACCTTAATCAACAGGACAAATAAATCCATATTGAGCTTGGATGTGGTTCTAAATTATGGTCCAGATACAACAAATAAGAATCCCAATCTAATATATGGATATCCCTTTATGAAGAGTACCTGACTCTAAGCAAAAAAAAAAAAAAAAAAAAAAAAACAAAAAAAAAAAAAAAAAAAAAAAAATCCACACCAAAAACAGAACAATCAAATTATTTGTGATATTTTCAACGGGCTATTTGTGTGATAAATCACTTTCAGCTTTGGCTCATAATCATTAACTCGTAAAACAAGAAAAAGAGACCAATAGATACTGAAGCACAGCAACAGCTTTTGGAAACATCTTTGGCTCCTCGTTTATCCAAAATACACACAGAGAAGCTCCTAATATTGATATTGAAGGTAAGGTAAATAGGTTGTTATTTTGACAATTATAAATTTTTAATGTCTTTCTCTTCCATCCATTGAATCCAATGATTTTGTTGCCATCTTTTCGTTTGAGTTGAAATAAGCAGTTTATTTAAAATTCATGCGTTTTATTGCGCAGTGACAACTTTGATCAGAATCATGGCCAATATTAGTTCATTATCCATTTTTGTTTTTGCAAGTAGATACAGGTCCCTGAACTTGTGACTTTTGTTTTCATTTTTACCGGCCAGTCAGTGAGTGCTAAACTAAAACCATCGTAAAGCAACAACTTTAAAAACAATGGTCCATTGTCAATGACTAATGTCACAAAATGTTTTGTTTGAATAAAAAATGAAATCATGTGAAAATATTGCACCTGTGATTTGTTGTTCTGGAGCCAACTCACGAATTTTAACATCATAAAATATCTTTGCAAATTTCTGCACATTTCTCCCAGCAGAAAGTTTGATCACTGCTGACTTGCTGATGCTGCAGATGAGGATTCTTGGAAACGAGTGAAAGTGAAACGAATCTCACGTGAAATCACGAGTCAATTCCCCTCATAAATGATTAAATAGCAAAATAAGGTGCCAGTGAGATATCTTCAGATTTACTACAGATCTACGGATAGATACATGATTTCAAATTTATCACAATCCTTGTTTAAAATTCTCCTTCTCCCCCTCTTCTTGATCTTTCTCATTTTCCTCATCTTCTTCGCCTTTCTCGTTTTCATGTGAGTCGACTGTTTCAGGCACAGAGTAGGTTGTTGCTTTACGAAAGAATTAAATGAATGAATGAATGAATGAATGAATGAATGAAAAGGTAAATTAAAACAAAGAAACAAACAAACAAACCCATGCTTCAGTGTATCACGACCCCTTCTAAATAGATGAGAATAAAAATCACGGACGATTAGTTTGTGTAAAATGGATATATAGATAGATACGTAGACAGACAGATAGATAGACATACTAATATCGAGTAGAGAGACAGACAGACAGACAGACAGATAGACAGATAGATAGATAGATAGATAGATAGATAGATAGATAGATAGATAGATAGATAGATAGATATTGCATTTTCTCACCTATTTGTAGTACGCCGCCAGACTGTTTTGACATTGTTTCTGCCTCTTTGGAGCGAATTGACAAATTAGAGTTCGCTCCTACACCCATACGAAATATCACCAAGATCTCCAAAGCAACGAAATGTGGTGATGTGTGTGTGTGTGTGTGTGTGTGTGTGTGTGTGTGTGTGTGTGTGTGTATATATATATATATATAGAGAGAGAGAGAGAGAGAGAGAGAGAGATAGATAGATAGATAGATAGGTAGATAGATAGACATAGCTATGCCCACGGAATATCACAATTTTTTCTATGGTCTTTTTTTTTGGGTTTTGTATGTGGGCTCCCTAGTCTTTAGTTTTACGCTATAAATTTGGAATATGAAAGTGAAAGACCTGCTTCATTACAATAACGAATTCCTTTGATCTTAGTTGGCATTGTTAATAAATTCGGGCAAACTTTAAAAAAAGAGCATTTATGGTATCAATGTGATATTTTAAAATATCACTTAAGTCGATCATGTCTTTATAAATAGCATGACCACGTCCTTTTAACAAAGATACAATATTGACTCAAACTGAAGGACATCTGGAAAACCACGTTACATATTTTAAAAATCATGAGCATTTATATAGAGCAATATCCACTAAACGTGCTCGAAGCGCATTACACGGGGTCAACAGCCAACAGCAATACTTAACATGTGGGAAGAGACATTACGCCTGTTAGGTGATCGCTCTTAACAGCGAGGTACTCATTTTACACCCGAGTACGGTGAGGGCATTTGAGTAAATACCCTTTTCCAAGGACTCAACTATGCGCTGGAACCAGACCCTGTATACAAGTGTCATACCGCTAGAGCACATAGCCGTACATGATAAAAATGCTAAATTGAAACGGTTTTGAAAATACATAATTTTATGTATATTTTTTTCTTCTAAACAATCAATATCCTTTTTATTTTTCACTCGTAGAAAAAATAAAAGATTGTCAATTTATTTGCGGGGAAACTATTTTTTTTGGAGCATTTAATCCACGGAATGAAAGAGCTAGCACAACAACAGGTCAGATGACCGAAATAATTATGGGCTTGCTTTAGCATCGTTGTATTGGACAATATTTTGCATCGGTTTCTTACTTACTTATCCGTACCAGCGACCACCTGAGCTCTAGCCCTTCGGTCTTGTGCCATGACGTAGAAGTTAGACGTCTTTTGTAGTTGTTCCAGGTGACTATAAAGTGTGTTACTGATGCTTGGATTTGGTGGGAGGAATGTGCATCTCAGGTCTTCAAGACCTGTGGTGTGTTACTGTTTCATTGGTGTGTTGACATCGGTTTCAGTGTGGTCATAACAATTAGGGTTATCAGACTTGCAAATAAGTATATACATGTCGGATATTCTGGTACCTATACCCCGGTAAGCTAATCATAAAAATCGTCTTGTTTTTCTTTCACGAAACTGGAAGACCGAAAGTCTGTTATTCTTCAGATTGGACACAGGCCCTGGCAGCCTCAGACCAAAGCTATGAACGGATGGATTTAGCCTTGAAAGGCCACACACACAATCAAACACACGCTCGTATCGACACATACACACACCCACACACAAACACCACACACACACCAGTGGCGGTTCTAGCCTATTTACAGTGGTGGGGCAAAGATGATTCGGTCATAAATATATATATATTATTTTTTATTTTATTTTATTTATTTATTTATTTTTTAATTAATTTTTTTTAATTATTATTTTTTTTCACCTTTAAAAAATAATATTTCAACCACAAATAATCACATTCACAATGAAATGACAATACAAGTAGATTTTAATTATTCCAAACGTAATCAAAACTGAATCACGAAAGAGAATACCACTAAAAAATAAAGCGACGAGACATAATGCGACAACACCTTGACAATACAAGTCCATTTCGTTCACTCGAAAAAATTAAAGATTTGCTTTAATCCCTCAACGGCGAGATTAATATTTCTGTTACATTATTGGTTTTCAGTAGTATGTAGTAACCTTAAAGTTTTAATCGAGAAGCAACAACAGCGATATGACTCGAGTTTCATTCAGAGCTCAAATTGCATTTCACTGCTGTCTTGATGATTAGAGTGATTGTGCCGGTGGTGGTAGTGGTTGGAATAGTGGTAGCGGTGGTGGTGGTGGTGGAGGAGGATGTAATTATGGTAGTGGTTTTGGTGGTGCTGTTGGTTAGAATGATAGTTGTGGAGACGATGACGGAAATGTTATGATGATGTTGATATTGTTTTTATTGCTATTGTAGTACTTGTTGTTAATATTGTTGTTGTTGTTAATGATGAAGATAATGATGATGATGATGATGATGATGATGATGATGATGATGATAATGATGATTATGATGACAACGACGATGTCGTCGACAATGATGGTTACCATACGATATTACAAAGTTTATTCAATCTTAGGCTTTCGACAATAAATCATACAATTTGATGACCACATGAAAGTGGAAAAAAAATGGTAAATGGAACCAAACAATAAACTGATACCATTAATAACCACACAAAAATACAACAATAGTAATACCACCAATACGTACAATAATAATAATAATAATAATAATAATAATAATAATAATAATAATAATAATAATAATAATAATAATAATAATAACAATAATAATAATGATGATGATGATAATAATAATAATAATAATAATAATAATAATAATAATAATAATAAAAATAATAATAATAATAATAATAATAATAACAATAATAATATTACCATCATCATTACTACCACCACCATCATTACTACTACCACCACCGCTACCACTATCACTACCACCATCACCATCATTATTACGTTTCCAATCATTTTTTCTCGTTTAAAAAAAATTGATATCTATCAAAACAGTCGAAATTCCGGTCATTTTTTAAAAGGGTAGTTAAAATATCTACGATTTTATTAGCCCTGAAAACTACGATTTTTATTTTCCTATTTCAAGTAGGCAGCTCTGCTATGACAAGTACTCGTATCAGTATCAGTTCCATAGTCAAAATAAGACAAACAAAAACAACGTTTATTTAATCTTAGGCTTTCGCCAATACTTCATACAATACAATTAAGACAAAATAATGTTACGAATTTCTCCTCATGCATTCGTTAGACTATAACAATAACGACCGTGTTATCTTTACTCCTTACCCAACCAACCCCGAGCTTCCCGCCTCTTCATCGTGAACTATCTTATGTATGTATTAGCTTCAGGACGGGCAAGTACGGAATCTGCCCACCCTTCCGTATTTCCTCTATAAGTCAGTTAGAATTCAACTCTCTCCTTGCTCAGAAGAGTATTTCTCGTATACTAATTCAAATGTTGAGAAAACCAAAATGGTGGTTGTATTTTATATATTTATTTAGTCGTGACTTTTGAATAAAAGTGTTTTGTTTTATTAGAGGGAATACAATAGAAAATTACATTGTTTTGCAAAATTATTTTGTCTGGCAATAAAAATACAGGGGTAATTACTTTAAGAATTTAAAAAAAAAAGAACTAACAAATTAATTTGTTAAAAAACAAAACAAAAAAAAACAAAAAAAAAAACAAACAACAACAACAAAAAACAAATAAGAAAACAATTTAAATAAATGAGTTTTGAGAAGCACTAAAGAAAACGAGAAAAAAAAAGAAAAGTTTAAATGGATAAACAAATATATAAAAACAACACAAATCAATACTAAATTGATGTAAAATTAGTAAATTAATAAATTTAATTCAATACTGGAACATTCCCAAAGTCATTACATCAATGGTACCAGCACAAGTAAGGCAATAAATAAGAAAAAGTTCGTTTGCCAAAATCTCTATTTAGTTTTCACTGGTTAATAAGGTGGGCTCATTTGAATTAGCCCGACCTAGTACTAGAGAGGCCAGACAGCAAAAATCGGAGTTAGTTCACGATGAGATGACGATGTGGGCGGAGTGGAGTGGTTGGGGGGGGGGGGGTGGGTGATAAAAAAAGAACAGGAGCGTATCCTGGTTTATGCATTAAGGGATGCATGGTGATTCGCAATCTATCAAAAATACACACAAATTGATTTCAGTACGAAGTATAAAGTTTAAGTAGTAACTTTTGAAATTATCTAATTTAAATTTGATTATTTCAGACCTGGTAATACAGCATATAACTTGAAAAAACAGGCTGGTATTTGCCCACCCTGCCCATTATTACCAGCCGTCCCTGACACACACACACACACACACACACACTCACACACAACTACTCACTGTTAAAATTAAATAGGCAGAGCAACCGACAGTACACATTAATACTACCAATATCTCGGTCATTGACCCCACAGAACACAATAATACGACCATTTAAATTTAAACATTTTCTTTTCCATTTAGTATATATTTTTTTTCTGGTATTTCTCTATTTGTTATCAGAAACCCACTAAAATATTGAAAATGATACTGATTAGTCATATTCACTCTGATGATATGATTTCTTTAAAAAATTTAACTTTATCGGATTTTGCCTTGAATGAGGAGTCGCAGAATGTGGGCCAAATTAAGCGAAATGATCACGCAAAAAGCGGAGGCTAGGAGTTTCTATACATTTATATTTAGACAAATTGAATTATACGTATTTAGTTTTGTGAAAGTTTTTTTCTTTTGTTAAAAAAAAAATCAGATTCTCTCATAATAGAAATAACTAACAAGCCCAAGTATACTCAACATCTAAATTCTCCAAATCACTTGAAGCAAAGTCACCAATTGAGGCAAAGTCACCACTTGAGGCAAAGTCACCACTTGAGGCAAAGTCACCACTTGAGGCAAAGTCACCAATCTTTAGGCAAGTCAACCAGTTGACTGCACTGACTGAAAATGGAGTCATGTTTAAGGTTTCTTGACAGACGTGATATAAAGTAAAAGTATTCTGGAAACATTAAAAAAAAAAAATGATTTGTCTTTGTCCGATAGTATCGTTTAACACCGGTGTCTATAATAAGTTGGTATTTTAAACATAATAAATCGAATTGAACTTCAAAAACAATTTCCAAAATGTTGATTAACCCCCGGGTGATTAGATACGGTTTTGAACCCGTTGTTACCAACATAAGTGCCTGCTCCACTCACTTTTCTGAATTAAAAATTCACCCCATACACCGGAGCATACTCAATGTCTCAATCGTTTCTATGTTATATGTTTGTGATGAGAATATTGGCTATTAAGCTTAACTGCTGGTCAAAATTACTTCGCGATGGTGGTGAACGAATCGGCGATCTCAAGAAGTGGGTGAGAGAGGGATCTAGAAATGACTTTGGGTTTGAAACGAATATTTTGGTGTTCGTGGATAGCTCACACGGTAGAGCCACGCTCTCACCTGCCAGGCGGAGTTGTCGTACCAATAAGGTCGCAGGTTCAAACCCCACCACCGCCGCGAAAAATTTTTTTATTCTCTATTGTCTTCTGGCACTTTTCTACTCACTTCATATCTTGTTGTTACCAACATAAGTGCCTGCTCCACTCACTTTTCTGAATTAAAAATTCACCCCATACACCGGAGCATACTCAATGTCTCAATCGTTTCTATGTTATATGTTTGTGATGAGAATATTGGCTATTAAGCTTAACTGCTGGTCAAAATTACTTCGCGATGGTGGTGAACGAATCGGCGATCTCAAGAAGTGGGTGAGAGAGGGATCTAGAAATGACTTTGGGTTTGAAACGAATATTTTGGTGTTCGTGGATAGCTCACACAGTAGAGCCACGCTCTCACCTGCCAGGCGGAGTTGTCGTACCAATAAGGTCGCAGGTTCAAACCCCGCCACCGCCGCGAAAATTTTTTTTATTCTCTATTGTCTTCTGGCACTTTTCTACTCACTTCATATCTTGTTGTTACCAACATAAGTGCCTGCTCCACTCACTTTTCTGAATTAAAAATTCACCCCATACACCGGAGCATACTCAATGTCTCAATCGTTTCTATGTTATATGTTTGTGATGAGAATATTGGCTATTAAGCTTAACTGCTGGTCAAAATTACTTCGCGATGGTGGTGAACGAATCGGCGATCTCAAGAAGTGGGTGAGAGAGGGATCTAGAAATGACTTTGGGTTTGAAACGAATATTTTTGTGTTCGTGGATAGCTCACACGGTAGAGCCACGCTCTCACCTGCCAGGCGGAGTTGTCGTACCAATAAGGTCGCAGGTTCAAACCCCACCACCGCCGCGAAAAATTTTTTTATTCTCTATTGTCTTCTGGCACTTTTCTACTCACTTCATATCTGGTTTTGAACCCAGCAACCTTGTGAGAGACAAACCAGAATGAAATTGTTCTCGTAAGATGAATTAGTTTCAATTTCGCAATGATAAAATTACAAAAATACAAAAAGAAAAACAAAAGAAAACAAAAAACAAAAAAAAAAACAAAAACAAAACAAACTGTTATGGACTTATAGAGTTACTCTAAGAAAGAGTTGCTCCCCTTAGTTATTAGCTAATTGATTTTAGTTACAGCTTAATTAGTTATTATTCATTAAGTCCATTGTTAAAATATTATTTGTGCTTAACAAATATCAGAGTGGCATGCCCTAGAGAAGGATGCACTCTTTGTTCCTTACTTTTCATAGTTGAATTACTTATACTATTTTTCCTTCTTAAAATGTTGTTGCGATATATTTGTATATACTCTAACTTATACACAGTAATAAACTGTTCTCTCACATTATCACTTAACGCTTCTGAGTTGAGTGATTCCACAATATTAATCTGGAGGCCCGTCAAAAACACAACATTGGCGACGAGGATTTTTCACCTTTATCCTGCGCATCAGCCTATTGGAGCGTTTTGTGACGTCAGTCGAAAAGCCAACACACCACGGACGGAAACCTGCCAGCAGAGAAAACCAGAGCAAGTGCCTTTTCTGCCTGCAGTGTCGTCAGCACGTGGTAAGACGCCTTCTTCGTGGACAGCCGCCCATCACGTGGTAAGAAGCCTTCCCGCCTTTTTTTTTTCCCGCCACAGCTCGTGGGCGCTGAGGTCAACTGCCTACGTCACGAAAGAAAACAAAACGGTACGTCGTCTTCATACAACCAAGCAGTCGGACGCTTGGGTGAGTAATTATAGTTATATTTCGTCAATAATTTACTACCCTTCGCTCGCGTCCTATCTTCGTACCTTTATTGTACATAATATAGTCGTGTCAGCAGTACTGTCATCATGTCAAATAAAGAGCTCATAACCATTTTACAACATATTGAACAGCAAAATGAGCAAATGAAGCAAGTCGTTGAACGACAAGAAAAGCAGATGGAAATGTTCATGAAACTAATGGCCAGTAGCAATACATGTTTACCAAAACCTCCAGCTATTCCGAGCTTTGTCGCATTCGACCCTGCCTTAGAGATATGGAGCGACTACTGGCATCGTTTTAATACGTTTTTAACTGCTCACTCCGTACCTGATGAGAAGAAAGCAGACGTTTTCCTTGTCAACCAATCGCCGGTTGTTTACAAAATACTGACTAACATGGCGAGTCAAGAAACACCAGCTAAGGCGATAACTGCCCTCAGTCTTCCAGATATCGAAAAATATATGATGGAGCAGTACCACCCTCGACTATTTGTTGTCAGAGAACGTTATAAATTTTGGACGAGCCTCCAGAGGAAACCAGGCGAAACTATTCAGGAATTGGCAGCTAGAATTCGCCAGAGCGCTGTCACATGCGATTTCCCATCCATTGAAAACCCCTTGGATGAAGCTATGCGTACCTGTTTCATGTGTGCAGTTAACAACACAGCTGTTCTTGAAGCGCTATTCAAGCACAAGGAGGACGAGCTTTCGTTTAACAAAGCCATCGAGGTCGCCACGGAGATAGAAGATGCCTCAAAAGTGGCTAACGAGACTGCATTATCTGTTCAACCCGAGGTCCATAAAATTAAGCCTCAAAGAAAACAGATTCCGATAATTCAGCAAGGCAGTCAAAACAAACAGCATATCAAACGTTCGAATGAAAGACAGACAGAGCCGACAACGGATTTTGATAATAAAATCAAACCTGCTCGAGATGCGATGAGCGCCACAACAGACAAAACTGCAAATTCAAAACAGCCGTTTGTCGCTTCTGCCAGAAAACTGGACACATCGAAAGAGCCTGTAGACGTAAAAAGAGAATGTCGAGTTCGCCTAACGTCAACACGATTCGTCGCATGTCACGGGTCAATTTCGTTTCAGTGACACCGCTTAAGTTAGCTACGACTGTATCCAATCATGAAATTGTTTTCGAAATAGATACAGGGACTGGTGACAATTTCATTTCTACTAGAACATGGGAGAGGATTGGCAAACCACAACTCTGTAATGCCAACATTAAGTATCAATGTGCATCCAACCAGGAACTCCCCGTCATTGGAACTGTTTTCTTGCCGGTGTCTGTGAACGATACGTGCCGCGAGATAAACTTTGTTGTCACCACTATGCCGTTACACTTATTAGGACGTTCTGCCATACAAATGCTCAATGTTTCAGTAGATGAACTGTTTCAAACGAAAAAAGTAAAATCTGTTCGTAGTAAGCCCGCAACAAACATGTCACATCTTCAAAAGGCATGTAAACAAGTGTGTGCAGAATTTCCTGATGTCTTCAAACCAGAACTCGGTAAATTGAAAGATTTTGAACTTGACATTAAATTTAAAGCCGATGTGACGCCTGTGTTTCACAAGCCTCGTTCCGTCCCCTATGCGGTCCAAGACGACCTCAACAAGAGCTTGGATGCCGGTATTGCAAAGGGTATTTGGAAACCTACATCCTTCAACGAATTTGGAACACCGATTGTGCCAATAAAAAAGATGACAATCAGTGGTGAGAGACCGAAAATTCGAGTATGCGGAGACTACTCTGTTACAGTTAATCCGCAATTGGAAACTCACAGATATCCGATACCGTTACCTGAGGACCTCATGCGCAAGTTAGGAGGAGGCTACGGATTTTCCAAAATCGACCTAGCCGAGGCTTACACACAAATCCCGTTGTCACCAAAATCGCAAGAACGCCTCGCACTCAGCACGCATAAAGGTGTTCTCCTTCAAACGAGACTACCTTTTGGCATCAGTTCAGCTCCCGGATATTTTCAACAAATAATGGATCAACTGACTCAGGATCTTCCAGGTGTCGCAGTCTATATCGACGATATCCTTGTGAGTGGCAAGGATTCCACCGATCATTTACACAATCTGCGAAGATTATTACAGCGACTTCATGATAAGGGACTTCGCTGTAATCTCCAAAAATGTTCTTTCGCAGAATCACAGTGTGAGTACTTGGGTCATCTACTATCAAAAGACGGCATTGCAAAAGGCACAAAGGTCGATGCAATCACTAAAATGCCACCACCCACTAATGTATCGAGCCTAAAATCGTTCTTAGGACAAGTACAATTTTATTCGAAATTTTTACCAAATCTTGCAACTGTCTTAGAGCCCCTCTATCAGTTAACCAAGAAAGAAGTTAAATGGAAATGGACAGCTAAAGAACAAACAGCTTTTCAACATGCGAAGAGACTTCTTTGTGACGAGACAATTCTTGTGCATTTTGATCCATCTCTCGACGTGGGTATATCTTGTGACGCATCAAATGTTGGAATCGGAGTCGTGTTATTCCATCGTTTCCCAGACGGTAGTGAAAGACCGATTGCCAATGCTTCTAAAATTTTGAACAATACTCAGCGAAGAGACAATCAGATTCAGAAGGAAGCGTTATCAATCATTTTTGCGCTGAGTAAATTTCATCAATTTCTTTACGGTCGCAATTTCATACTCGTCACCGATCACAAGCCTTTATTGTCGCTCTTTGGTCCAAGAAAACCAGTACCTGCTTTAGCTGCCAACCGCCTGGCCAGATGGGCTTTGACACTAAGTCAGTACGACTATAGAATTGAATATCGTAAGACAGCTCACCATGGCAACGCTGATGCACTGAGCAGACTTCCTGCAAGTGCCGACCCAGTCTTCGACAGAGAGGAAGATGGAGAAGATGTCAACACTGTGTTTACAATCTCTACAGTTGGAAAACAGCTAAGAGCTACTGACCCCGGAGTCATCGCTAGAGAATCCGCTAAAGATGACACCATATCCGTTGTCATGAGAAACACGAGTCGTAAATGGTCTAAATCAGATTCCAAAACGGACAATCTTAAACCATTCTTCAAGATGAAGGACACGCTGTCAACGTCTCATGGATGTTTATTCTACGGATCAAGAATCGTTATTCCTAAGAGTTTGCAACGAGACGTCCTCAATATCCTTCACAACGGTCATTTCGGCATGCAACGCATGAAACAATTAGCGCGAACGATCGTATATTGGCCAGGTATTGATTCTGACATCGTCAATACGTGTCGTGGATGTGTTACGTGTGCAGAACATCAAAACAACCCACCAAAGGAGCCAAACCATCCATGGATAACGCCAGACTCACCGTGGAGTCGAATGCACATCGATCACGCAGTGAATTTTATGGATAATAACTGGTTAGTAATGGTCGACGCCTACTCAAATTACCCATGCATTCACGCAACCAGTTCGACGTCAACGAAAGCAACAACTAGCCTTCTGGAAGAGGACTTCGCTCACTTCGGCTATCCTCAAGCTATCGTGTCGGACAACGCAGCATGCTTCACTTTTGACGAATTTCAGACATGGTGTTGGGAGAGGGGAATCAAACATCTCACTGGAGCTCCCTATCATCCCGCTACAAACGGTGCAGCAGAACGACTTGTGGGAAGTTTTAAAAAGGCTTTGAGAAAATCGTCTTTTCCTCCAAGACAAGCCTTGCAACAATTTCTTATGCAATATCGTCGCACACCTTTAGCTTCTGGTTCGTCACCTAGTGAATTGCTTCATGGACGTCAAATTCGCACATTGATCGACACACTCCGCCCATTGTCCACCTCAAATTCCAAACCACGCGTATCAAAAACGCGTTATAAATTTGGGACACACATTTATTCCTTACGTTTTGGTAATCGAAATGACAGAGAGGCGAAATGGATTCCCGCAACTGTCACCAAAGTGTTGGGACCACGTCATGTCATGGTAACTCTCCGTAGAGACGGAACAACGTGGAAGCGTCATATTGAACAAATAAGACCTTCCTCGCCAAAACGTATCTGCTACAGCAAATGATACCATAGAGGACGATTTCATTACTAATCCTATCGGTGATTATTGTGAGCGTTCATCATCGAATGCAGCTACCCCCGGAGCAGAATCGAATCGTGAATCGGATCGTGTCCAACTGAGAAGATCGTGTCGTACCAGAAAATTCCCCAATCGATTTTAGCCTTCGAACCTTCGAAACCTACTTCTCAGGCAAAACAGGGAGGTGTTATGGACTTATACATAGAGTTACTCTAAGAAAGAGTTGCTCCCCTTAGTTATTAGCTAATTGATTTTAGTTACAGCTTAATTAGTTATTATTCATTAAGTCCATTGTTAAAATATTATTTGTGCTTAACAAATATCAGAGTGGCATGCCCTAGAGAAGGATGCACTCTTTGTTCCTTACTTTTCATAGTTGAATTACTTATACTATTTTTCCTTCTTAAAATGTTGTTGCGATATATTTGTATATACTCTAACTTATACACAGTAATAAACTGTTCTCTCACATATCACTTAACGCTTCTGAGTTGAGTGATTCCACAATATTAATCTGGAGGCCCGTCAAAAACACAACACAAACAAACAAAAAAAAACCCCCCAAAAAGACAACAACAACAACAAAAACTAAACTGACCATTTCTCAGCTCAAACCAAAAGTGAAACACACAGTTCAATTAAGTATTTTTGCTTTCTATTCTAAAACGATCTACACAGCTAACATCAATGCGATTAAATTTACCTACATTAAAATGCAAATCTAGTATTGACACTGATTGCTTTGGCAACTAACAGATTTTGACAGATTGTTTACTTAAACATGATTCATGTGTTTAAACAATTTGACGTAATAACACACTGATTTAAGCATGCACAAACGGGTATGACCATTAGGAAAGAAAAAAAAAAAAGCAAAAAAAAAAAAAAAAAAAAAAAAAAAAAAACAACAACAAAAAACAAAAAAACAAAAAAAAAACAAACAGCAACAAACAATGAGCAATCCATTGCGTTGCCTTCAGTGAACTGTAACTTAATGGGAGCGATCTATATTCATCTTTTCGTTCAACCAGGTCATCAATCGCATGATTTGTTGCTGTCCAACGATTGGACATTTCTTAACAAATTTAAACACGCTACTTTGTTTACAAAAGTTATCAACATACCCATGTGTCTAACTGAACAAAATGACCAATCGTGATGTGAGATATTTCAAAAGTTGTGAACACTTTTCACTAAGTGGGTCACTTTCAGCACATTTTGCAATGTGACCAATGACCTCGAGCACATGGAAAGTTAATATATATAATGCCCATTGTTGGGCATCTTAGTTGTAGGACAAACCACTATCCCAATAAAGCAACATCAATGTGTACACACACACAAAAAAAAAAAAAAGAAAATAAGCATCGCTTTTAGCATCTTTTTAATTTTATTACACTACACACATAGGGGCAGCGTGGCTCAGTGGTACTGTCTTTGCTTTCTACCCGAAAGGTACCGAGTTCAATCACCTGCCGCTGCGTTGTGTGGCCTTGAGCAAGTCACATCGCCCTAGCTCACTTTGCGGCGCTGCTCTGCGGCTGACGCATGGGATATTCCAGTCTTCCATTGGAAAAGACCCTAAAGACAAATTTCCCCTTGGGATGAATAAAGGGAATTTATTTAATTTAATTTATTTATTTATTTACCCCGACTGATCACGGTCGACCGTGGTACAAAAATGACACAATGTAGGCATACGCTCTGCTAATATTCTATCGATGTGTTTGCTATTAGCTACCCCTTATGACTTTGATATGCATTTCCTAGCCAAGACAATAAAGCAGAAGAAGATGACGGTTGAATCACTCCATGATTTAGCTCTGAATAATGTTGTGAAGAAAACTTGTAAAAGAAAGTCCGATAGATAGATAGATAGATAGATAGATAAATAGATAGATAGATATATTTTTTTAGATTATAGATAGATAGATAGGTAGGTAGATAGATAAAAGATGTATTGAAGTATGATTTGTTAGACTGGGGACTTCGCACAGTCTGAGGTTTAAGAGTTTTTGCCAAGATGAGGGTAATTTAAATCGATCGATATAATTTATCTGTATAATCTGGTGAAGATAACTTGTAAAAGAAAGTCCGATAGATAGATAGGTAGATATAAATATATATATATAAGTATATATATATATATATATATATATATATATATATATATATATATATATATATAGATGATATATATATATATATATATATATATATATATATATATATATATATATATATATATATATATATATATATAGATTGATAGATTATAGATAGATATATAGGTAGGTAGATAGATAAAAAGATTTATCGAAGTATGATTAGTTAGACTGGGAATTCGAGAAGTCTGATGTTTAAGAGTTTTTGTCAAGATGAGGGTCATTTACTTACTTATCCGAACCAGCGACCACATGAGCTCTAGCCTTTCGGTCTTGTGCCATGACGTAGAAGCTAGATGAGGGTTATTTAAATCGATCGATATTTGAAGGACGAGATTTCTGGCAAAATGCTTAATGCATGCTTTTCCAGAGTGTGACAGTTAACAGGTATCACTTTTCTCTCTTTTTCTTTTCTTTTTGGACTATAGATTCGGTTTACAGGATCAAGATTACCCCGACATAATGCCATTTAGAAGTAGAAGCGGTATGTCACAGATGAGCACATTCAGTCCTGTTTGGACTGTGCGGCTTTCTGGTCTTGTGGTATGGCCCTCACTTTCGGACGGACGCTAAGGCCCTGGTTCGAATTCGACTTTGAGCGGCACAAAATTGAGTTTTTGGAAAAGGCTATTTATTCACATTATTTCACCGTAAACAGACGTAAACAGATGTAAAATGAGCCGTTAATAATGTTGATGTTGGTTATGGGCCCGTGAAAAGCTTTTTGAGCATGTTTAGTGGATATTGTTCCCAATAAATGATCACGTTCTATTTTTATCCATCATGCACAATGAAATTATGGAATACTTTCCCAAAATCTTTTAGAAAGACTCCGATGATAAGTTTGTTGGATGGTTAGGGAATCATTCTTTCATAGACGGAAGTATGGTGGAAAAAACAGTATAACTCGTTGTCTCGAGCAACATGATGTTATACAAGCCCATCCCCCTTTCCCAACACATTGCGTTTTTCTTCATTACCAAAGCCGCGGCAAAATTGGATTGGACTAATTAGTAAAGCATTAAAATTATAGTAATAGGACATGATTTAAAACGCTAAAAGTAGATTTGACATGTTCAGTTTGATTTCTTCGACATTACCACACGAAAGACGTCAAGATGGGCCACTAAGAAGCAAGAACATTGTCATAATAATTGTCTTCTGATCCACTCGAAACTCACGCACAGTGAAGGGTCATTCTTTAACCACAACAGAGTTTATGCGTATTGATACACATTCGTCCACCGAGATAACGGCGAATCCAAAACTAAACTTTAAAAACGTGCGTCAAGCTATCTTGAGCTTATTCATCAAGACCGTATTCCGTCTCAAACAGCGCTTAAAGGGTAAGATGTCAAAACAAGATGGTGCCAATTCCGGGCTGTTATCTAGGATGGTAAGAATTTCCGGCCCATACCTCAGGCATGGCCATTCCTATTTAAGCTTTGCTATATCGGAAACCGCGTTATCATACTCCGCACAGTGCATGTCGTTATTCTTATGCAATCACAAGTTCAGTGCCTTTTCCAATTTCCCAAATTTATTATTTAATTTTTATATCACATTTGATGAGCTCATCTTATACTCGAGTTGAACTGTAATCTCTTGTTACGCTTTTGGGCAACCATACTCAGTTTAATCTTCAAATAATTATTAGACATGGACACAAAAATCAAATCACAAATTATTTAATTGTAAATTATAGAGGATTGTCCTCTCTTTATGAACACAATCACACTAAAACTTTGACCTCCAGCTTTGCGTACTCTTATTCTTGGGTTATTGGGTTTTATAAGAATTGTTTGACGCTTAAGTTAAACTTTCACAGGGATTTACATTTATGTGTGATTCATGACAAATTAGGATACATTGGACATTTGATACAATCATTCTTTGTAAAGTTCGTCGACTCACCTAATTTTTGTTGCCTGAAAATCTTCATAACTTCTTAAAGATCCACTACTTTGTATGCACTTCTCCATCCTTTTGAACCAATCCAGAAAACCGTTATTCGTTGTAAATACATGGTCAAAGTCATTATTATTGGCTGCATCTTTGGGGTTGTGAAACTAGGTACTTTCCAGCTTAGATTTCACTGAAGAAACTACAGTGAAATTAAACTGGGAAAGATTTTGAGAGTTAGATGGATGAGGTTATCTAATTGCATTTGTAGCAACATGACCTTTAATTAGAAAATGGTACCTTTTTCTACTTAGCACTTTTAACCCATAGAGGCCCGCTTCCCCTGGAGTCGCCCGCGACTGTTGAGGCCCGCATCGCCCGTCATCGCCCGCGGCCCCCGAGAAAAAATGGATCATGTTTACTTTGTTATTGCAACGAATCACTTCGTTTTATTCAGAAAAGTGAGTGGAGCAGGCACTTATGTTGGTAACAACAAGATATGAAGTGAATAGAAAAGTGCCAGAAGACAATAGAGAATAAAAATTTTTCGCGGCGGTGGTGGGGTTTGAACCTGCGACCTTATTGGTACGACAACTCCGCCTGGCAGGTGAGAGCGTGGCTCTACCGTGTGAGCTATCCACGAACACAAAATATTCGTTTCAAACTCAAAGTCATTACTAGATCCCTCTCTCACCCACTTCTTGAGACCGCCGATTCGTTCGTACACCACCATCGCGAATAATTTTGACCAGCAGTTAAGCTTAATAGCCAATATTCTCAACACAAACATATAACATAGAAACGATTGAGACATTGAGTATGCTCCGGTGTATGGGGTGAATTTTTAATTCAGAAAAGTGAGTGGAGCAGGCACTTATGTTGGTAACAACAAGATATGAAGTGAATAGAAAAGTGCCAGAAGACAATAGAGAATAAAAATTTTTCGCGGCGGTGGTGGGGTTTGAACCTGCGACCTTATTGGTACGACAACTCCGCCTGGCAGGTGAGAGCGTGGCTCTACCGTGTGAGCTATCCACGAACACAAAATATTCGTTTCAAACTCAAAGTCATTACTAGATCCCTCTCTCACCCACTTCTTGAGACCGCCGATTCGTTCGTACACCACCATCGCGAATAATTTTGACCAGCAGTTAAGCTTAATAGCCAATATTCTCAACACAAACATATAACATAGAAACGATTGAGACATTGAGTATGCTCCGGTGTATGGGGTGAATTTTTAATTCAGAAAAGTGAGTGGAGCAGGCACTTATGTTGGTAACAACAAGATATGAAGTGAATAGAAAAGTGCCAGAAGACAATAGAGAATAAAAATTTTTTTTCGCGGCGGTGGTGGGGTTTGAACCTGCGACCTTATTGGTACGACAACTCCGCCTGGCAGGTGAGAGCGTGGCTCTACCGTGTGAGCTATCCACGAACACAAAATATTCGTTTCAAACTCAAAGTCATTACTAGATCCCTCTCTCACCCACTTCTTGAGACCGCCGATTCGTTCGTACACCACCATCGCGAATAATTTTTATTCTCTATTGTCTTCTGGCACTTTTCTATTCACTTCATATCTTGTTGTTACCAACATAAGTGCCTGCTCCACTCACTTTTCTGAATTAAAAATTCACCCCATACACCGGAGCATACTCAATGTCTCAATCGTTTCTATGTTATATGTTTGTGTTGAGAATATTGGCTATTAAGCTTAACTGCTGGTCAAAATTATTCGCGATGGTGGTGTACGAACGAATCGGCGGTCTCAAGAAGTGGGTGAGAGAGGGATCTAGTAATGACTTGAGTTTGAAACGAATATTTTGTGTTCGTGGATAGCTCACACGGTAGAGCCACGCTCTCACCTGCCAGGCGAGTTGTCGTACCAATAAGGTCGCAGGTTCAAACCCCACCACCGCCGCGAAAAATTTTTATTCTCTATTGTCTTCTGGCACTTTTCTATTCACTTCATATCTTGTTGTTACCAACATAAGTGCCTGCTCCACTCACTTTTCTGAATTAAAAATTCACCCCATACACCGGAGCATACTCAATGTCTCAATCGTTTCTATGTTATATGTTTGTGTTGAGAATATTGGCTATTAAGCTTAACTGCTGGTCAAAATTATTCGCGATGGTGGTGTACGAACGAATCGGCGGTCTCAAGAAGTGGGTGAGAGAGGGATCTAGTAATGACTTTGAGTTTGAAACGAATATTTTGTGTTCGTGGATAGCTCACACGGTAGAGCCACGCTCTCACCTGCCAGGCGGAGTTGTCGTACCAATAAGGTCGCAGGTTCAAACCCCACCACCGCCGCGAAAAATTTTTATTCTCTATTGTCTTCTGGCACTTTTCTATTCACTTCATATCTTGTTGTTACCAACATAAGTGCCTGCTCCACTCACTTTTCTGAATTAAAAATTCACCCCATACACCGGAGCATACTCAATGTCTCAATCGTTTCTATGTTATATGTTTGTGTTGAGAATATTGGCTATTAAGCTTAACTGCTGGTCAAAATTATTCGCGATGGTGGTGTACGAACGAATCGGCGGTCTCAAGAAGTGGGTGAGAGAGGGATCTAGTAATGACTTTGAGTTTGAAACGAATATTTTGTGTTCGTGGATAGCTCACACGGTAGAGCCACGCTCTCACCTGCCAGGCGGAGTTGTCGTACCAATAAGGTCGCAGGTTCAAACCCCACCACCGCCGCAAAAAATTTTTATTCTCTATTGTCTTCTGGCACTTTTCTATTCACTTCATATCTTGTTGTTACCAACATAAGTGCCTGCTCCACTCACTTTTCTGAATTAAAAATTCACCCCATACACCGGAGCATACTCAATGTCTCAATCGTTTCTATGTTATATGTTTGTGTTGAGAATATTGGCTATTAAGCTTAACTGCTGGTCAAAATTATTCGCGATGGTGGTGTACGAACGAATCGGCGGTCTCAAGAAGTGGGTGAGAGAGGGATCTAGTAATGACTTTGAGTTTGAAACGAATATTTTGTGTTCGTGGATAGCTCACACGGTAGAGCCACGCTCTCACCTGCCAGGCGGAGTTGTCGTACCAATAAGGTCGCAGGTTCAAACCCCACCACCGCCGCGAAAAATTTTTATTCTCTATTGTCTTCTGGCACTTTTCTATTCACTTCATATCTTGTTGTTACCAACATAAGTGCCTGCTCCACTCACTTTTCTGAATTAAAAATTCACCCCATACACCGGAGCATACTCAATGTCTCAATCGTTTCTATGTTATATGTTTGTGTTGAGAATATTGGCTATTAAGCTTAACTGCTGGTCAAAATTATTCGCGATGGTGGTGTACGAACGAATCGGCGGTCTCAAGAAGTGGGTGAGAGAGGGATCTAGTAATGACTTTGAGTTTGAAACGAATATTTTGTGTTCGTGGATAGCTCACACGGTAGAGCCACGCTCTCACCTGCCAGGCGGAGTTGTCGTACCAATAAGGTCGCAGGTTCAAACCCCACCACCGCCGCGAAAAATTTTTATTCTCTATTGTCTTCTGGCACTTTTCTATTCACTTCATATCTTGTTGTTACCAACATAAGTGCCTGCTCCACTCACTTTTCTGAATTAAAAATTCACCCCATACACCGGAGCATACTCAATGTCTCAATCGTTTCTATGTTATATGTTTGTGTTGAGAATATTGGCTATTAAGCTTAACTGCTGGTCAAAATTATTCGCGATGGTGGTGTACGAACGAATCGGCGGTCTCAAGAAGTGGGTGAGAGAGGGATCTAGTAATGACTTTGAGTTTGAAACGAATATTTTGTGTTCGTGGATAGCTCACACGGTAGAGCCACGCTCTCACCTGCCAGGCGGAGTTGTCGTACCAATAAGGTCGCAGGTTCAAACCCCACCACCGCCGCGAAAAATTTTTATTCTTTATTGTCTTCTGGCACTTTTCTATTCACTTCATATCTTGTTGTTACCAACATAAGTGCCTGCTCCACTCACTTTTCTGAATTAAAAATTCACCCCATACACCGGAGCATACTCAATGTCTCAATCGTTTCTATGTTATATGTTTGTGTTGAGAATATTGGCTATTAAGCTTAACTGCTGGTCAAAATTATTCGCGATGGTGGTGTACGAACGAATCGGCGGTCTCAAGAAGTGGGTGAGAGAGGGATCTAGTAATGACTTTGAGTTTGAAACGAATATTTTGTGTTCGTGGATAGCTCACACGGTAGAGCCACGCTCTCACCTGCCAGGTGGAGTTGTCGTACCAATAAGGTCGCAGGTTCAAACCCCACCACCGCCGCGAAAAATTTTTATTCTCTATTGTCTTCTGGCACTTTTCTATTCACTTCATATCTTGTTGTTACCAACATAAGTGCCTGCTCCACTCACTTTTCTGAATTAAAAATTCACCCCATACACCGAGCATACTCAATGTCTCAATCGTTTCTATGTTATATGTTTGTGTTGAGAATATTGGCTATTAAGCTTAACTGCTGGTCAAAATTATTCGCGATGGTGGTGTACGAACGAATCGGCGGTCTCAAGAAGTGGGTGAGAGAGGGATCTAGTAATGACTTTGAGTTTGAAACGAATATTTTGTGTTCGTGGATAGCTCACACGGTAGAGCCACGCTCTCACCTGCCAGGCGGAGTTGTCGTACCAATAAGGTCGCAGGTTCAAACCCCACCACCGCCGCGAAAAATTTTTATTCTCTATTGTCTTCTGGCACTTTTCTATTCACTTCATATCTTGTTGTTACTTCGTTTTATTCTAAACCGGAAACATTGTAAACGTAATGAGATCGTTCTATTTCCGTTTCCTTTATACCGCACGTTTATATAGTTGATAGCAAGTGAGTAATCGAATTCAGAAAAATGGCATTCCCGTACCTCACTAGTTTGTTGCGTGGCGCTAGAAATGATGTTTTGGAGAGTGGTGTAGACGATGAAGAGGATTTTGGAAATGAAAGCAATATCGAACTAGAAAAAGAAGATGTAAACGATGGTGGGGATGGACAAGACGAGGCGTTAGCACCCGATCAAGGTGATTCGAACACTGAATCGGAGTCCGAGATTGACGAAAATGACGGGAATGGGGGTGCGGGGAACGATTTTTTTTTTTAAATATTTTTTTCCCCCAATTTATTGAAATCAAAACATGTCATGTTATATATCATTCGAAAGCAAATTTATCTGGCTATAAAAAGGAATTAAAATTATAATTTTATGTCATTTGGTTCTCGTTTAATAATTTTTTAACTTTGTGTTGGTATTTTTTTGTTAAGAGTTATGCCCCTTACACTGGGCCTCAGCGGAATTTTTTTTAGTAAACACCGGGCCTCTATGGTTTAAAACAAAGTACTTTTTGGGGTATGGCCTCATATTTTCCGACTAAGCACTTGGATTGAAGTTTCATCTTCAGGTCTCCTGATATTATGTTCTCCCACCTGTAACTAATATCATAAACAGTTTATGTGAATACTATAATAATAAAATGCCTGTTTACTTTTAGCGGGAGGCCTTCCGCACGTTCCTCGAGCTAAGGGAAACAACCCAAGTATTCATTTCACTAACCACGAAAGAAAAAAAAATCAAACATAGAAAATAGAATCTAGTACAGTACCTTTAAAAAACCCTAATAAAAAAAAATCCAACAAAGTAACAAAATCCTAGGACCTCGAGCTAATCATAACCCTTGGATTGCTCTGCACTATCTTTCAGTACTTCAGCGGGAATGGCGGCGGAGAACCAAAACAATAAAAGTTATAGGAAATTTTAAACGTTTACCTTTACCAATCAATCAACGTTTGTTCCTCAGCTTTTAATAAATACTACTAGATAGACGTCTAACATTGACAAAATGAATAAATAAACATCTAACATGAGATCCACGGTTCAAATATCAATCTGAATTGAAGCTACCTCGAGGAACACGCGGAAGGTCTCGCCTTTTAGCTTTTAAAATCATTTTAGACTTAAGACAAGACTAAGAAATCTAGAAACGACGACTCCTTTTCCTTTCTAATTTGAGATAAGGCCTTCATTTGGCAAATAAGCGCACAACGACATAGAACATCCACTACTTAGCAATAGTAAAAGCGATCAGCATAGATCACAGCAGTCTCGGAGAAGCGTAGGGTATTATTAGGTACCTTTTATGTTTTTTGAAAAGAGACAAAACATTGGCTCAGAACTTAGAGGATGGAAAAAAACAGTGATGATAATCTCAAACTCCCGAAAGCTCAAGGCCAAGGCTTCAGGAGCGGTTTAAACCATTCACTTACAGCATTTGCCAATAAATACTTTCGGATATTTGTATTGTAAGATGCAGAAATGTAAAAATTAGCATAGAAAAGATTTTTGAATTGTGTCGGAAAAACGTTGCGCTTGACATTGTAGAATATCACTTGTTTACAATCTCAATTTTTGAATCTTCTTTTTTTTTTTACATATTTTGTCGTCTGCCAACAAAGCTGTCGCCACAAGTTTCATATGGTGCGCAACGGTAGGTATCTATATTTTGTTTCTTGCCAATTGGTGTGTAAATTTTTCATCAATTAATGTACAAAAATCGGATCTGAACAAGTGTGCCAGACAAAGCAAGAATGAAAAATACAATAAAAAAAAAGCCCCATCCCAATTAATTAGTCGACCTCGACTGGGGATCGAACCTCAGACCTTCTGATTACCGGTTAGAAGTGCTAACGTTACACGTCACATTTCATACACACTTGCAGATTTTTATCTTACAACCGGTGCCTGTTCCTTAATTTTTAAAATTTGATATGTATAAAATTCGAGGAAACAAAACCAAAAGCATCAAAAACCGTTTTAAGAGCCACAACCATCTCGTCAATTTCCTCTCAACAAAAGACAAAAGACTGGGAGTAGGGCACAACCACAAATTCTCATCCCAGAACCTTTTTCGGAAAATAATCTTTTAAATAGG
>NC_088361.1:118681683-118704183 GCF_034508935.2 Berghia stephanieae
GACTTATTCTACCAGGAAACAACTTTACATGCGCTGATTCAAAGATTCCTTGGTATTTTTAACTTCAATTTATAATCAAACGATGCTGTACCTCTTAGAATTTGTCAGTACATTATATGTGTTTCTCCCATAAACTACGAAGAAGTTTATTGAGATGGAGTTATTCCGGCTTTTGTAACCGAGAAAAGAGCAGTAAATAGCTTGCTTATTACCCACTAGATACGAGAGGGACCATTCTATCCTTATTACCCACTAGATACGAGAGGGACCATTCTATTCTTATTACCCACTAGATACGAGAGGGACCATTCTATCCTTATTACCCACTAGATACGAGAGGGACCATTCTATCCTTATTACCCACTAGATACGAGAGGGACCATTCTATCCATATTACCCACTAGATACGAGAGGGACCATTCTATCCGTAATACCCACTAGATACGAGAGGGACCATTCTATTATTACCCACTATATACGAGAGGAACCATTCTATCCTTATTACCCACTAGATACGAGAGGGACCATTCTATTCTTATTACCCACTAGATACGAGAGGAACCATTCTATCCTTATTACCCACTAGATACAAGGGGGACCCTTCTATCAAAAAAAGAGCACGATTTTTTCTCTCACTGTAATATATAGAAATGATCTCTTTATTTATTAAACGATTTTTAGAACCACTCAGATTAATTCAGTAGTCTTTCTCCAAGTACTTTTCGTCACATTCAATAGGGACGAGAGATCATTGCAAAGTGTGCTCAAAATGACTCGCATAGTGAAAAGTGTTCACAGTTTGAGAAATATCTAACATTCCGATTGGTCATTTTGTTCAGCTTGACACATTGGTGTGCTTACAGCTTTCATATTCAAAGCAGCGTGTTTACATTTATTGAGAAGTGTCCAATCATTGTACAGCAACAAATCATGTGATCGATGACTAGGTTGGACGAAAACATGAATATATATCGCTCCCATTGAGGCATATTAAGTTGAGCCCCCTCGCCCATCCCCCGCCTCCTCCCCCCTCCCTCCCCCCCCCCTCCCCCACAAAAGTCCATGGTGAGTGTACTTGGGATTCTAATTAAGTTTGTTTACACACGAGTGGCACACTCTATCGAGTGGCGAGTTTATGACTGAGTAATGTTTTTCCCCCTTTCTTTTCCCCAGCAACGATGCCATTGGTCACCAGACGAGGCCTCGTTGTTGTCATTGTCTTCTTTGCCCTCCTCTTGGACAATCTTCTCCTCACGTGCATTGGTAAGTGTGCGGTCCTGTCGGAAATATAATGCATCAAAACATGTAACATGATGTATCCGTGGCAATAAATACGTATATAAGACTTAAAAGAAACAGTCACTGCTACAGTATTGGAGTGCATTTGAACACTTATCACTAAACGATTCTTTTATAAGATTTTAGTTTGTAAAACATGTGAGCAATACTTGTCCTGGGAGAAATTCCATACACAGGCGCCAATTAATGACTTGGAAAAATATACTAAGTTCCTCACCTGGAGTTGAAATGTTTTATTTATCTAAAATTGGTAGATAGGATTACTATGATGAATTGTGCGTATACAATTAGGGTCTTTTTTTTTGTTAAGGTTGGAATGCCTGGGACTTTCAGGCAAACTTTCGCTCGACTGATATTTTTTAAACCATGAAAATAATGGCCCAAAATAATGAAAATGATAATGAAAGTAAATTTCTTTCTTTGGTAAATATTCTAATTTAAGGTAAGAAACAGTAACTTTATAATAATTGAAGTGACGCCTGTAGCCTGTATATAGAATTACTTTTGTTTACAGGGTTGGTTACACCCCTACCATTCTTTGTAGGAAAAAAAAAAAAAAAGAAAAACACGTAGCATTTCAAGACTTTTGGTTTTACAAGAAATAGGTTTCGAGGTGTAATGAGATCTTGACCACAATGGTGGTCCTTAATACCAACTCGTTCAATTTGAGAACCAATCATCGTAAAATAGAATATAATTTTGATAAGAAAAAATACAGGTGAGGTCATTGGAGAGGTAGTATAAGAAGAAGATTCTTGATCTCATGCGCTTGAAATTTCGAACTCGTTCCCAATGCATGCGCTCTCAAGGTCTCGCATCAGCACTGGGAAACTGTTGTAAATTAATGTCAAACGTATGAGTTCAAGAATCATTTAATATCAAGAGTGGAAAAATCACATGGTTGTCTTATCCAGTGGCGTGGCATGCTTACAGTATAAGGTGGTGCCAGAATCAGAGGAAAATGACTTAAAACATGCTATATTTGTAAATACAAAAGAAAGAAAAAAAAATAAAGAAAAGATTTACTCAAATAAGTATGAGACGGTATCTACCATTTCTCAGTTTTATTTTTTAAAAATACTGTAATCCATTTTTAAATATGGATACGGTGTCAGGCACCAAATCAACCAATATAGCCACGCCCCTCGGTCTTATCTTTGAAACAAACGTAATTTTTTTCGTACTCTTGTCCATTCTGCCAGTACCCATTCTTCCAAACTACTTCCGAGAGGGTGATGGGGAATCATCACCAAGCCACGACCATGACTATGTTCATCTCTCACGGAATATTTCGGAAGGTTTGTTCTATCCTAACACAAGTCTGGTGCACAGAGAAGGTCCTGAAATACATTTGCGTTATTCGGTGCCCCGGAAAATCGTGGTCGATAGGTAAGGAGGCATCATCATCATCATCATCATCATCATCATCATCATCATCATCATCATCATCATCATCATCATCATCATCATCATCATCATCATCATCATCATCAGGCTTGTAGTCAAGTGGTATATCACTTAGCTTGTGATTCGTAGGGTCCTAGGTTCGAGTCTCTCTTCGAGCGACACAAAGTTGATTCTTTGTAAAAGTCTCCTTGATCTCATTTCTCACCATACTCGGGTATGAAAAGAGTAATCAGCAGGTAACGGCTATAATATGTCGACCTCCCCCACCCCCAACACAAAACACATGAACACAGACAGACAGGCAGACAGACACACACACACACACACACACACACACACACACACACACACACACACACAATATCAAACAAAACAAACAACACAAAGAAAGCAGACAGGCAAATAAAACAGAAAAAAACCCAAAACTAACCCAAAAACCCAACAAAAACTAAAAACTAAAACAAAACATAAAACAACCGAAAACCCCCCCCACCCCCCAAAAAAAAAAAAAAAAAAAAAAACAAAAACAAAAACAAAAAACAAAAGAAAAATAAAAGAAAAACGAGAAACAAAAACAAAACCGAACGAAAAAGCGAAGAAAAAAAACACCCCCCCCAAAAAAAAAAAACAAAACAAAAAAAACAAAACAAATAACAAAAACAAACAAACAAACCAACAACGCGGGTGGTTGGATGGGAGCATCACCCTTGAATCATATACCTATGATGTTCGCATGGGTGTACGATCCGATAGTGATGTCGTTTCTTCTTCTCTTTACTAGCCTATCCTGCTTCTTTGGTTTGTGATTGTATTTTTGACAGGGGATATTTTTTTTTCTGTAAATCTTCTGCCTGTTTGTTCTTGGTTATTTATAATTTAGCTTATGATATCTTTAGGTTATGATTTTGATTGACATTTGTACTATTTTTGTTAGATTGCTTGTTTTTTTGTTTCAGCGGTCTCTCATATAACCTCAATTGTGTTGGAAGAGACCTAAAGCAACAAACAAAAAAAAAAAAAAAAAAAAAAAAAAAAACCCCAACAACCGCCCCCCCCCCCCCACCCAAAAACAACAAAGAAAAAACAAAACAAAAACAACAAATCCAACCCCCCCCCCCAAAGGGGTGGGGGGGGGGGGAGGTTGGCGTTTCGACAGATTATAGCTGTTACCTGCTGACTACGCTTTTCATACCCGAGTAGGGTGAAAAATGAGATCAATGTAACTCATTCTAGTGGCTACGCATGTTTAGGGGATATTGTGTTGTATTATCAAGACTAAACCCAAAAAGCCTTTTCTCCAACATTTCTCAATATGCTAGATAGTTGAAATTAATATTTTTGGTTTAAACAATCCTAACCGTTTAGATATTTGATCGTCAAGCCTTGTCGTTTTCCACAAAATGAAGAATTAATTGTGCGGCTATGTTTTCTAGTGATATGATACTCGCCTGCGGATCGGAAGGTCCAGGGATCGAGTCCCGCTCTGAGCGGTGCATAGCTGAGTCCTTGGAACAGGCTCTTTACTCACTCACATTCTATCACCGTGATCAGAAGTCAAATGAGTACCTGTGGCCGTTAAAAGCGTTTTCTCTTTCCAAATGGTAATATCGCTTATCGGGCTTCATGTCTCGTCCAACATGTTAAGTGTTGCTGCTGGCTAGGGACCTCTTGTAAAGCGCTTTAAGCATGGTAAGGACTATTCTGCTGTATAAATGCTTAAGTTTTAATTTGTTTCTAAATTTGCAGTCCAATGAACTCAACAGACTCTAAGGAAAACACTCGAATGGGGCTACTGATCGGGGCGAAAACATTTGTCCAGCTGTTTTTCAACTTAGGCGTTGGTTCGTTAACAAACAGGTAACGCACGTTATTTCTTTTTTTTTTTCGAAAAATAAATTATTATAGAAGGAACAAAATTGACGTCATTCAGTTATTTATTGTTTTTAGACAACCTGTTAGTGATAAGTTCTCACTAAATTATATCAATCTGACTATAAACGTTAAAGATTACAGACAATGTTGTCTGTCATGTTTAATTTGGCTGCCGGATGTTGTGAGACGTTTCCCCAAAGGCATAGCATCAGCCCTTCGTCGGTGGTCGAAGTATGTGCTGTATCGTAGCGTGATCGATGGCCCGATGGGTGATAATGGTTTCTGATGTTGCGTCATTGGATAGGGTACTTTGCACACATTACCTCGCTTGACTTAGGTGTAAAAGTTACCTATCACAGGAAGTGACGAATAATGTAAAAGTGCTAGTACAAAATAAAGGCGTCTGGCAGGTGACTGTTGTAGAATGAAATGTTTCCATTCGGCCTAATGGAAAATAATTGCACACACACACAGCCAGAGAGAGAGAGAGAGAGAGAGAGAGAGAGAGAGAGAGAGAGAGAGAGAGAGAGAAAGAGAGAAAGAGAGAGAGAGAGAGAGGGGGGAGGGAGAAGGAGAGAGTTAGGGAGAGAGATAGATAGAAAGTAGATAGATAGATAGATAGATAGATAGATAGATAGATATAGAGAGAGAGAGAGAGAGAGAGAGAGAGAGAGAGAGAGAGAGAGAGAGAGAGAGAGAGAGAGAGAGAGAGAGAGAGAGAGATGTCTTTCTGTGTATGATTTATGTTTTCAGCTTGCTCTTTTTTTTCAGGATTGGCTACACCATTCCTATGTTTTCTGGATTTGTTATTCTCCTGGTCTCTACTGTGGGTATGTCGTTATGAATGCACACACACACACATCCACACCCATACACACACATGCACACACATGCATACACACAGGCACACACACATGCACACACACAAGCGCACACACACACACACGCACATACACACACAAGACGTAAACACTTGCATACAAACACGTGCTCAGAAAAAAAAAATGGAAACCTTTTATAATGAAACAATTGCTACAAATCGATACGGATAATATGATTTGGTGAATGTTTATTTGAAGATCTCGTGTCATTTTCTATCTTTGCCACTTGTCCATCACATACAACCGACATTGGCATTGTGTCCAACAACCTTTAGAGAAACTATTCGTGCTTTGCCGCACGATTAATTTTAAAGCTAAATCTATAATTGTTCACACCGAGGACTGGCAGTATGACACTCGCTTTAGCACCGGTAGGTCCCTGGTTCTATTCTCAATGTTGGCGGCGCAAAGTTGAGTCATTGGAAAAAGTTTTTTACTCACATGCTCTCACCGCGAAGTTGTGATGCGCATGCGTGCTCATCGAACGTCAATATTCGGAAATTTCGGGAGAAACAACTGTAGGATACCAGGAATTGGGGTGAATTTTTAATTCAGAAAAGTGAGTGGAGCAGGCACTTATGTTGGTAACAACAAGATATGAAGTGAGTAGAAAAGTGCCAGAAGACAATAGAGAATAAAAATTCTTTTCGCGGCGGTGGTGGGGTTTGAACCTGCGACCTTATTGGTACGACAACTCCGCCTGGCAGGTGAGAGCGTGGCTCTACCGTGTGAGCTATCCACGAACACATAAAATATTCGTTTCAAACCCAAAGTCATTTCTAGATCCCTCTCTCACCCACTTCTTGAGATCGCCGATTCGTTCACCACCATCGCGAAATAATTTTGACCAGCAGTTAAGCCTAATAGCCAATATTCTCATCACAAACATATAACATAGAAACGATTGAGACATTGAGTATGCTCCGGTGTATGGGTGAATTTTTAATTCAGAAAAGTGAGTGGAGCAGGCACTTATGTTGGTAACAACAAGATATGAAGTGAGTAGAAAAGTGCCAGAAGACAATAGAGAATAAAAATTCTTTTCGCGGCGGTGGTGGGGTTTGAACCTGCGACCTTATTGGTACGACAACTCCGCCTGGCAGGTGAGAGCGTGGCTCTACCGTGTGAGCTATCCACGAACACATAAAATATTCGTTTCAAACCCAAAGTCATTTCTAGATCCCTCTCTCACCCACTTCTTGAGATCGCCGATTCGTTCACCACCATCGCGAAATAATTTTGACCAGCAGTTAAGCCTAATAGCCAATATTCTCATCACAAACATATAACATAGAAACGATTGAGACATTGAGTATGCTCCGGTGTATGGGGTGAATTTTTAATTCAGAAAAGTGAGTGGAGCAGGCACTTATGTTGGTAACAACAAGATATGAAGTGAGTAGAAAAGTGCCAGAAGACAATAGAGAATAAAAATTCTTTTCGCGGCGGTGGTGGGGTTTGAACCTGCGACCTTATTGGTACGACAACTCCGCCTGGCAGGTGAGAGCGTGGCTCTACCGTGTGAGCTATCCACGAACACATAAAATATTCGTTTCAAACCCAAAGTCATTTCTAGATCCCTCTCTCACCCACTTCTTGAGATCGCCGATTCGTTCACCACCATCGCGAAATAATTTTGACCAGCAGTTAAGCCTAATAGCCAATATTCTCATCACAAACATATAACATAGAAACGATTGAGACATTGAGTCTCACACGGTAGAGCCACGCTCTCACCTGCCAGGCGGAGTTGTCGTACCAATAAGGTCGCAGGTTCAAACCCCACCACCGCCGCGAAAAGAATTTTTATTCTCTATTACTCACTTTTCTGAATTAAAAATTCACCCCATACACCGGAGCATACTCAATGTCTCAATCGTTTCTATGTTATATGTTTGTGATGAGAATATTGGCTATTAGGCTTAACTGCTGGTCAAAATTATTTCGCGATGGTGGTGAACGAATCGGCGATCTCAAGAAGTGGGTGAGAGAGGGATCTAGAAATGACTTTGGGTTTGAAACGAATATTTTATGTGTTCGTGGATAGCTCACACGGTAGAGCCACGCTCTCACCTGCCAGGCGGAGTTGTCGTACCAATAAGGTCGCAGGTTCAAACCCCACCACCGCCGCGAAAAGAATTTTTATTCTCTATTGTCTTCTGGCACTTTTCTACTCAGGAATTGGGATACGATACAGTGTCTAAACCGTCAGTGTTTGCATGGAGAACAGGGACTACCAGAACCAAGCTCTAAGAATTTGTGACCTGATGTCCAATGTGCTGTGACGTGTCGGTCATTCCCACCGAATGACCTGTGGTCTGCTGCCATATTAATTACCATCTGTATCCAAACCGTAAGGATACACTTACTATGGATGGTTTCCAGGCCATCACGATTGAGTAATTCCCACAAACCGCATCAGAGATTCTGCACCAACTGGGATGGAACGAGCTTTCCAGACAAAGAAGAGAAGCGAGACTCATCCTGTTTTTTGTTTGTTTTTTGTTTGTTTTTGTTTTATTTTTGTTTTGTTTATAATAAGATAAGATTGGTTTATTGCTTTAATGTAACTGATAATTTTTTCATAACTATGTGTATACAAATTGTATAATCAATATACCCACCTTCAGAAACGCATGTCCAAGTAATTAATTATAGTAATAATAATAACAATAACAATATCAACAACAACACTAATAACAACACCAATAACAATAATAATAAAAACACCAACAACAATAATAATAACAACAACAATAGAAATAATAATAATGATAGAGCATATAAAATTAGTGATAAATGTACTAAAAAGTATTATAACAGCCACGTTAGCAAAACAGGAACAATAATATCTAATAATAATAACAACCACAATAACTACAACAACGATAATAACAGTAATAAAAACAGTAATAATAACAATAATAATATTTGATTTTATATCAATTTTCTGATCCTCATATCGGTTCTTAATATCGCTAATACATACGATCCGATTAATTGATTCCGGGATAATCAATCAATCCCACCATTACTTTTTGCAAATCTATATGTATTTGTTTCCCTATCTTACTGTTAATTATGCTTTCTATCTCCCGCCATACAGATTTTACTGATTTACAATAAAAAAAGAAATGCTCAGAATAGTCTGTTTCATCACAAAATTGACATTTATTTGAACTTGCAACTTTCATTTTATGAAGCAATATATTGGTAGGGTAAATATTATGCATAATCTTCCATTGTAAAATCCTTAATCTTGATTCTTTTGTACAAACATAAGGTAAAATCCAATGTTTTGCTTGTAACTCTACGCTTCCCCCCCCCCCCCTCCCCCCCCCAAAAAAAAGCCCTTAACATGTTCTATTGATCCTTCTCCTCTAACATTTTGGTATAACTATTTTCTGGAAATATTTTGAATAATATTCTTTTTTTTGAAATTTTATTAAATCTTCTGATTTCGAAACTTTTAGGCGTGATAAAGCGCTTTTGACTACACTATAATCAAGATCTATTCCATTATAATTCCCATATATATCTTTGAATTCCCCAGTTGACATGATACGTCTTGAATTGATGTAGATGTGCTTAACGTAAAACACTTTTTTTTTGCGATTAGATTAGTTGAAAACAGTACTTTACCTTTGAATTTAATTTTATTATTGTTAAAAATTGGTTCATCTGGGTGAATTTCCATACTTTGATCTTCATGAGGAAAGTTAAGATACTCTATTAGAATATTTTTCCAAAATATGTTTTTCACCTATTTGAACCCTTTGCACTGTTTATATTTGCTTCCATACTCCCCCCCCCCCCCCAATGCGTCTAAAAAAGTAATTAGATACTACTTTCCAATCGTAACTTTCATCTGAATAAAACTATTTTCCCCAATTAATCAGATGATTTTTGTAAAGAAATTATGTCAATCATGTTCAGGCCTCCATTACTTCTATCGTTACACATGGTCTTTCTTTTTATTTTCTCAAAAGCTCTCCTACTTGATGTTTTCTTTTGCCACAAACATTTAAAGAACAATCTATTTATTTCCTCTAATACAGTCAACGGGATTGAAATACTCTGCATGATATAGATTAACATAGAAATGCCAAAGGTTTTGATTATGTTTATTTCTCCTATCAAAGAAAGGTCCCTTTTTTCTCATAACTTTAGCATTTTCTTTATGCTTTCAATTTTATGAATCCAATTATTTTTATTTTCCGTAGCTGTCATTTTGAAACTGAGACTCATCCTGTTATTTAAGGGCTTGGTCGCGGTGGAATTTGATTAACTTAATGTAAACAAGTCGCACAAGGAAAACTAACAGTTTCAGCTTGAAGCTGAAACCTGCAACAACGAACCAGTACAAACACTCATTCCTAGTTCGTACAATTAAGGACTGGAATCCGCTGGATGACAGTACGGCTAGGAAGTAGTACGTTCAAATGGAAAACTGTGGACGCCTTCAACTCACACGTATGCAAAGACTAGCCGCATGCGGGTACTTGTGCCCACCACCCCACTCCACTAGGTCTACGCAGTATTTCACAGATTAAAAGATAGAGATACGCACTCAAGTGTAAAATTAATATCCGGAGGGTAATAACCCTGTTTTTGTTTTTAAAAAAAAGAAAGATTGTAATAGCACCTTGCATGTTTAGCGGTACATGATGTGATGCTGTTCTCCGAGGACATCTTGCAAAGCGCTTTGGGCACATTTATTTATTGGTAGATATAGCTCTATATAAAAGCTCGCTTTATAATAATATACAGAGGTGTATTTCTTTTTGATACAGCACGACTCAACCATCACGCAACAGTCCCCCCCCCCCCCCCCCCCCTTTCAACCCCATGATCACGTTGTTATCAGATTTTCCATTATATGAAATGATAATTTTTAAAAATATATTCAAAATTGAATAAAAGTATTAAAAGGCTGGTGATTTGTCTTAAATTGAAACTTTGTTACTTTGTAACATCTGTTGATTTGAATGACATTGAGTACTTTCTACTCCTATTCTCTGTCCTAACAAACTATAAAACAAAGATTAACTGTCTTGAGTCGACGTATCTATACTTATTTGCTAATATTATTATGTGCACATCGTCTGGAGTCCTTATTTTCTTCGTAGTTTATTAAGTACATTAATTCATAACGTATATCTCCCATAGTGGGCAAGGGGGTACATACTGTGTCTTCTATCGCCTTATATCTGTTTTCCAACCTGCTTTCTGTCTTTGTCTTGGAATGAGATTACTGACTTGGTTTTGTCCTGGCCCTGGCCGGAGTCCTAGTTGGGAGGGAAACAGTCAAATACATAGTTATTTTTTTTGGGAGATGATATTTTTTCCTTGTAAATCATCTCTCTCTGTTATGTATTATTATATTTGTTATTTGAATGTATAATGTAAGCATTTGAGTGTATTCCTCTTTGTTGGATTTTGTGCTTGTGTCCGGATGAGACTTATAGGTGATCTCAAACTAAGAACATTGGTGGTATGCTCTTGGAATCTACATCTGCCCCCTATTTGTTCCCAGTTCCCCTTTGTCTTACATTCTCTTTAGTGCTTCAATTGTAATTCTAGAACTTTTTACTATCCCATTTTCTTCCTTTTTACTGGCGCTGATATAAACTAAATGTGTTGCAAGCGTCGTAAAACGCTTAAAAACAAACATAAAACAAACCTTATTTTCTTCGTAGTTTATTAAGCACATAAATTCAAAACGTATCTGCCTGGCTAATACAAACAATTGACATGGATTATTAACCCAGTTGACCCAGGAGATTTATCATTTTTTTTTCCTTTCACATCTCTAGTCATTCCACAAACGAAATGTGTCTCTTTCAGCCTTTGAAATAAATAATTCAATTTGTTTTGAACAGTGCTCAAATAAAAGATTTAAATCTTCGTTTAGAAAAACAAACCCAGCCGATTGTACATTTAAAACTGCTGTTGAACTGTAACTTTTCTTTGACACGATTCGTTTCAGGTTTTGCGTTTGCAAACAATTACTATCTATTGTTCACGGCTCGTGCAATTCAAGGTGTGGGAACAGCTCTGACAACCACCTCAGGTTTTATGATTATCATAATTACATCGATGATAACAATGCCATCGATAATAACAATGATGATGATGATGATGATTATGATGACGCTAATGATGATGATGATGATGATGATGATGATGATGATGATGATGATGATATTGATTATTGATAATAATAAAATACTTTTAAGAAACAAAAAATGTAATTAACCTTATTTTTATCACGTTAAAGATATTGCTCGAGTTTACGACCGAAATTCGACAAGAATAATATAATCAATTCTTCGTATCCCCAGGTATGGGTCTTCTGGCCTCGCTATTCCCAGACCAGAGAGAAAGAGGTTGGGCCCAGACCATTGCGTTCAGTGGACTGGCAGCTGGTGTTTTGAGTGAGTGATGTGCTATTTTGAGGTTCTTATATAATGCCATTAATTAAAAGAAAAAAAATCAAACTATAATATGGGAATGGGGCTACGAATTCTTCAATACATTGTTATTGTATGTCCGAGTTGACGGTATGGCGCCAGGGACAAGTAAAAGACTTAATACATTTCGTCCAGTAAACAGCAGACAGGAAGCCTCAATTGATTTCAGTTTTACGATGGTATGGAGTTATCACATTGCCGAGAGTTTATTATTTTTTTTCTTTAAGGTAATTTTGAATGAAAAATATGATATTTTGGTTTAGCGGTTTACGATTTAACAGGTTTTAAGCGCTTAGAGTCTGGTGTCTAGATATAAGTTTTCAGCATTATTATTACTATTTTAATTGTATTATGCCATGAAAACACTCGAACACATCAAATAGTAGTTTATCGTTTATGTGTTGTGACATGGGTTGTTATGGTTGATATGCATTGTCTAACACTGCACCATGTATTTCTCAATTTCATGTTATCCAAGTTGGACCGCCTTATGGAGGCATTCTCTATGATCTGACCAAGAGCAAGGAAATCCCCCTCCTCATATTGGCTGGTGTCACAGTGTTAGAGGGAGGTAATTATTCAAATTTTGATAGATCAGATCAACAAATGAAAAAGAAAAACAGCTCGAACTTTGGCATAGAAAGACAATGATCTTTTACTTTTAGCATTTGAGTATTCAAATTTGGCATGGATGTCTGCAAACACATGTGTATACATTTTTTTTTCTGAAAAGTGTCACAAATGAATCGAATAATTACGCAAAATTACACATAATTCACTCTTGTGTAATACTTATCTTTCAAATGCGGCGCACTTCACTTGACTTATGCGTGGCATTATATTTTTTTCAGCCTAAATGTATGACCTATCCATCCCCACTTCCTCTTTCTGATTTGTATAGTACAGATATTTATTAAAACAAACCCCGGCAATTATGTCACTTTCTATAAGAGAGGTAACAAAGGAACAGTGATAACATCACCTTTGTCGATTTCATGAGCTTTTTAAAAGATGATTTTATCTAAATTTTAAACTACGATTCCCATCATATAAATTTAGCATAACGGTGCTGATAAGTAACAGGAAACAGGAATAACTAAAGCAGAAAGTCTTCAGAGAAGAAGTCCCCTCGAACAAGTGTTTGAGTCCTTGACCTTTTACACTCAAAGGGCTTGACCACAACCATGTGATGACTCCTAGGGGCTTGCTACTTTTTTTTTTCATAAAGTGTCGGCACGGGGCTTGAACCCATAGCCTTCAAATCTGGATCACATTCTGGTGTATTTTGTGTGTTATTATCCACTACGGCATGGGTGGCGGCAAACATTTTTATATTTAAATTGAGCTGCCCTCTATAATTTACTCCCACAAGCCCATACTCTTTTCTCTTTTTATCAGTCCTTCAGTTGTTAGTGATTCGTCCACGTTATCAGCCAGAACAGCGCAAAGGGAGCTCTTTCTTCACACTGTTGCTGGATCCCTATATTCTTGCCACTGCGGGTAAATGTTGATTGATGATAAATGAAACAATTTAAACAACCTTATTGATGCAATTAAAAACTGGATTTAAATGACTGCTTGGTTATGCATTTAGCAGATCTGGCTCAAATAGGAAGAAAGGAGAAAGTGTCATTTTTAGTAAATTATAAAAAGGTATACATTTTTTGAGAAACATAGTATAGTATATTTATGTAAACAACTATGGAAGGGAAATTATTTTGCTTGATCTATATAATATGTAATTGCTCAACTCTCTGGCTGAATAAAAAATAACAAAGAAGGAAGTAGTAAGTAAGAAGACATAAGATATTTTAAAATTTAATGCACAAAAAATCAACGAAATTTTTGTCCTTTGTTTGATGGGAAAGAGTCAAATATAATATGATTGTATGGGAGTGACACATGATAGCGGTTTTCATGCTCAATAATCTTTAAGCGTATTTTAAAAATGTTTTGAGCGTCTCTTTCATTGTTTTCATTGAAAACAAGCAAAGAAAAATAACATACGCAAACAAATGGTAAAAGAAATATTATGACAGGAATTGCAAGTCTATGAGGAAGATTATCGAATCAGTAAAACAATATCTTATTTTTGTTTATCCTCTAGCATCCATCACCTTATCGACACTAACAGTGGCTGTCTTAGATCCCGTGTTACCAATCTGGATGTTCCACACAATGGGCGCTCCTCCTTGGATGCAAGGTAAAGTGAAAACTCTAGTGCAACGCTACTACCAGTTTTACCACCTGGGTGGGGTTCCTGGCCTCCCATAGAGGTAAATACTGTCTTCTATCCCCCTATGTCTGTTTTTCAACATGCTTTCTGTCCTTGTCTTGGGATGAGATTTCTCGGTTTTGTCCTGGCTCTGGCCGGATACCCTGGCTGGGAGGGAAACAGTATAGTTAGTTTTGGGAGATGAGATTTTTTTCCTTGTAAATCATCTCTCTGTTATGCACTGTATTATGTTTTGTTTATTATATATATTGTATTTGTAAACATTTGAGTGTGTTCCTCTTAGTGGGGGCCTGTGTCTGGATGAGACGTTTAGGTGATCTCAGACTAAGTACTTTGATAGTGTGCTCTTGGAATCTACATCTGTTCCCTATTTGAACCAATTCCCCTTTGTCTTACCTTTTCTTGGGTGCTTTAATTGTAATTCTAGAACTATTTGCTATCCCATTTCCTTCCTTTTTACTGGCGCTGACATGACTTTATTGTGTTACAAGCGCCGTAAAGCCCTTAAAAACAAACAAAAACGAGTTTTACCACACAAACACAGCTGGGGGCTGATTCATGGAGCGGGACTATGGTAGTCTCAGACTATAGCAAAGTCTGAGACTTTGTAGTCTAAGACTTTGGGAAGTCAGAGACTACGGAAAGTAAGCTATTCATGGAGTCAGACTTCGTCCCTGACTTTCAAGTCTCTGACAACGCTTGCGAAGTCTCAGACTACAGAGGTCAATCTATTTTTAACTGGGGATTCCTCGGAAACGTATCACAAAACGTCATAGAAATGTGTTACTTTTCTAGCTGCGCATGCGTCATACGGAGTGGCACAGAAATCATAATATTTATTTCTTCTTCGTGTTTGTTTTGATCGTTTTTTTTTTTTGTTTGTTTTGTTGTTGTTTTTTCCCCACAAATAAAACTAGTGCGAGACAAGTTTAGGGGTGTAAAAATTGTTTGAGAATGTGTGTGTGTAATGTTTTTTGTAAATATAAATAACGATGGCACTTAAATGATTCTTATCCACGGTGTAGCATTGTTCTAAGTAGAGAGCGGTGGGCGCTGCCTGAAGCATGGGGTCCCGAAAATACTAACGAAAGAGTGATGATGGAGAGGAATCGGTGGAAACAATACAGACAATGGGCGTTTCGGGCACAAACCCTTCGTCGGCACAACAATAAACTAATAAACGTTGAAAACAAATAAGATGAAATGCAGTATAAATTGCATCGTCTGTACTCAACGATGGTTGGAGTGTGAACGAATGTTAGCGCGGTGTGATAGAAATGATAAGGCCAGTGAGAGACGTGACATTTCTAGAAAATAATGGACGATAAAAGACATAAAAGAAATGTAATAGTAGTCGTAGTAGTAGTAGTTGTAATGGTAGTAGTAGTAGTAGTAGTAGTTGTAATGGTAGTATTAGTAGTAGTAGTACTAGTAGTAGGAGTAGTAATAGTAGTAGTAGTAGTAGTAGTAGTAGTAATGGTAGTAGTTGTAATAGTAGTATTAGTAGTAGTAGTAATAGTAGTAGTAGTAGCAGTAGTAGTAGTAGTAGTAGTAGTAGTAGTAGTAGTAGTAGTAGCAGTAGTAGCAGTAGTAGCAGTAGTAGCAGTAGTAGTTGTTGTTGTTGTTGTTGTTGTAGAAGTTGTAGTAGTAGTAGCAGCAGTAGTAGTGGTGGTAGTAGTTGTAGTCGTAGTAGGAGTAATGATAATAGTGAAAGTAGCAGCAGTAGTAGCAGCAGTAGTAGTAGTAGTAGTAGTAGTAGTAGGAGGAGGAGGAGGAGGAGGAAGTTACTATGAAACTGTGTGTTGGGGGAGGGGGGGGGGGGGGGGGGGGGGGAGGAGGAGTCCCTGCAGAGTGTTTTGAATGGGCAAGGTGAGGAGTGTATGTGTGATTGTCGAATCTTCGAAAAAAAGTAAAGAAATTAAAATAAACAAAACCAAAAATAATAATAAATAATATAAATAAATAAATAAATAATAAAATAAAATATAAATATAATAAATAATAGTGTAGTTATAGGTAGTATAGTAGTAGTAGAGAGGTAGTAGTTAGTAGGTCGTAGTAGTGAGTAATGATAATAGTGAAGTAGCAGAGAGGCAGAGTAGTATAGAGAGATAGTGTAGTTGGTAGAGTAGGGGGGGGGGAAGGACATGAACTGTGGGTGGGGGGGGGGGGGGGGAGGAGGAGTCCCTGCAGAGTGTTTTGAATGGGCAAGGTGAGGAGTGTATGTGTGATTGTCGAATCTTCGAAAAAAAGTAAAGAAATTAAAATAAACAAAACCAAAAAATAAATAAATAAATAAATAAATAAATAAATAAATAAATAAATAAATAAATAAATAAATAAATAAAAATAAATATAAAATCAAAAACTGTCGGGTATTCTTGTTCTAATCGCTGTACAATCACTTCCCCCAGCGTAGAGGCCATATGATCTTGAAATTTAGTCCCAGACTACGATATTTACGCCTGCTAAATCGCGGGTGTAAATTTCACCCGTTTAGTCCCTCGTTTAGTCGTAAGACTTCGCGTAGTCCGGCTTCATGAATATCTTACAACGCCTTTTAGTCTGAGACAACGGATTTAGTCTAGGACTATCGTCGTAGTCCCGCTCCATGAATCAGACCCCTGGTGCTGGCCAGAGACGCAAACTCTGTCGATTCTTTCCTCCATATTGTCCCTTTTAATGTGGCTTTCCGATCTTGTTTTACAATGTGACCATTAAAATGATTTGGCTAGGTCCTGGATGGAATCCTCTGTTAGATGGGAAAGAGTATGGGAGTGACACATAGATAAAGTGGTTTACGTACTAAAGTATATCTAAGCGTACTCTGTAAATGTTTGAGTGTTTTCTTATTAGGTCGAGGTTTTGTTTCCATGTCACACACATATATCGCTTATATTGGTTTAACTGTTTCTTTGAACTTTTTTGCTTTGTCTTTTTATTTCTTGGTCTTTAAGATGCACACATAACTGATTTTATAGCTTGGGATAGGCAAGGTATTTCATATTCTAAATATGAAAATCATTTTTAAAGCATGTTACATAACCTGTTTGCTCAAAGCTGCAAGTAGAATATGGTTCTAGGAAATTTGATTTTGATTATGCTTGGACTTCAGACACGGTGCACAAAGACCACACATATCAATGAACATCATTGATCAGAGCGAATTCCAGTATACTAAGGATGCCTCTTTAGAGGGTCGAACCGCATCGATTTGAAAGAGCTACGCAGAATTTATTAAACATTCGCTTAAACTTTCAATCTTCACTTTCTTTTTAACCCACAAATTTTACACTTTGGTTGATTGACGCCATTAATTCTACTAGTGCTTGGTTGAAAAAATAGTCATCGTATTACACACAAGGCATTATCTTATTATTATCTAGTCCTATTTTACCGATGATTCAAGTATACAGTTTGCCTTTATATACCAAAAGTGTGAATCTAAGACGGTTCAATTATTTCAAAAATTCGAAAGAATAATTTCCGATAAAGAGCACAGGAGTTGGACAAGTAAGTTTTGTCATCATAGCAACAATTTGTCACATGGGTGTTTGATTATAATTTTATACTTTCAAACAACGCAACGGTTTTGAAAAAAAAAAGGATCTGTTCTGATATTTTTATAATTTGCTTTTAATTATGGATGAAATTAGTAACTTAATTGAATACAATTTATTCTTTATTGGGTTACAAGAAATTATTTTTAAAGTATCTTTTTATTTCATGTATATCCCATAGGTGTGGCTTTCATCCCAAATACACTTACATATTTATTGGTGCTGAATATTTTTGGTTGCATTATCCATCGATGTCAACGGTAAGCACTGTTTTAAATATTAGGGAAATAAATAACATAAGTTTCTTCAACATTCAAAAATATTTGACTGGGCACTCTCTCCGACCCAGCAAATTGTTTTATTGACTTAAGTTTTTAAAATGTTTGCAAGTAGTTACTATATTATGAATAATACCCAATTAAATTCCACAGATCCGTACATCCATGTTACTTTTATACGCTGTTCTGATAAGTTATCCCACTTTTTACCCTCGTGAAACTTAACACCAAATGACAAGCTTTCCCGTACGCACCAAAATGACAGGGTTTCCCGTACACACCAAAATGGCAGGGTTTCCCGTACACACCAAAATGACAGGGTTTCCCGTACACACCAAAATGACAGGGTTTCCCGTACACACCAGAATGACTGCGTTTCCCCGTACACACCAGAATGACAGGGTTTCCCGTACACACCAAAATGACAGGGTTTCCCGTACACACCAAAATGACAGGGTTTCCCGTACACACCAAAATGACAGGGTTTCCCGTACACACCAAAATGACAGGGTTTCCTGTACACTGACAAAACAGCTTATTTCCTATCGACACCAAAATTTACTACATAGATAGATTAAGACAACCTCAACTTGTCGAAGATTCTTAGACCTGAGACTTCAAATGGAAGTCTAAAGTTTGATTTTTAACTCAAGTTTGGGTCAACTTATTTTATTTATATAATATGGAACAAAAACTCTGGCCGAATTATTTTTAAAAAAGGGATAAGACAATAGTGTATCATACCAATTGATTGGATAACGGAAACGGACGAATAAATATACAATTAAAACTATCTTTCAGTTTACTTAATTCGAGGTGTGGAGTTGAGAAATTCTCGCTTATCACCATGTCGTCATGGCTGCACGAGGTGATGCACATTTATTTATTGAATCATAATTTAGTTAGTTAAACAGTGGACGTGAAACGTCTAATTCCACATACGTTCCTATGCACGAATAGTTTCTATTTCAAAGGGTTAGCTTTATTCACATCTCTCATCAATAGAATTAAATAAAGGCAATGTCGTAAAAATACTACCTTAAATAAAACTGCAAATGATACACGTGTGAATTCTTAAATCCATTTTTTGCAATGGCTTAATTATTCAACAAGAGTGATTTAGCCCATTTTATTGTGGTTTTATATTCTAAATGTTTATAGAAGAATTGGAATCAATAATATCGTGAACATTAAGCAGCTAGAGACTAGACTATAAAATTATTAAACAAACATTAATATAACTGCTTTAAAAGGAGATCAGAATACTCGCACGGAACGGTTCATGCTATACACTTTTCATTAGCAAACAACAAAAACAATACTTTTTGTAGGATCTAGAAAAAGCCAAAAGTTTAATATTGTATTTTAGGGTTAATCAATAGATAAAGGAGAGAAACTTTCAGATTTTCCATCAACTTACAGGCAAGACGCAATGATCATCTTTCTATTGCCCTTACAATTGTTTTTTTTTCTCGCTGAACAAAAGGTTAAATGATATCAGAAAAAAAACATAGGGAAGTATGTGTGACTGAATGAATTGGGAGTGACGGTGCATGTCCCATTGTTAATACCTTTCACTTTTCATTTTCAGCTATGATGTATCTCACCGGTAAGTTCACGCTCCTTTTCTTTCTCATAAAAAGTATTTTTCTTATTCTCCTTTTCCTTCTCAACTTATTCACACACACAAGCACACACACACAAACACACACACTTACACTCACACACACACATACACACACACACACACTCTCTCTCTCTCTCTCTCCATCTCTTTCTTTCCCTCCTCCCCCCCCCCCCCCCCCCCCCCCTCTCTCTCTCTCTCTCTGTGTGTGGTTTACTGTTTCTTCCTTGACCGCTCCTCATCTCACCCTCATATCTCTCATTGAGCTATAATTTGATATATTTTTATACAATTAAACCTATAAAGCTATTTATAATCAATCTTCTTGTCATATTGCATCCAGGCTATTAATTAGTATTGACGTCTTCACATTGAATGATCCAAATTTTCTAAACTTAATCAAATCTCCAAAGCTGTAGACATAACTTAGATAAACAAAAGGCAGCCGATTTGCAGTAACCACAAGGCTCGGACCAACGTATACCGGGCTTCTCGCTAAAGGGATATTTCAATTTCGGTACCCATTGAGCAGGACGAAGTGTTTGTAAAATATTACTTGTCATTTAATCTGACTTTGTAACTACCCTATCACCCTAGATCATAGCAAACTAGCTGGGTGTGGTTCCTGACCTCCCATAGTGGGCAGGGGGGGGGGGGGGGTACATACTGTGTCTTCTATCCCCTTATATATTTTTTCCAACATGCATTCTGTCTTTGTCTTGGAATGAGATTACTTGGTTTTGTCCCGGCCCTGGCCGGAGTCCTAGCTGGGAAGGAAACAAATGCAGAGTTATTGTTTTGGGAGATGATATTTTTTTCCTTGTAAATTATCTCTCTGTTATGTATTATTATATTTATTTTCAATGTATGATGTAAGCATTTGAGTGTATTCCTCTTTGTTGGATTTTGTGCTTGTGTCTGGATGAGACTTATAGGTGATCTCAAACTAAGTACATTGGTGGTATGCTCTTGGAATCTACATCTGATCCCTATTTGGTCCCAGTTCCCCTATGTCTTACTTTTTCTTGGGTGCTTTAATTGTAATTCTAGAACTTTTTACTATCCCATTTTCTTCCTTTTTGCTGGCGCTGATATAACCTAAATGTTTTGCAAGCGCCGTAACTGGGTGGGGATCCTGACCTCTCATAGTGGGCAGAGGTACATGCTGTGTCTTCTATCCCCCCATACCCATTTTCCAATTGTTTCTGTCATTGTCTTGGAATGAGATTACTTAGTTTTGTCCTGACCCTTGCAGGAGTTCCTTGGCTAGGAGGGAAACAGTCGAATGTATAGTTATAGTTTTGGGAGATATTTTTTATTTTGTAATTCATCTCTGTTATGCATTGTATTATGTTTAGTTTACATATTATATAATATGATTTATAAACATTTGAGTGTATTCCTCTTAGTTGGGACCTGTGCTTGCGTCTGGATGAGACTTTTGGGTGATCTCAAACTAAGTACTTTGGCGGTATGCTCTTGGAATCTACATCTGATCCCTATTTGTTCCCAGTTCCCCTTTGTCTTACTTTCTCTTGGGTGCTTTGATTGCAATTTTAGAACCTTTTACTATCCCATTTTCTTCCTTTTTACTGGCGCTGATATAACCTAAATGTGTTTCAAGCGCCGTAAAACCCTTAAAAACAAAAACAAACAAAACAAGCGCCGTAAAAACCTTAAAAACAACAAAACATAGCAAACTAGAGACCATGAAGAAACTACCCTCGATGGACAATGGGTTCAGACTCCACGCTTGTCAAGTTCATCTCTAGCTGCCCCCCCCCCCCCCCCCCCCCCAATTATTTTAACATTGTCACTGATCTTAAGTAAGTTGACCATTTTATTGATACTGTGCGATTAGTCAAACCCCCCCCCCCCCCCCAAAAAAAAAAAAAAAAAAAAAAAAAAAGAAAAACAACAAAAAAATCTCACAACATTCGACAGCCGGAAATGACGTACCAACACACAAAACTATGCGCAAACTTGAACGTTTATAGTCTGACTGACACAACTTAGAACCACTCATATAAATCGCTGGCTAAAAACAATAACAAAGAGCAAACTGACGTCAGTTTCCTTCTTTCTTGAATCGAGTAACACATTATTAACAAGTTTTTGTATACATTTATTATATCACCCCCTTTCTTCTTCGTTCCTATCAAAATTCGGGTCAAATAAATAATAATTATCTGATCAATTGAAAACGTGGTGCGCAGTGTTATAATTCATCTAATTTTACCATTTTGTATTCTTACATTTTCTTAGATAGGGATGAGAATAAGGTGTTAGAATACGATTTGTAACCGCCTTGACTCGGACTTTCAACTCTTGGGTCAATCTAATTCCTGATACCGGTCAAAAATCGTATAATATTGACAGATGACAAATTCAATATTTGTACATTTTTATTTCGATATTAATACAATGTTGACATTTGAATGACCTAATTTTAATTTCAGCTGGGTGACCGCTTTTGTAGGCATTCTTCTACTCGGTGGTTCTATTGTAGTGGTAAGTAAAACTTTATAATAGTTTATAGAGGTGAGTGACATCGACAGTAATATCCTCTGGTCAGTCGGCTTTATATAAGAAATTAGTTAAATATGACGTTCAAGGATAGAGAGTGAAAAAATCAGGAGCGGAAAGGGTGGAAGAATGTGCCAAAAGTATAGAGGAGCTGAGGGTTTTTTGTGGTGTTGGGATATAGCACTAAACTGTGGACTCGCAGGTCTCCGGTTCGAGTTCCGCGGTGGCGGCGCAAAGAAAAAGCTCTTTAGTCGCACTTTCTCGCTGTATTTAAGTGTAAAATAAAAAAAAAAATCCCTTTATTCATCCCATAGAGGAAATTTGTCTCTAGGGTCTATTTTAAG
>NC_088361.1:118709183-118729183 GCF_034508935.2 Berghia stephanieae
GGATCGTACACCCATGCGAACATCATAGGTATATGATTCAAGGGTGATGCTCCCATCCAACCATCCGCAATATATAAACCCTAATACTACCAGAACGTTTTCGGATAGTCATATTCCTATTCCTATGCTTAGTGGAAATATACAACATTACGCTTTGGTGGAAACGTTTATGTTTGTTTTTATAATAATAAGGGTTTTACGGCGCTTGCAACACATTTAGGTCACTTCAGAGCCAGTAAAAAAAAGAAGAAAATGGGACAGTCAAAAAATTCTAGATATACAATTAAAAGAACGCAAGAAAAGTAAGACAAATGGGAATGGCACAATTAGGGAACAGATGAAGATTACAAGAAATAGAGAGATGATTTACAAGAGAAAAAAAATAATCTCCCAAAACCCTAACTTTTCATTTGACTGCTTCCCTCAGAGCCATGGACTCCGATAATTTTTGTTTTTTGTTTTTTTTTTAAGGATTTTACTTCGCTTGCAACACATTTAGGTTATATCAGCGCCTGTAAAAAGGAAGAAAATGGTAAAGTCAAAAGTTCTAGAATTACAATTAAAGCACAAAAGAAAAGGTGAGACAAAGGGGAATTGGATTCCATGAGCACACCGTCAAAGTACTTAGTTTAAGATCACCTAAAAGTCTCATCCAGACAAGCACAGGTCCCAACTAAGAGGAATACACTCAAATGTTTACAAATCATATAATATAATATGTAAACTAAACATAATACAATAAATAACAGATGATTTACAGGGGAAAAAAATATCATCTCCCAAAACTATAACTATACATTCGACTGTTTCCCTCCCAGCCAAGGAACTCCGGCCAGGGTCAGGACAAAACTAAGTAATCTCATTCCAAGACGACAGGAAACAATTGGAAAACGGGTATGGGAGGATAGAAGACACAGCATGTACCTCCCTGCCCACTAAGGGAGGTCAGGATCCCCACCCAGATGGACTCCGATAAGGGAAAGGACAAAACCAAGTAATCTCATTCCAAGACAATGAAAAAAGCAAGTTGGATAACAAACATAGGGGTATAGAAGTAGAAGACAAAGTAAGTGGCCTCCTTGCACAAGATGGGAGATTCTGGATTTGGATGAAAAAGACAATACACATTTAAATTATTGGAAATTTTGTGAAAAAGTCAATCGTATAATTGCATTTTTGGATGATTTTCTATTATGTGACAGTAAAGAAAACATTCTTGATAAAAAAGAAATTGTACTACAAGAATTAGAATTACATAAATTTAGCTTCATTATAAACGTTGAGAAGTCAAATCTTTCACCCCCTAATAGAATCAAATACGTTGGCTATGTTATTGAAACCAACAGTCTTGAAAATAAAATACACTTAAGCATTCAAAAAAAATAGTATTTCTAAAGTTTAGAAAGATATTATAAGAGTTCTATAAGTTGACCATGCATCAGCTTGGCTCGTACCACAGACTACTAGGAGTCCCGTGTAATCTGTGGCTCGTACAGCTGGTCAGTTAGTTTTGTTGGGATCATTGCGTTTGTCATTGAAACTATTTCTTGCAGGGGGGGGGGGGGGGGGGGGGATAAAAGTTGTCAACTGCGCTCTCTTTTCATTATTCACAGCAAAATGTGTAGAGTCAATTTTGATGTCCGTTCCATAATAGTTTCTTCCCCCTCCCCCCCCCCGCCCCATCTACTCTCTATATAAAATGTGTAAGTACATCACATATGTCTTTGGCCGTGGAAACTCTAATACAGAAAAGGGTTAATTCTCACTTTGAAATGGTCGCAAAAGTATTCAGACTCCACATTTCAAAAATATTTAATAATACATGTATAATTATCTAAAAAGCGAATTAGACTCAATTACAACGATACAAAAATATATTACAATAAATATGTAAGCTTTAAGTAATCAATCTGTGATATCTAGGGACAGCTAAGTAGACCTCACCATGACATGAACAAAATAATATAAAAGCAAGTAGGCCTACTCTAAATAGAAGAGTGGGAAGGGTAAATTCGTATTCAATCATCTATAATATACCGAGTCCAAAATTAACTATCCACTTTGTTTCTGCGTTTTTCTTTTCAAATGAGAATACATAATATATACACAAGTTATACATCCATAACCTGTTAACTGTGGTACTATGAAACAATCTGTATTTTAAAATTTGGCCAGAAAATTCGTCCTTTTTGTTTGTACTGGTTTTACGGTGCTTACTACACATTTAGGTCATATCAGCGCCAGTAAAAAGGATAAAAACTGGACAGTAAAAAATGTACAATTAAAAGCACTTGAGGAAAAAGTAAGACAAAGGGGAATGGTACAAGTAGGGAACAGATGTAGATTCCAAGAGCACACTATCAGTGTACTTATTGTGAGATTACCAAAATGTTTGTTTGTTTTGTTTTGAAGGGTTTTACGGCGCTTGCAACACATCTCGGTCATATCAGCGCCAGTAAAAAGGAATAAAATTGTATAGTAAAGATATTCTTGATATACAATTAAAAGTGCTTGAAGAAAAAGTAAGACAAAATGGAATCGGTTCAAATAGGGAACAGATTTAGATTCCAAGAGAACACTATCGTTGTACTTAATTTGAGATCACCTGAAAGTCCCAATCAGACACCAGCACGGTCCCCACTAAGTGGAATATTCTCAAATGTTTACAAATCATATTTTTAAAAAATAATAGTAAATAAAAGGGAGATGATTCACAAGAAAAAAAATATCTCCCAAAAATATAACTATACATTCGACTGTTTCCCTCCCAGCCAAGGACTCCGGCCAGGGTCAGGACAAAATAAAGTAATCTCATTCCAAGACAAAGACAGAAAGCAATTGGTAACAGACACAGTGTGATAGAAGACTCTCAATACAAACTATATGTAATTATAGGCCAAAATTATCAGTTGAAGAACGAGGAAAACTTACTGGGCAACTGTGAGCTGGTTTAAAACCGTTTTTAATGGCTTTATGGCGCTTGCGATACATTTAGGTCACATCAACGTCAGTAAATAGGAAGAAAATGGGATAGTGAATAAATTCCAGAATTACAATAAGGACATGAGAAAAAGTACGACAAAGGGGAAAGGTCCAAATAGGGAACAAATGTAGATTCAAAGAGCACACTATCAGTGTACAATGAGTTTGAGGTTACCTAAAAGGCCCATCCAGACACCAGCACCAAGCAATCCCATTCCAAAACAAAGACAGAAAGCAACTTGAAAAACAGCAAGCGACCTCTTGCCCACCATGGGAAAGGACCCCAAAAGGGCCAAAGGACCCCACCCAAGGGTATCAAAGTCTAGAATTAGTGACGCAGCTAGAACTTTTGATGTATTTGGGAAAGCATATTGTAATTTGAAAGATAAATTTACTCAACTATAAATGATACAGTCCAAAACTGACAGAGAATTTAGGAACCCTAGGAAACTTATACTTAGCAAACCCCCCCCCCCCCCCCCCCCCCACAAAACAAAACAACAAAACACAGAAAACGCACCGCCTTTTGATTGTCTGTAACGTTTATGTTTTTATGTTTTTAAGGGTTTTACGGCGCTTGTTGTTTTTGTTTTTAAGGGTTTTACGGCGCTTGCAACACATTTAGGTTATATCAGCGCCAGTAAAAAGGAAGAAAATGGGATAGTAAAAAGTTCTAGAATTACAATTAAAGCACCCAAGAAAAAGTCAAGACAAAGGGGAACTGGGAACAAATAGGGATCAGATGTAAATTCCAAGAGCATACCACCAATGTACTCAGTTTGAGACCACCTATAAGTCTCATCCGGACACAAGCACAAAATCCAACATAGAGGAACACACTCAAATGCCTACATTATACATTCAAAATAATAATAATACATAACAGAGAGATGATTTACAAGGAAAAAAATATCATCTCCCAAAACAATAACTATGCATTTGACTGTTTCCCTCCCAGCTAGGATTCCGACCAGCGCCAGGACAAAACCAAGTTATCTCATTCCGAGACAAAGACAGAAAGCATGTTGGAAAACAGATATAAGGGGATAGAAGACACTGTATGTACCTCCCTGCCCACTATGGGAGGTCAGGATCCCCACCCAGTTACGGCGCTTGCAACACATTTAGGTTATATCAGCGCCAGTAAAAAGGAAGAAAATGGATAGTAAAAAGTTCTAGAATTACAATTAAAGCACCCAAGAAAAGGTAAGACAAAGGGGAACTGGGAACAAATAGGGATCAGATGTAGATTCCAAGGGCATACCACCAATGTACTTAGTTTGAGATCACCAAGAAGTCTCATCCAGACACAAGCACAAGATCCAACAAAGAGGAATACACTCAAATGCTTACATTATACATTCAAAATAAATATAATAATACATAACAGAGAGATGATTTACAAGGAAAAAAAATATCATCTCCCAAAACAATAACTATGCATTTGACTGTTTCCCTCCCAGCCAGGACTCCGGCCAGGGCCAGGACAAAACCAAGAAATCTCATTCCAAGACAAAGACAGAGAGCATGTTGGAAAACAGATAGAAGGGGATAGAAGACACAGTATGGGCCTCCCTGCCCACTATGGGAGGTCAGGATCCCCACCCAGATTGTCTGTAACGTTTAATGACAAGTCCATTGGACTAAAAGAACATAACAGTAACAGATAAAAAGTACGGTTTATTCCAAGAGTTTGTCATCGAGGTCAGAGGTAAAGATACCAGATACTGATATATTTCTGCCAATAATGACTTATGAGCTAAAAACAGAGTGGATAGTTAAATGTGGACGAAAGTAAATACAATTTTTTTATAAAACCCCTTTAGTAGTCTCTAATAGGAAAAAAAAAAGGTCAAAGCATAATGACCGCTCGTGACGTATCGGGTTATTGGCTTAAACAGTTTCAATCAAAGGTCAAGGTAAACAGTCATTCATCGAAAAAAAATAATGATTTCTGACCATTTTTTAAAATGATTTTCCGTACACTGCACTGGACGGAAGTTGTATTGAATTAATGACTTCTGACCTTCACCTTTTAAAATAATACTCCATGCTCCACATAGAACTAACTTTTATTGAGTTGGGTCACATAACTTTTTACGTCACTTAAAAAATGTGATTTTTTTTGTTTTTGTTTTGTTGAAATTTTAAATTAAAACTAAAACCTACTACTAATCTCGACTTACTTGAAAAATAAATGTACTTTCATCGTATTTTTATATTTACTGACATCAATAACGATGATTGTATAGGAAAATATATGGAGTATTATAATACAGTTTTTGACCAATATTGTTTGTTTGTTTTTGAGGGTTTTACGACGCTTGCAACACATTAAGGTCAAATAAAAAAAAAGGAGTAAAAAGGAAGAAATGGGATAGTAAAAAGTTATAGAATTCAATTAAAGCACCCAAGAAAAGGTAAGACAATGGGGAATTTGTTCAAATAGGAAACAGATGTAGATTCCAAGAGCACACCATCAAAGTACTTAGGTTGAGATCACCTAAAAGTCTCATCCAGACACAAGCACAGGTCCCCACTGAGAGGAATACACTCAAATGTTAACAAATCAAATATAACATATAAATAAAACATAAAACAGTACATAACATAGAGATGATTTACAAGGAAAAAAATATCATCTCCCAAAGCAATAACTATACATTCGACTGTTTCCCTCTCAACCAAGGACTCCGACCAAGGTTAGGACAAAACCAAGCAATCTCACTCCAAGACAAAGACAGAAAGCAAGTTGGAAAACAGATATAAGGGGATAGAAGACACAGTATGTACCTCCCTGCCCGCTATAGGAGATCAGGATCCCCACCCAGTGACCAATATTGAATATTTTATAGGAAATTGTACATACAATGGAATGCTATACATAAGAAGAGTTTTTTTTTATTACCAATATTGAATACTTTGTAACCAAGGTCGGCTCAGTCCGAAAATCCAATAAATGTCAAAAACTGTATAATAATTCCATCAACAAACAAGTTATGGCATAGGTAGCAAAATATTCAGAAATGGGATAAATAACATACGAGTACAAACTGCATCATTTCACATTCAACCATAATAAAATCAATCTCTAATGTGACATACCTTCCCTCCCAGGCTTAATCTGATGAATTAGACACTAAAAATTGAATTTAGGGTCAAAATTACCGGTGACGAAATATATGCTGTTTAAAAAACTATTTCATTCTCTTTAATCAAAGTATATGATTATCTTTGTCATTTGCTAAACATTTAAGTGATGGTTTCTTTTCTCGTATGTTTGATTTTGTTGTTCATTGTTCAAATTCAAGTTCAGAGGCACGAAAGGTGTACTGTCTCAGCATATATATATATATCCCCCCCCCCCCCCCCTATTTTAAAAAATAACTTTTCTGATGCCATTTCCCGACCCAACAGAAAGACCATGACTATTTGATAACCAATAAAGAGTAATATCTAAATCATGAAATGTCTTGCTTATGTATATGGTTGTAAGCAAATGAAAAATTGCCTTCATTGACAATAAGATATCATTATTATTATTATAATAGGACATTAAAAAAAAAATGCACATCACTTGCCATCCCCTAATGCCATGCTGTGATCCACAACCAATGATTGTCCACTGCTCTTTGTGAATAAAAATAATCAGTTCATCTAGACATCAAGTGGCCCCAATAATACACTACACAGGAGATGTTTTTTTTTTTTTGTTTTTTTTGTTTGTTGCTTTAGGTCTCTTCCAACACAATTGAGGTTATATGAGAGACCGCTGAAACAAAAAAAGCAATCTAACAAAAATAGTACAAATGTAAATCAAAATCATAACCTAAAGTTATCATAAGCTAAATTATAAATAACCAAGAACAAACAGGCAGAAGATTTACAGACAAAAGAATATCCCCTGTCAAAAATACAATCACAAACCAAAGAAGCAGGATAGGCTAGTAAAGAGAAGAAGAAACGACATCACTATCGGATCGTATACCCATGCGAACATCATAGGTATATGATTCAAGGGTGATGCTCCCATCCAACCACCCGCACACACAGGAGATGGTCACTGTCATCTTGTTTAAGTTCGGCAAAAAAGAGAAAAGGGAAGAAAAAAAACCCCACGTTAAATCAAACATATAAGTATAAGTAAAATCCAGGCAAATCTGTATAATCTCAGTCATGGACAATTACGAAAGCTGTACATCTCAGCATATATATATATTTTTGTCATACTTTTATAAAAAGAACTTTCCTAATGCCTTTTCCCGACTCAAAAGAAAGACCATGACTATTAAATTTGATAACCAATCAAGATATTTAAACGGCATCATATTTTAATCATGAAACGTCTTGCTTGTCTGGGATATCAAAGATATTAGCTTGTAAAATAAACAGGAATTACTGACAAAGTGCAAACTTAACTTGTGTTGTTCAATAGCAAGTAATGTAACAGACACAAGACGGTCGCCCAGGTGGACAAAGATGTAAAAAGGTCTTTTATGGAGCGGTCTACATAATTTAAAAAATGTTTGTGTTAATTACACTTGAAAGACATGTGATTTTATTGCAAACATTGAGATGAACAAATTTCACTTTAGATGGCCTCTATTAGAGAAAAATCATGACTCATGCACTCAGTACCAAATTATAGTTGATGATTTGATGAAAAGGCAGGATATTAGACTGATGTTTTTAATCGTTAAAATTCTGCTGCACAAGAGTAGTAAGTTACTATGAGAAGATGGCCATCACGATGTGAGTCCATTTACAGTGATCAATGTTTTAAAAGATGTTATATTAAGTTTATGCGCTTTTATAATAATCATAAGAAGCTAAGAAAACTTAAAACAGGCAATCTAAATCAGAGAACAGAGTAACAGTTTTTGTTTGTTTTTGAGGGTTTTACGGCGCTTGCAACAGTGAAAAGGAAGAAAATTGGATGTTTAAGAATTTATTGAAGTACAATTAAAAGGACTTGAAGAAAAAGTAAGACAAAGGGGAATGGTTCAAAAGGGAACAGGTTTAGATTCCAAGAGCACACTATCAGTGTACTTAGTTTGAGATCACCCAAGTCTCAAACAGACACCAGCACAAGATCCTACTAAGAGCAATACACTGTTTTTGTTTTTTTTTGTTTTTAAGGGTTTTACGGCGCTTGCAACACATTTAGGTTATATCAGCGCCAGTAAATAGGAAGAAAATGGGACAGTAAAAAGTTCTAGAATTACAATTAAAGCACCCAAGAAAAAGTAAGACAAAGGGGAACTGAGAACAAATAGGGATCAGATGTAGATTCCAAGAGCATACCACCAATGTACTTAGTTTGAAATCACCTACAAGTCTCATCCGGACACAAGCACAAAATCCAACAAAGAGGAACACACTCAAATGCTTACATTATACATTCAAAATAAAAATAATAATACATAACAGAGAGATGATTTACAAGGAAAAAAATATCATCTCCCAAAACACTAACTATGCATTTGACTGTTTCCCTCCCAGCTAGGATTCCGGCCAGTGCCAGGACAAAACCAAGTAATCTCATTCCGAGACACAGACAGAAAGCATGTTGGATAACAGATATAAGGGGATAGAAGACACAGTATGTACCTCCCTGCCCGCTATGGGAGGTCAGGATCCCCACCCAGGAGCAATACACTCAAACGTTTACAAATCATATGTTAGAAATACAAAAAATAACAGTACATAACAGAGAGATGATTTACAAGGAAAAAAATATCAGCTCCCAAAACTATAACTATACATTCGACTGTTTCCCTCCCAGTCAAGGACTCCGGCCAGGGTCAGTACAAAGCAAGTAATCTCATTTCAAGACAAAGACAGAAGTTTGTTTTTGTTTGTTTTTAAGGGTTTTACGGCGCTTGCAACACATTAAGGTCATATCGGCGCCAGTAAAAAGGAAGAAAATGGGATAGTAAAAAGTTCTAGAATTACAATAAAGCATCCAAAAAAAGGGAAGACAAAGGGGTATTGGTTCAAATAAGAAACAGGTTTAGATTCCAAAAGCACACTATCAAAGTACTTAGTTTGAGATCACTAAAAGTCTCATCCAGACACAATCACAGGTCCCCGCTAAGAGGAATACACTCAAATGTTTTACAAATCATACATAATATAAAGAAACACAATGCAGTGCATAACAGAGAGATGATTTACAAGGAAAAAAATATCATCTCCCAAAACTCAAAACTCTAAACTTTTGACTGTTTCCCTCCCAGCCAGGGTTTGGACAAAACCAAGTAATCTCATTCCAAGACAAAGACAGAAAGCATGTTGGAAAACAGATATAAGGGGATAGAAGACACAGTATGTACCCTTCTGCCCACTATAGGAGGTCAGGAACCCCACCCAGAAAGACAGAAGCAATTGGAAAACAGGGGGATAGAAGACACAGACAGTACCCTCCCTGCCCACTATGTGAGGTAAGGAACCCCACCCAGTAAACTCCTGTACACAGTAACAGAGTTAGACTCTAGCAGTAATGTATCCTTGTCTTGAGTGAGACAACAAAATCAGAGTGGCACCCATTTGGGATCCATGCTGTAAAGGGACAATCTTTAACGTCTAATAACATAAAGGGAGAGAAGAGGTCCTGTGTTATGTCTCATCTCGGTTTATACCCTAAGTAGATGGAGAAATGGGAGAGAAGAGGTCCTGTGACGTTGTTTATATCAATAGCGAGAGCTAGGGAGGAGGTAGACCTTGTGTAGTGATTATACCTTTGTTTTTGTTTGTTTTAAAGAGTTTTACGGTGCTTGCAACAAATTAAGGTCATATCGGCGCCACTAAAAAGGAAGAAAATGGGATAGTAAAAAGTTCTAGAATTACAATTAAAGCACTCAAAAAAGGTAAGACAAGGTGGAATTGGTTCAAATAGGAAACATGTATATTCCAAGAGCACACCATCAATGTACTTAGTTTGAGATCTCCGAAGTCTCATCCATACACAAGCACAGGTCCCCACTAGGAGGAATACGCTCAAATGTTTACAAATCATAAATAATACGTACCTAAACAAAATATAATGCAGTGCAAAACAGGGAGATGATTTACAAGGAAAAAAATATCATCTCCTAAAACTAACTATACATTTGACTGTTTCCCTCTCAGCCAGGCTATCAGGCCAGGGTCAGGACAAAACCAAGTAATCTCATTCCAAGACAAAGACAGAAAGCAAGTTTGAAAAAAAAATAAAGGGCGATAGAAGACACAGTAAGTACCTCCCAGCCCACTATGGGAGGTCAAGAACCCCACCCAGGATTATACCTTTAATAATCTTTAACTTTAAATGACGTCAATAGTATATATCTATAATAATGCACAGAGCATGAAATATGAAATCCATTGAACATTAAAATTGCATAAAATTGAAAAGAAAAAGTAATTAATGCAAAGTTGAAAAAAAAATGCTTCTTAATATTCAGTCCCAATATCTGAATTGAACACTGTTTGAATCAATGCCTTTGAATAAAAATACAATCAGTAACATAACATTATATATATATATATATATATTTATATCTGTCATCTGCATTTCTTGCAGCCGCAAATGGCAATTTGCGGCCGCAAATATCAGGGCGATCCGCAAATTTTGGCAAATTTCCCAAAATTGGCAAATCGTGGCAAATTTTGGGAAAATTGGCAAATCGCGTGGCAAATTTTGGGAAAAAAAGAAGCGAAAACAACAAAACGAAAAAAAAAGGTGCGAAACGTGAGAACTGTTTCAGCTTTGCCTGGGCCCAAACCAAGGGAAGCTACTCTCTACGGATAATGATCCTTTAAAATCTTTGTAACAAAACACTATCGTGTAAATTAATAAATGTAACCTCCTTAAATGTAATAAATTGTCTTTTATATATTTTTTTTCTGTATCGCGCGTTAATTTTTACTGAAACGCTTAGTTCTCCTCGGCAAATTTTTTGGCAAATTTTGGTCTTTTTGGCAAATTTCTTGGCAAATTTTGTTGTTTTTTTTGGCAAATTGTAGGTCCCAATTTGGCAAAAAATGCAGATGACAGTTATATATGTATATATAAACACTCACTCACACATATAATTAAGCAGTCCTTGAACACAAAATGAAAGACTTTACCATTCTATTATAAATACAAAATGCAATATTATAACTTGTGTATTTCAGTACTCAACAACAAATGAAATTGATCAGGAATGACACTGAAAATGGAATTTGTAGTTACATATCAAATTGTGATAAAAACAAAAGCTTTCAAAATTGAATAATTGAAAATTTATGAAAGTGAAGTCTACAATCATCTGTATAAATAGTAAAAAAATGTTCTCTACAACATGCAAACTTTCTACCTTGTAAAAGCATAGAAAAGAAAAAGGAGAAAATAATTTATAGCACTGTCTGAAATATATACTATACAAGATTGAAAACGTGCTTTCGGTTCACTTTCTGGATAGATTTCAATATTTTTTGACAAAAAACCCCTAAAGGTTCTATGAAAGTTCATCATATTGCCTTTATTATGATATGCATCACTTTATGACTTATTCTTTGCAAATTAGGTCTAAAACAAAAATAAAAAGATGACTAAAAAGACGAGAGTTCAAAATTGTGTGTTACAAATCGAAATCATCCGAAGGGTTATTTAGATGCTTGGATTTTGCCAAAAAGCACCAAGTATTTCCAAAACTTTATGTATTCATGAAAATATGATCATTATCTTCAGTATAAAACTCTAGTTTCGAAGCTGCAATGTCAGAATTCAATTGATCATTGCTAAATCTCTACAACAATGCCAATACTTTCAGAGGCCCAGAGGAATCAAGCAATTGGCATGAGTATGGCTGGTCTAATTTATCGTCAAATCAGTGAGCGTTTTGAATACAGTCGTAGCACAGTCATTCGCCTATGTCAACGAGGTGAAGCTAATGGTACCACTAAAGGCCGCAATGGGTGTGGAGCTTGACGAAAACCAAGATGCTGCAATCTGTTAGTCTTTCATGTGAACAACAACTGTTGTCGGGCAATAAAACCTTACCCCACAGACTGTGAGAATGTGTCTTAAGGCGGATGGATGGGTTGAAATGCTTTTGACCATAGGTACTATGGATACGTTCTCACTCAGCAATATCCGGAAATGAACACTTAACATATTATATCATTGTTATGCTCCCAATTTTTACTATTCCTCCTCTAATTGTAAATAAAATCATGAAAACCACTCAAATTGTTGCATCATTTAAATTGAAAAGAGTTGTTCTTTACGTTTGTTGAAATTTCATTTTACAATTTTTCTATTTTATTTGGGTTAATGCCCTTTGAAAAATGGCGCATTTTTGAGCTTGCCTAGTTTATATTCAAACAACAACAAACCAACAAACACATTTAAATTAAAAAAAAAAAACAATAAGAAAAAAAAATGGAAACAAACATATTGTTCAAGGAGGTATGAAAAAATCCTCAAAAGCTTGAGCACCGTAAACTGTAATTTTCTTACATGCTTTAGAAATTTCTTCCTCCACACATGAAATCTCTGCCCTGAAATCATTTACATGTAATTCATTGCTATCTAATTGTCTCAAAACATATTCAAATATGAAAAAAGATGTGATGAATAGACCGATTTTCAAAGAAGTACTGAGAGAAGGCGATTGAAACACTTTCTTAGGTTTTGCGACGACTTCTAAAGTCTTATTGCTTACAGACAGATTCTGGTATTTCGATTTTGTGAAACCAAGATTGCCATATAACAATTGTGTTTTAAGGGAACCAATCTTAACATTTGTGGCCTTTACATCATATGAAGGAATAAAAGACTGTTGTTGAATAATACACTGGGTAGATGTATAGCAATCCCTTGCTTTTTGGACACTGGTTGAATACTTATTGAAACTCTCAAGAGCCTCGATGCAAATATCATTTTCTTGCAAATCTACTAAAAAATCTTTACCTTTATTAAGCAGGTCCAAATATGCTTGCAATTTAATTTCAATATCATTCATTCTAGCGATTTGATTTTCTGTTGAAGACTGAATTTCATTTTCTATTTTGGATTTCAACCTCATGATAGTTTCACATGACTTGATTGCAACTTGATTCAGATTAAAAATGGAGTCATTCCGTGAACTTACCATTGTTACCTTGCGTGATTTAATCAATGAGATTGATTTATTAGCTTGTTGAAGCTCATGAATCAATTTATCAAGCTCTTTTTGCATTCTAGCTTTAATTTCTTGTAATCTTTCTGACATTGGTATAAGATTATGCCTTTTATGTTCTCGAGAGCATGAGCAAGTAATGCAAATAGCCTCTTGACAAGTATTGCAAAACAATTGAAGCATTTCACCCATATGAATTTGACATGAGTTTGAAGCCAATAAGTGTGAAGAGGAGCCTGATGAAAGTCGTAAAACCTTAGACCTTTCTTGATGGTGTTCAAGTCGATGAGGAGCTATACAGAATCGACATATATTAAAGTCACAGTCCACGCAGAAAAACTGTACTTGCACCAATCCACAAACACGACACATCCCTAACTGAGCTGAAAATGAAGGTAAATAAATTATTTCTGTTTAATCTAAAATAAATTTATAATGATAATATTAACATAAACACACTTTTTGTATAATTCTTATAAAGATACAATACTGATAAACCAAATTCCCAGTGATTAGGTAGCAGAGAGAAAAAATAAGACAGAATGGGTATTCGCTTCATGGTAAAATGCCCTGCCTCCTTCTCTTCTCTCGTTTCGTTCCAAAATCAATAAAATTCTGTTTCCATTAAATGCTGACTATTTAAATGAAATGGGCATAAGATGAATGGCATAATTTAAGTGGTCACCACACTCCCAAACAATGACAAGACTTCATATTTTCGAAATAGGTTCAAGCAGTGATATTATACTTTAGTTCCTAATATATCATTATGGGTGAAAATATATTTAAAAACATATATAACGGATAGGCAAATACAGTGGTTTGATTTTACACATACACACAACTGAGACTTCATCACTGACTGACCTCAAAGTTCTGATCAATGACATTCCACAGATGTCATTGGACAATATTCTTGCATTTCCATTGGCTGTTACTTTATCTAAACAACAGGACATCTCCATTTTCAATGGGTATTGTATTTTACCTCACAGTGATTATATTGATATTGATAGATCGGTATGTTGATGTTAGTAAAAATTATGTTGATCTATATTTACTAATCTCATAGAGAAAAGAACATGGGCCTTTGATGGTATATAAATATATCCGCTTAGCACTGTAATGCATTTTTAGGTGACAATCACATTAAACAAAAGTCAAAACTCAATGGAATTCTATTGTTTTTAGTGTATCGTGGAGCATTTCGCTTGAGTGACTATTCCATTTGTTTTGCTTTTCTTGCACCCTGACCATCAGGCACTTAGGTGGAAACCACTGTATTAATATCATGATTTAAATTTTGTAGATAAAAGCAACAAGAGATTTTTAGCTACCCAATGAAATTGTCAGATTATTGATCAATGACAACTTGCAGAGAGGTCTCCATCACAGACTTCTTAAAATTCGACATCCGCACCTTCTTTGGTCCTTTAAACCCTTCAATATCAAAATTTTTCTTAATAAAATTCTTCATATAGCTCTTACTGCAAAACTAAAAATTGTCAGAAATAGTAATAAAGACTAAGCCTCAATGGTGCAAAATCTCTTGCCAGAATTGATTAAAATTAAATGCATAGCCGCCAACTTTTCACAGTGCTTAATTGGGACGCCCACATATGCACAATACCATCATGACTCAAAACAGCAGTATGTTTGGATTATTAAATATAATCTAGATACAGAGCGTTTTCTGTTCCTTGTTTTGAATTGCTAGTCAAAAAAGCATAATTCTGGGACTTACCATAGACATAACAGTCCAATGTTTTGTTAAAAAAAAAATTCTCCTGATAGCCAAATCAGGACAGCCCCGATTTTATCAGGACAGTTGGTAGCTATGTAAATGAAAATGTATTATGGCCCCTGTACAATCCAGATTGTTGATGCCTTGCATCTTTGCATTTGCCTATAGTTTTTTCTTTATTTTTGGTTGTTCTTGTACATCAACTTGACACTTTAGCCTTCATTTTTAGCACCAATCAGCAATGTTAATATGTGTGGCGGCTCAAAAAAACCCAACTAAATCTACCAGCTTATGAAAATGAGATATAATCAAATGCATTATAAAGCTCAGGCATTGGTGAGTCTTTTGCTGTTTAATCTATCTGGATATTTTAATTAGAACAATAGATATGGCGTTTTATGGATACTCATAAGAGAAAGCATACAATTGAGAAAATGAGTTGCGTAAACGGTGAAAATATGAGAACTAATTTTTGCGAATTTTAAAAATCAACATCAAATAATGCTCAGATTTTCCCCATCATGGAATTCGTGGTAAATTCATGTGCACTCCCTTTCATTGAGTAGCTATTTTTTAAACATAAATATTAATACTAAATATGCACTGGTTGTGGGCATAAAAATGGAGTTTGAGTTGACGAAAAGAGGACTGATATAATTTCCAATATTTCTGCCCCACTTTTCCCTCCCTGTTTGATGCAATCGTGGGGTGATAAAATGACTTATTTTAAGCACTCGCAGTTAGTAAAAGTCCTTAGTGATTTTCTTACGATTTAATTGGTAATTAAGATGTCGTAGATAATTTTTCAACTGAAATCCCTAAAATCCAAGTTTTATGGTTTCCAACTGCTTTTCCCTGTGACTCGGTTTCACTTTGTGCAACGTTGACCGGGTTTCCTATGCCGCCACACATATAAGCATGTTGCACTGTAAAGGAATAATATTTATTCGAAGAAAATCAGCACCTAGTGGAATGTTAGTTATCTCAATCTATCACCATCATCACCACCACCACCTATAACATTTTTAAAAAAATAAATAAAAATAACAATAATAAAAATAAACCAACACTGAAAACAAATATTTTAATTTAGTCTTCAGGAAATCAAAACTTACCAGCAGCTCCTAATTCTTCCTTCAGTCCAGAAAGATAAAAATTGACCGGAAACTTGGTGACCCCATTCCTAGGAATAATAGCATCCTCCCTGCAATGCGGACAACTCAAGGTTCTTGCATTGACTGGTAAAGACTGCACGATGCTTTGAATACAATCCAGACAAAAGGTATGATGACATGGAAGGATCCTTGGATCATCATATTCATCCATACACACAGAGCAAATCAATAATTTCTCCCTCATCTTTTGGATTGTGTCTGAATCCATGTCCATGGTTAAATCAAAACTGGAAAAAAAAATGTAATAAATTAAGACAATTCCCTGTTCACATTCATTGATCAAGTATTTATTTCAATTATTTCAATTTATGGTAAATTTAAAAAATATTTTTTTCATTATTTATTGATTTCATTTCAATGTATGTTTTCTTTAAGAATTGCAGTGACTTAAAATCAAATGGGATTCATGATATCATGAACATCACGGAGTATGTCATGAATCCTTAAATATCAATGATCAATGAACAACAACATTAATAAATAATAATAATAATAATAATAATAATAATAATAATAATAATAATAATAATAATAATAATAATAATAATAATAATAATAATAATAATAATAATAATAATAATAATAATATAGTCCACTCTGGATAATCGCAACATTTCCCAAGAAACGGAATTAATTCTATATAAAAGTCACTGGTTTTTGTTTGTTGCTTTAGGTCTCTTCCAACACAATTGAGGTTATATGAGAGACCGCTGAAACAAAAAAACAAGCAATCCAACAAAAATAGTACAAATGTAAATCAAAATCATAACCTAAAGATATCATAAGCTAAATTATAAATAACAAAGAACAAACAGGCAGAAGATTTACAGAAAAAAAATATCCCCTGTCAAAAATACAATCACAAACCAAAGAAGCAGGATAGGCTAGTAAAGAGAAGAAGAAACGACATCACTATCGGATCGTACACCCATGCGAACATCATAGGTATATGATTCAAGGGTGATGCTCCCACCCAACCACCCGCAAGTCACTGGTTAATTGCAACAAGCTTCGGTTAATCGCAACAAATTTTCGCCATCAAAAAGTGGTTAATTCAAGTAATCATTCAAACAAAATATCATGTTTAAATTTCATCATGGAAGAAATCGTGACAAGTTGAAAAATCGAGACTGAGCTGGATTTAATGTTACAGTAGAGACAAAAGAGGGCTGGCTTTGCAGTATAGGTTTGTTTTTGTTTTTTAAAAATGTTTTTAAGGGTTTTACGGCGCTTGCAACACATTAAGGTCATATCAGCGCCAGTAAAAAGGAAGAAAATGGGATAGTAAAAAGTTCTAGAATTACAATAAAGCATCCAAGACGAGGGAAGACAAAGGGGAATTGGTTCAAATAAGAGACAGGTGTAGATTCCAAAAGCACTCTATCAAAGTACTTAGTTTGAGATCACTAAAAGTCTCATCCAGACACAAGCACAGGTCCCCGCTGAGAGGAACACACTCAAATGTTTTACAAATCATATATAATATAAAGAAAGCATAATACAGTGCATAACAGAGAGATGATTTACAATGAAAAAAATATCATCTCCAAAAACTAACTATACATTCGACTGTTTCCCTCTCAGCCAGGACCAGGACAAAACCAAGTAATCTCATTCCAAGACAAAGACAGAAAGCATGTTGGAAAACAGATATAAGGGGATAGAAGACGCAGGATGTACCCCCCTGCCCACTATGGGAGGTCAGGAACCCCACCCAGCAGTATAGGTTTGTGATATCATCTGTGGCGAGGGGTGGGTGCATGGGTATAGTCTTTACAGAAGATAGACAGTGACAGTTGTAAAGATAGACTGAGCAATATGCTTTGTTTTCGGATTGGCAAGTGTACATTGTGACGAGTTTGGAGCTCATTGTCTCTCATCATGGTTAATCTCTTTGACTCTTACAAAGGTTGAAAACAAAAGAGTGAAAGTGAATCAAACCTGAATAAGATTCGACTTGCATCACAGCTGCTTTTGCTTGACAAAATCTATACAGGGCTGCCATATGTTTTCATTTCAATCATATTGCTCAGGCTGTGGTGGAATAAGAACAATATTTACCACAACTGGTTTGAGTTTACAATATATTTTGTAAACTGTTGTAATAGTGGACTGGAAACTCAACTTCAGTTCATTGAAACTTCAGTTAATTGCAACATTTTTGCTGATCCCAATGCGTTGTGATTACCCCGAGTGGACTGTAATAATAATAATAATAATAATAATAATAATAATAATAATAATAATAATAATAATAAACTGATTTCAGATGTGACGTCACACATGTCACTGGGTGCATGAGAATTATTTTATTTTCATTAAGTGATGCATCCTCTCACCTCCCTAATAATATATGGGATGCAATACAGACCATAAAATAGAAAACACTTTCTTCAGTTGGCAAGAATATAATTAAGATATTGTATTTGACTTTAGACAATACCTTTACCATCAGTCACTTGTGACAACATAAATCATTATCTTGTTTCAGCCCACTCCCCTTTTCATTGATAATCGGAGTCTTTTAATTAGTCCCTGCTGAGTCACGCAATTTTCCTTATTCAGTAAACAATGGCACTAATGGTTAAACAAAACGAACTACACAAATATTACCATCAATGGTATACGTTTAAACAAAATATTCACCTGTTATTCCTACTTGATCAATCATACCAACTCACAAAACTGTAAAATTTAATGTTTATCATCTGATTGAGAGAATCTAGTAAAAAAATAATCACACACCTAAAAAATATATATAAAAAGTAGAGTAACATCAACTTCATTCATTTCTAAACAACCGACTATGTTTGTCCGAGTGTGCTTGGTGGAGTGTCCTTAATCCCGTTTTCTGGTTAGCATTCTATAGCCTTTTCCACCCTACCCCCTCTCTCTCAACCATCCCTCCCCCTCTCTCTATTGGTATTTTGTGTGTATATGTGCGTGAGAGAGAGAGAGAGAGAGAGAGAGAGAGAGAGAGAGAGAGAGAGAGAGAGAGAGAGAGAGAGAGAGAGAGAGAGAGAGAGAGAGAGAGAGAGAGAGAGAGAGAGAGAGAGAGTTACTCTTTCTTTATTTATATAGAAGATACCAACTCATGAGACCTTAATCAACAGGACAAATAAATCCATATTGAGCTTGGATGTGGTTCTAAATTATGGTCCAGATACAACAAATAAGAATCCCAATCTAATATATGGATATCCCTTTATGAAGAGTACCTGACTCTAAGCAAAAAAAAAAAAAAAAAATAAAAAAATAAAAATCCACACCAAAAACAGAACAATCAAATTATTAGTGATATTTTCAACGGGCTATTTGTGTGATAAATCACTTTCAGCTTTGGCTCATAATCATTAACTCGTAAAACAAGAAAAAGAGACCAATAGATACTGAAGCACAGCAACAGCTTTTGGAAACATCTTTGGCTCCTCGTTTATCCAAAATACACACAGAGAAGCTCCTAATATTGATATTGAAGGTAAGGTAAATAGGTTGTTATTTTGACAATTATAAATTTTTAATGTCTTTCTTTTCCATCCATTGAATCCAATGATTTTGTTGCCATCTTTTCGTTTGATTTGAAATAAGCAGTTTATTTAAAATTCATGCGTTTTATTGCGCAGTGACAACTTTGATCAGAATCATGGCCAATATTAGTTCATTATCCATTTTTGTTTTTGCAAGTAGATACAGGTCCCTGAACTTGTGACTTTTGTTTTCATTTTTACCGGCCAGTCAGTGAGTGCTAAACTAAAACCATTGTCACTGACTAATGTCACAAAATGTTTTGTTTGAATAAAAAATGAAATCATGTGAAAATATTGCACCTGTGATTTGTTGTTCTGGAGCCAACTCACGAATTTTAACATCATAAAATATCTTTGCAAATTTCTGCACATTTCTCCCAGCAGAAAGTTTGATCACTGCTGACTTGCTGATGCTGCAGATGAG
>NC_088361.1:118731683-118754183 GCF_034508935.2 Berghia stephanieae
TGTGTGATGCGACGAACGATCATAATCAAGGCTGCCAGACAGCCAGATTTCTTCTTGCCCAAGTAGTCAAATAGACCCCAAATAGCCAAACACCACAAGCATTCTGACTCCCTTGAAAAACTCATTGGTTTTGATTAACAAAACAATCGACTACAGTTGGATAAACTTATCTTTTCATTTTTTTAAAATAAAAGATTTTTTTTTTTTAATGAATAATAATAGAAAAGCGTTTCTTAGTAACCAATTTTGAACTTGGCCATCTGGCAGCCCCCATCATAACCAGCTGCAGTCAAGCCAGCCACAGACATAAGAGAGGGAGGGGTATGTGAAGTTTCCTGTGGCAAACGAGTTGCTCGTGTTTTTTTTTCAAACGAATCACTGCTCGATGACGTCACTGACTCGAAACCCGCCCGAAACCCGCTCGATTTTAGAGGACTCGATCGAAAACCCGCTCGATTTGATCGTTTCAAACTCGACCCAGCACTATTGGAAACGAGTGAAACGAATCTCACGTGAAATCACGAGTCCATTCCCCTCATAAATGATTAAATAGCAAAATAAGGTGCCAGTGAGATATCTTCAGATTTACTACAGATCTACGGATAGATACATGATTTCGAATTTATCACAATCCTTGTTTAAAATTCTCCTTCTCCCCCTCTTCTTGATCTTTCTCATTTTCCTCATCTTCTTCGCCTTTCTCGTTTTCATGTGAGTCGACTGTTTCAGGCACAGAGTAGGTTGTTGCTTTACGAAAGAATTGAATGAATGAAGGAATGAATGAAAAGGTAAATTAAAAACACAAACAAACAAACAAACCCATGCTTCAGTGTATCACGACCCCTTCTAAATAGATGAGAATAAAAATCACGGACGATTAGTTTGTGTAAAATGGATATATAGATAGATACGTAGACAGACAGATAGATAGACATAATAATATCGAGTAGAGAGACAGACAGACAGACAGATAGACAGACAGATAGATAGATAGATAGATAGATAGATAGATAGATAGATAGATAGATAGATAGATAGATAGATATTGCATTTTCTCACCTATTTGTAGTACGCCGCCAGACTGTTTTGACATTGTTTCTGCCTCTTTGGAGCGAATTGACAAATTAGAGTTCGCTCCTACACCCATACGAAATATCACCAAGATCTCCAAAGCAACGAAATGTGGTGATGTGTGTGTGTGTGTGTGTGTGTGTGTGTGTGTGTGTGTGTGTATATATATATATATATATATATATATAGAGAGAGAGAGAGATAGATAGATAGATAGATAGATAGATAGATAGATAGATAGATAGATAGATAGATAGATAGATAGGTAGGTAGATAGATAGACATAGCTATGCCCACGGAATATCACAATTTTTTCTATGGTCTTTTTTTTTGTTGGGTTTTGTATGTGGGCTCCCTAGTCTTTAGTTTTACGCTATAAATTTGGAATATGAAAGTGAAAGACCTGCTTCATTACAATAACGAATTCCTTTGATCTTAGTTGGCATTGTTAATAAATTCGGGCAAACTTTAAAAAAAGAGCATTTATGGTATCAATGTGATATTTTAAAATATCACTTAAGTCGATCATGTCTTTATAAATGGCATGACCACGTCCTTTTAACAAAGATACAATATTGACTCAAACTGAAGGACATCTGCAATTTAATGGGAAAACCACGTTACATATTTTAAAAATCATGAGCATTTATATAGAGCAATATCCACTAAACGTGCTCGAAGCGCATTACACGGGGTCAACAGCCAACAGCAATACTTAACATGTGGGAAGAGACATTACGCCTGTTAGGTGATCGCTCTTAACAGCGAGGTACTCATTTTACACCCGAGTACGGTGAGGGCATTTGAGTAAATACCCTTTTCCAAGGACTCAACTATGCGCTGGAACCAGACCCTGTATACAAGTTTCATACCGCTAGAGCACATAGCCGTACATGATAAAAATGCTAAATTGAAACGGTTTTGAAAATACATAATTTTATGTATATTTTTTTCTTCTAAACAATCAATATCCTTTTTATTTTTCACTCGTAGAAAAAATAAAAGATTGTCAATTTATTTGCGGGGAAACTATATTTTTTTTTGAGCATTTAATCCACGGAATGAAAGGGCTAGCACAACAACAGGTCAGATGACCGAAATAATTATGGGCTTGCTTTAGCATCGTTGTATTGGACAATATTTTGCATCGGTTTCTTACTTACCTATCCGTACCAGCGACCACCTGAGCTCTAGCCCTTCGGTCTTGTGCCATGACGTAGAAGTTAGACGTCTTTTGTAGTTGTTCCAGGTGACTATAGTGTGTTACTGATGCTTGGATTTGGTGGGAGGAATGTGCATCTCAGGTCTTCAAGAGGTTGACATTCAAGCAAGTGGTGTGTTACTGTTTCATTGGTGTGTTGACATCGGTTTCAGTGTGGTCATAACAATTAGGGTTATCAGACTTGCAAATAAGTATATACATGTCGGATATTCTGGTACCTATACCCCGGTAAGCTAATCATAAAAATCGTCTTGTTTTTCTTTCACGAAACTGGAAGACCGAAAGTCTGTTATTCTTCAGATGTGGACACAGGCCCTGGCAGCCTCAGACCAAAGCTATGAACGGATGGATTTAGCCTTGAAAGGCCACACACACAATCAAACACACGCTCGTATCGACACATACACACAACCACACACAAACACCACACACACACACACACACACACTCACACACAACTACTCACTGTTAAAATTAAATAGGCAGAGCAACCGACAGTACACATTAATACTACCAATATCTCGGTCATTGACCCCACAGAACACAATAATACGACCATTTAAATTTAAACATTTTCTTTTCCATTTGGTATATATTTTTTTTTCTGGTATTTCTCTATTTGTTATCAGAAACCCACTAAAATATTGAAAATGATACTGATTAGTCATATTCACTCTGATGATATGATTTCTTTAAAAAATTTAACTTTATCGGATTTTGCCTTGAATGAGGAGTCGCAGAATGTGGGCCAAATTAAGCGAAATGATCACGCAAAAAGCGGAGGGCTAGGAGTTTCTATACATTTATATTTAGACAAATTGAATTATACGTATTTAGTTTTGTGAAAGTTTTTTTCTTTTGTTAAAAAAAAAAAATCAGATTCTCTCATAATAGAAATAACTAACAAGCCCAAGTATACTCAACATCTAAATTCTCCAAATCAGTTGAGGCAAAGTCACCACTTGAAGCAAAGTCACCAATTGAGGCAAAGTCACCACTTGAGGCAAAGTCACCACTTGAGGCAAAGTCACCACTTGAGGCAAAGTCACCACTTGAGGCAAAGTCACCACTTGAGGCAAAGTCACCTCTTTAGGCAAGTCAACCAGTTGACTGCACTGACTGAAAACGGAGTCATGTTTAAGGTTTCTTGACAGACGTGATATAAAGTAAAAGTATTCTGGAAACATTAAAAAAAAAAAGATTTGTCTTTGTCCGATAGTATCGTTTAACACCGGTGTCTATAATAAGTTGGTATTTTAAACATAATAAATCGAATTGAACTTCAAAAACAATTTCCAAAATGTTGATTAACCCCCGGGTGATTAGATACGGTTTTAAACCCAGCAACCTTGTGAGAGACAAACCAGAATGAAATTGTTCTCGTAAGATGAATTAGTTTCAATTTCGCAATGATAAAATTACAAAAATACAAAAAGAAAAAAAAAACAAAACAAAAAAAAAAACAAACAAACAAAAAAAAAAAAAAAAAAAAAACAAACAAAAACCCCCACAAAAAGACAACAACAACAACAAAAACTAAACTGACCATTTCTCAGCTCAAACCAAAAGTGAAACACACAGTTCAATTAAGTATTTTTGCTTTCTATTCTAAAACGATCTACACAGCTAACATCAATGCGATTAAATTTACCTACATTAAAATGCAAATCAAGTATTGACACTGATTGCTTTGGCAACTAACAGATTTTGACAGATTGTTTACTTAAACATGATTCATGTGTTTAAACAATTTGACGTAATAACACATTGATTTAAGCATGCACAAACGGGTATGATCATTAGGAAAAAAAAACAACAACAAAAAAAAAAAAAGCAAAAAAAAAAAAAACAACAAAAAACAAAAAAAAAACAAACAGCAACAAACAATGAGCAATCCATTGCGTTGCCTTCAGTGAACTGTAACTTAATGGGAGCGATCTATATTCATCTTTTCGTTCAACCAGGTCATCAATCGCATGATTTGTTGCTGTCCAACGATTGGACATTTCTTAACAAATTTAATCACGCTACTTTGTTTACAAAAGTTATCAACATACCCATGTGTCTAACTGAACAAAATGACCAATCGTGATGTGAGATATTTCAAAAGTTGTGAACACTTTTCACTAAGTGGGTCACTTTCAGCACATTTTGCAATGTGACCAATGACCTCGAGCACATGGAAAGTTAATATAGATAATGCCCATTGTTGGGCATCTTAGTTGTAGGACAAACCACTATCCCAATAAAGCAACATCAATGTGTACACACACAAAAAAAAAAGAAAATAAGCATCGCTTTTAGCATCTTTTTAATTTTATTACACTACACACATAGGGGCAGCGTGGCTCAGTGGTACTGTCTTTGCTTTCTACCCGAAAGGTACCGAGTTCAATCACCTGCCGCTGCGTTGTGTGGCCTTGAGCAAGTCACATCGCCCTAGCTCACTTTGCGGCGCTGCTCTGCGGCTGACGCATGGGATATTCCAGTCTTCCATTGGAAAAGACCCTAAAGACAAATTTCCCCTTGGGGATGAATAAAGGGAATTTATTTAATTTAATTTATTTATTTATTTACCCCGACTGATCACGGTCGACCGTGGTACAAAAATGACACAATGTAGGCATACGCTCTGCTAATATTCTATCGATGTGTTTGCTATTAGCTACCCCTTATGACTTTGATATGCATTTCCTAGCCAAGACAATAAAGCAGAAGAAGATGACGGTTGAATCACTCCATGATTTAGCTCTGAATAATGTTGTGAAGAAAACTTGTAAAAGAAAGTCCGATAGATAGATAGATAGATAGATAGATAGATAGATAGATAGATAGATAAATAGATAGATAGATATATTTTTTTAGATTATAGATAGATAGATAGGTAGGTAGATAGATAAAAGATGTATTGAAGTATGGTTTGTTAGACTGGGGACTTCGCACAGTCTGAGGTTTAAGAGTTTTTGCCAAGATGAGGGTAATTTAAATCGATCGATATAATTTATCTGTATAATCTGGTGAAGATAACTTGTAAAAGAAAGTCCGATAGATAGATAGGTAGATATAAATATATATATAAGTATATATATATATATATATATATATATATATATATAGATGATATATATATATATATATATATATATATATATAATATATATAGATTGATAGATTATAGATAGATATATAGGTAGGTAGATAGATAAAAAGATTTATCGAAGTATGATTAGTTAGACTGGGAATTCGAGAAGTCTGATGTTTAAGAGTTTTTGTCAAGATGAGGGTCATTTACTTACTTATCCGAACCAGCGACCATATGAGCTCTAGCCCTTCGGTCTTGTGCCATGACGTAGAAGCTAGATGAGGGTTATTTAAATCGATCGATATTTGAAGGACGAGATTTCTGGCAAAATGCTTAATGCATGCTTTTCCAGAGTGTGACAGTTAACAGGTATCACTTTTCTCTCTTTTTCTTTTCTTTTGGACTATAGATTCGGTTTACAGGATCAAGATTACCCCGACATAATGCCATTTAGAAGTAGAAGCGGTATGTCACAGATGAGCACATTCAGTCCTGTTTGGACTGTGCGGCTTTCTGGTCTTGTGGTATGGCCCTCACTTTCGGACGGACGCTAAGGCCCTGGTTCGAATTCGACTTTGAGCGGCACAAAATTGAGTTTTTGGAAAAGGCTATTTATTCACATTATTTCACCGTAAACAGACGTAAACAGATGTAAAATGAGCCGTTAATAATGTTGATGTTGGTTATGGGCCCGTGAAAAGCTTTTTGAGCATGTTTAGTGGATATTGTTCCCAATAAATGATCACGTTCTATTTTTATCCATCATGCACAATGAAATTATGGAATACTTTCCTAAAATCTTTTAGAAAGACTCCGATGATAAGTTTGTTGGATGGTTAGGGAATCATTCTTTCATAGACGGAAGTATGGTGGAAAAAACAGTATAACTCGTTGTCTCGAGCAACATGATGTTATACAAGCCCATCCCCCTTTCCCAACACATTGCGTTTTTCCTCATTACCAAAGCCGCGGCAAAATTGGATTGGACTAATTAGTAAAGCATTAAAATTATAGTAATAGGACATGATTTAAAACGCTAAAAGTAGATTTGACATGTTCAGTTTGATTTCTTCGACATTACCACACGAAAGACGTCAAGATGGGCCACTAAGAAGCAAGAACATTGTCATAATAATTGTCTTCTGATCCACTCGAAACTCACGCACAGTGAAGGGTCATTCTTTAACCACAACAGAGTTTATGCGTATTGATACACATTCGTCCACCGAGATAACGGCGAATCCAAAACTAAACTTTAAAAACGTGCGTCAAGCTATCTTGAGCTTATTCATCAAGACCGTATTCCGTCTCAAACAGCGCTTAAAGGGTAAGATGTCAAAACAAGATGGTGCCAATTCCGGCTGTTATCTAGGATGGTAAGAATTTCCGGCCCATACCTCAGGCATGGCCATTCCTATTTAAGCTTTGCTATATCGGAAACCGCGTTATCATACTCCGCACAGTGCATGTCGTTATTCTTATGCAATCACAAGTTCAGTGCCTTTTCCAATTTCCCAAATTTATTATTTAATTTTTATATCACATTTGATGAGCTCATCTTATACTCGAGTTGAACTGTAATCTCTTGTTACGCTTTTGGGCAACCATACTCAGTTTAATCTTCAAATAATTATTAGACATGGACACAAAAATCAAATCATAAATTATTTAATTGTAAATTATAGAGGATTGTCCTCTCTTTATGAACACAATCACACTAAAACTTTGACCTCCAGCTTTGCGTACTCTTATTCTTGGGTTATTGGGTTTTATAAGAATTGTTTGACGCTTAAGTTAAACTTTCACAGGGATTTACATTTATGTGTGATTCATGACAAATTAGGATACATTGGACATTTGATACAATCATTCTTTGTAAAGTTCGTCGACTCACCTAATTTTTGTTGCCTGAAAATCTTCATAACTTCTTAAAGATCCACTACTTTGTATGCACTTCTCCATCCTTTTGAACCAATCCAGAAAACCGTTATATTCGTTGTAAATACATGGTCAAAGTCATTATTACTGGCTGCATCTTTGGGGTTGTGAAACTAGGTACTTTCCAGCTTAGATTTCACTGAAGAAACTACAGTGAAATTAAACTGGGAAAGATTTTGAGAGTTAGATGGATGAGGTTATCTAATTGCATTTGTAGCAACATGACCTTTAATTAGAAAATGGTACCTTTTTCTACTTAGCACTTTTAAAACAAAGTACTTTTTGGGGTATGGCCTCATATTTTCCGACTAAGCACTTGGATTGAAGTTTCATCTTCAGGTCTCCTGATATTATGTTCTCCCACCTGTAACTAATATCATAAACAGTTTATGTGAATACTATAATAATAAAATGCTTGTTTACTTTTAGCGGGAGGCCTTCCGCACGTTCCTCGAGCTAAGGGAAACAACCCAAGTATTCATTTCACTAACCACGAAAGAAAAAAAAATAAAACATAGAAAATAGAATCTAGTACAGTACCTTTAAAAAACCCTAATAAAAAAAAATCCAACAAAGTAACAAAATCCTAGGACCTCGAGCTAATCATAACCCTTGGATTGCTCTGCACTATCTTTCAGTACTTCAGCGGGAATGGCGGCGGAGAACCAAAACAATAAAAGTTATAGGAAATTTTAAACGTTTACCTTTACCAATCAATCAACGTTTGTTCCTCAGCTTTTAATAAATACTAATAGATAGACGTCTAACATTGACAAAATGAATAAATAAACATCTAACATGAGATCCACGGTTCAAATATCAATCTGAATTGAAGCTACCTCGAGGAACACGCGGAAGGTCTCGCCTTTTAGCTTTTAAAATCATTTTAGACTTAAGACAAGACTAAGAAATCTAGAAACGACGACTCCTTTTCCTTTCTAATTTGAGATAAGGCCTTCATTTGGCAAATAAGCGCACAACGACATAGAACATCCACTACTTAGCAATAGTAAAAGCGATCAGCATAGATCACAGCAGTCTCGGAGAAGCGTAGGGTATTATTAGGTACCTTTTATGTTTTTTGAAAAGAGACAAAACATTGGCTCAGAACTTAGAGGATGGAAATAAACAGTGATGATAATCTCAAACTCCCGAAAGCTCAAGGCCAAGGCTTCAGGAGCGGTTTAAACCATTCACTTACAGCATTTGCCAATAAATACTTTCGGATATTTGTATTGTAAGATGCAGAAATGTAAAAATTAGCATAGAAAAGATTTTTGAATTGTGTCGGAAAAACGTTGCGCTTGACATTGTAGAATATCACTTGTTTACAATCTCAATTTTTGAATCTTCTTTTTTTTTTTTACATATTTTGTCGTCTGCCAACAAAGCTGTCGCCACAAGTTTCATATGGTGCGCAACGGTAGGTATCTATATTTTGTTTCTTGCCAATTGGTGTGTAAATTTTTCATCAATTAATGTACAAAAATCGGATCTGAACAAGTGTGCCAGACAAAGCAAGAATGAAAAATACAATTAAAAAAAGCCCCATCCCAATTAATTAGTCGACCTCGACTGGGATCGAACCTCAGACCTTCTGATTACCGGTCAGAAGTGCTAACGTTACACGTCACATTTCATACACACTTGCAGATTTTTTATCTTACACCGGTGCCTGTTCCTTAATTTTTAAAATTTGATATGTATAAAATTCGAGGAAACAAAACCAAAAGCATCAAAAACCGTTTTAAGAGCCACAACCATCTCGTCAATTTCCTCTCAACAAAAGACAAAAGACTGGGAGTAGGGCACAACCACAAATTCTCATCCCAGAACCTTTTTCGGAAAATAATCTTTTAAATAGGCCCTCTATAGATAGTTCAAAGATGACGTCACTCAGGTCTTTGTTATTGTTTTTTGCCATCCGCGTTTATGAGTAAAGCTCACTGAACTGTATTAATTCGACTATAAACGTTCATGGATACACACAGTTTTATGTGTTGGTCCGTTATACTTCCGGATGGCAATGTTATGAGCTTCAAGCGCATACTATCTATAGATAGTTCGAAGATGACGTCACTCATGTCTTTGTTATTGTTTATTTGCCATCCGCGTTCATGAGTAATTCTCACTAAACTATTTCATCATGACTATAAACCTTCAAGGTTACACACAGTTTTGTGTGTTGGCCAGTTTTACTTCCGGATGGCGATGTTGTGAACTTCTTAGCCAAGTGCATACTATCTATAAGTCTGAACAGTTTGCCGGAACAAGTAAGAGATACGTCCTCTTTTATCTTTGTGGGATTGTAAAATTTGTTTAATTTTAATGCTGCAGTGTTTCTAAACCTATAGTTTCGATCAGACGGGACTTTAGATTTTAATTTCTATATTTTACACTAAGATAATTACATTTCAATTCTTAAAGTAGCAAATCGGAGAAAATGGGAGTGCATGAGTAAATATTATGTAGTGCTGTACTTGTGTTTATGTTTTGTTTTGATTACTTAATTATGTGTAGTAATTTAAATGTCGTAAAGATATAATATTTATATATTTGTTCGATTCAGTTTTTGTTATTGCTCCTCTAACAATACAGTAATGAGCAGCAAATTCTTCTTCTTCTTCTTCTTCTTCTTCTTCTTCTTCTTCTTCTTCTTCTTCTTCTTCTTCTTCTTCTTCTTCTTCTTCTTCTTCTTCTTCTTCTTCTTCTTCTTCTTCTCTCTTCTTCTTCTTTCTTCTTCTTCTTCTTCTTCTTCTTCTTCTTTTTCTTCTTCTTCTTCTTCTTCTTCTTCTTCTTCTTCTTCTTCTTCTTCTTCTTCTTCTTCTTCTTCTTCTTCTTCTTCTTCTTCTTCTTCTCCTCCTCCTCCTCCTCCTCCTCCTCCTCCTCCTCCTCCTCCTCCTCCTCCTCATCATCATCATCATCATAATTATAAACAGGTAGATAACCACGCCTCTCGGACAATCGTCATAATGTAACAATGGTAGTGATTGGTAGACACGGCAAACTACACAGGTTTTACTGTCGATGGTATGTGTCTAAAAAATAAAATACCCACTGTTCTACCGTTTGGTCAATAGAGCAGTAAAGTTAGGTGCCCCAAACGTAAACAATAACAAGTTGCTAGTGATTTCCGTTAGGGACCGGAATAATTTACGCACAATATAGGTCTCCCAATTTTGTAGTTTGAGTTGTAGGCAATACACTTTCAGTATTGAAAATATGTTTACATAAAATCTAACAGTTGCAGAAATAATAATATAAGGCTAAATTATTATGAAAATCAGGCTCCGAATAATTCTCGTTTTGTTCACACCAGCGCAATAATTTGCTCTGGTCTAAAAATAGATAGACTGTAACTTTTGATAAATTTTAGAAAATTTTACCTTTTGTTCCATAAAATATCCATATCTAGACATTATTTGATGCATGATCGAGTATTTATGAATATGTGTTTCTTTTGCCACCTAACAGCCAAATTTTAAAGGTTATTTTTTTCTATTATTTACATTGGAACGTGAGCTGTCAAGACAGGAACATGTGGTTTGCCACGTGCTTCTCGACCTTTGTTTACGTTTGGGGCACCTAACTTTACTGCTCTATAGAACTAACACAGAAAACTATGTATAAATGAAAGCATTTATAATCTGATCGAGAAAATCGTGTGATTACTAGTCACCCATCTGGCGGTGAAAAAACAATAACAGTGATCAGAGAGAGGTCGATGTCATTCACGTTATTGTTTATAAACAGCCAAGTATGTTTGTCCGAGCACGTGTGAGGGTGTGTCACAAATTTCATGTTTTGATTGGTCAAAAATCTACTGGTTAATTATTGACAATAACAAGAAATGAAGTGAGTACGAAAGTGCCAGAAGACAACAGAGAATAAAAACTTTGCGGCGGCGATGGGGGCTCGAACCCGCGACCTTACTGGTACGACAACTCCGCCTGTACTGGCCGGGGAGATCGTGACTCAACCGTATGAGCTATCCGTGACCCCCCCCCCCCCCCCCGCCTCCCATAAAAAGGTCGCTTCAAACCTTAATCTAACCAGAGCCTCTCTCCCCGACTTATTGAGGCCACGGGTTCAACTTTCCTACTCACTTCATTTCTTGTTATTATGAACATAAATGCCTGCTCCACTCACTTTTCTGATTAAAAACTCACCCCAAATTTTAATACCGGAGAATACTCAATGTCAACGTTTCTATGTTACATGTTTGTGTTGAGAATACTGACTTTTAAGCTTAAATGCTGGCTAGCTAACTTCGCTGCGTTTGTGTATGCTGAAACCGTGACCTCAAGAAGTAGAACATATCCTAATCGTGGTGATGTTGTAAGAATGTCTGAGCGTTCACTGTAAACATCAGAGACAATGGCATTGGCATGGGTACATAAGTACGAATTATATTAAAACATTCATTTTAGAAACATTAAAACTTAAGCTCTGAAGCATAATTTTGTCACACAAATTGAACTTATCTTCAATTGGTTTGAACGATCAGTTGGCATATGAACAATGAGGTAGATTAGTGATCGCTGTATCAAAGCACATCTCCCCCCCCCCCCCCCCCCCAAATAAAAAAAAAGAAAAAATAGGAGTCCAGAGGTGTCTTATAGGCCACTGTATCAAAGCCAGTCTTTCTACAAGACAAACCAACAAAATAAAATAAAAACAAAATCTGCTAAAAAAAAGTCCGTCAGAGGTATATTATTATCGGTCGCTATGTCAAAGTCAGACAATCCACCCCCCCCCCCCCGCAAAAAAAAAAAAGAAACCCAGTCCATCAGAGATATTTTATTGGTCTCTATATCAAAGCCAGACAATTTATCAAAAAAAAGAAAAGAAAGAAGTCTGCCCGTCCGCCCCCCCCCCCCCCAAAAAAAAAAAAAAAAACAAAAAAAAAACCGCACACACACACACACACAAAACAAACAAACAAAAAACAAAACAAAACAAAACAAAAAACAACAACCCCCCCCCCAAAAAAAAAACAAAAACAAAAACAAAAACAAAAACCCAGTATATTATTGGGTCGCTGTATCAAGCAAGGGCAGACAATCTACAATGTAAAAAAAGTAGTCCATCAGATGTATATTATCGGCCGCTGTATCAAAGCCAGAAATCTATCCAAATAAAAAACGGAAAATAAAATAGCCCGAAAGAACCATGCGGCCCACGGAGCCGTAGTTTAACCTGAATTCTAAATGGACAATAGTAATTGTTTGCTTCCTTTTGGATATAACTTAATCTATCTTAAGTACTTTCCGCCATGTACCTATAGCAGACCCGACTGCCCAATTACTCCTGGAGGGCAGTTACAATCTCGACTGAACTGGAAATCGATATCGGTCCTTTTTCCCTTTGTAAGGGAGTGCTCAGGACCCCAGACAATCCACGTATATAAAAATAATGCTGGGTGGTAACCGGGACAAAATTTATTAGGCGATCGCCAATAGACACCAAAAATATACTTGAGCTTTTATATTGGGCAACATCCTCACAACAGCAACGCTCTAAATGTACGAGTCATGACACCTGTTAGGCGTTATTACAATTTTATCAGAGATGACTAGGTGTTCATTTTACAGTAGTGAATGGGTAGCTGAGTCTAATATATTTGGTGGGAAGTACTTTGCGATAGACTAGCGTCCTATCCAAAGGATAGCAAGCAATTTCTATTGTCCGTTTCACGCTTTAGAAACCGGGATGAACTCCGGCTCCATGGGCCCAATCGCTCTGAAGGACCACTTTATACTAAAATACATATATTATTCATAAACTTAAATAAGGATAAAATTTTCTGTATTAATGAAATACATTTAAGGAAAATGCTTATCAGGTGTACCCACGAGATCGGTGATACTAATACATAAAACTATGTGTAAGCTTTAACGTTTATGGTCTGATAGAGAGAATACCGAACGAATGTTACTCAGGATCATAATAGAGGCAATTGAGTTTCTTCTAACACGTCTTGAGAAAGGGAAAGTACCAATTTGTCGCAATGAGCGACAAAATCCAAAATAAACGTTCTTAGGGGAAGACAACGAAGAACGTTTTTGACACGGATGAAGGATTTCACTGGGAAGCCACCTGGTGAACTGACGGAGTCAGCGAGAGACAGATATCTGGGGAATGATATCACTCATAAAGCCTCTACAGACTGGGAAATTTGAAGAAGAAGAAGAAGAAGAAGAAGAAGAAGAAGAAGAAGAAGAAGAAGAAGAAGAAGAAGAAGAAGAAGGAGAAGGAGAAGAAGAAGAAGAAGAAGAAGAAGAAGAAGAAGAAGAAGAAGAAGAAGAAGAAGAAGAAGACGAATAATAATAATAATAATAATAATAATAATAATAATAATAATAATAATAATAATAATAATAATAATAATAATAATAATAATAATACTTCCAAAAACACGGGAACCTTTTCAGAGGAAGACCGATCACAACACTCCCTGTGATCCTAAACAAAAACCTCACAACACTTGGACAAAGCATTAGTCTCATAACAGCAGGGGACCTTGAAAATCTGAGAACCCTAGCAGAGGACCGGCAATATTGGAGACACCTCACACAGGAAATACTGGAAACAGCCAAGGCGACCCGATCTTTCCGTCGAGACGCGAAAGGCATCTAAGTCAAGTAAGTCAAGTCAATAATAATAATAATAATAATAATAATAATAATAATAATAATAATAATAATAATAATAATAATAATAATAATAATAATAATAATAAGAAGAAGAAGAAGAAGAAGAAGAGGAAGAGGAAGAAGAAGAAGAAGAAGAAAAAGAAGAAGAAGAAGAAGAAGAAGAAGAAGAAGAAGAAGAAGAAGAAGAAGAAGAAGAAGAAGAAGAAGAAGAAGAAGAAGAAGAAGAAGAAGAAGAAGAAGAGAGATTTTAGTGGAAAACTATCACTCAACTGGTGGTATATAAACATTAACAAAAAGGTTAGTGAAGTCAACTTCATCCATTATATAATATTATTGTCTCTTCTCCTCCCCCCCCCCCCCCCTCCTTTTTCCACATTATGATATAATTTACATCATAATGACTAAGTGATTTCGCCAAACGGGGTGATTTCTTCTGCATGAAACGAATCAAATTCGATTTCACATTATCGTGTTCCACTGTAATAAAAGTATTCCATAAAATCCATGTAGCTGGAGTTATCTTCTTATCTTATCTTATTAAAGGCTGAATATACGAATTGTTCTTTAAATGCCTTATACAATAGTTTATAATTACAAAATTTTAGATATCTTGTATTGTATCATTCACATCTTGTAGAGCTGCATTACACCTCCACTAATTCTTCTGTATTTGAGACTAGGTAGACCAAGGAATGCTAAACGCTCGTCAAATGACATGTTCTCAAGCCCGGAAGCAATTTTGTTGCTCGTCTTTGAATATTTCGAAGACATATAGACTGTCTGAGATTTATTGGGCTCCAAGCATTGTTCCCGTACTCAGGAACATGTCTTATACTACATTTAAATAACGAAAGAAACATGATATTGTCTAACTTAGTAAAACTCCTGTATATGATTCCCAACATGCGATTAGCTTTTGTTGTACAACCACTAATATGCCCATCGAAGTTTAAATGGGGTCAAAAACAACACCAAGATCCTTTTCAAATTTTGTATCAGACAAAAAGTTTGAATTAGAGTTATCTGCGTAATGGGTGTGATTAGCATTTTTCTTTCCAACATGCAATACCTAGGTACTTGTTGGTATCAAATCTTAATTGCCACTTCCTTGACCATTCAAAAAGAGACATAATATCATCCTGAATGATTCCATGCTGAACAGATTCATCATAAATTTCAGTGTCATCTGAAAACAATCTACATTTCGATATATAATTTGGTAAGTTATTAATATATATATATATGATAAAAAGTGGCGAAGTGGCCGAGTGGTTAAAGCATTGCACTGTCACCAGAAAGTCCCGGGTTCGAGCCCCGCTTCAGGCACTTTCGTTTTTTCCCTTGAGAAAGATTATTAACACCCACATTGCTCACTTGGACAACATGGGTGATTCCTGTTGACATCAGAAACCTTGTTTGATGAATTATCTATACTCCTTCGTGGAATGCCCAGAAGACGATATCTTATGATGTCGTGGAGAAAGGGCATAATCTTTTTTAATGATGAAAATTATTGACACTTCCCTGAGGTAATCCATTGGTCACTCATTTAAAACTTGACATTTTGCCATTTACAACTACCCTATGCTTTCTATTGGATAGAAAACATCCAATCATATATCGGACATGTGATCTTATTTTTCTGAATTACCTCTCAAGAGGAACAGAATGAAAGGCTTTACAGAAATCAAATTATATTATAATATTAAAACATTTACCATCATCACTCATGCTGGAAAAATATTCCATGACATGTAATAATTGAGTTACATAAGAGCGTTTCTATATCAATAAGTGTTGACAATAACTGAACATTTTGTGATTTTCTATAAAAATCATAATTCTATCTTTAAGAATGGATTCCATAATTTTAAATTTATTACACGTTAAACTAATAAGTCTGTCATTTCCAGGTTCGCTTCTATTTCCTTTTTTTGTAAGTGGTAGTTATATTTGCTAATTTCAAGTATTCTGGAAGTTTACCCTCTGATAGAGATTTGTTAAATATAATAAAAAGGGGATGGCGAATTTGTGTCGCAAACTCTTTGAGTAAACGAGGATGGAGACCATCCATACCAATGCGTTTTGTCACATTAAGTGATAACAACTTTTCGATAACTTCATTTTCCGAAATAGAAAAATCAGTAATATGATTCCCATCGTTGTTAATTTCATTTATTTCTTTATAGTTCTAACAATTGCTTTTTATCCAATGAATAGGACACCAGTCTATCGCAAAGTAACTTTTGCAGATCATACGGGTACAGCTAAAAATCACCTCTACCAGGTACTGAATATTAAATTCTTGAACTTATAATAAATCAAATCTAATATATTATTTAATAAATTTGCAGTCACAAATATGAGATTTAAGTTTAAAATGTTTTCTTTACTAGTGGAGAACCCGCAGTATTTGCAGAGGAATAAAGGCTATTATCGAACAGGTGATCATCTATTATACTTATTACACCACTGTATTCTATTTTTTTTTGATTTGTCGGTAATTCTGTGCTCGATGATAAAAATGAAACATTGGCTTTACGGTACAATGTAGATATATCATCAACCATATTTTTAAAAAGAATAGATTAGAAAAATTATTATTTACTTGATAGTATCAAATGAGATGTAAAATTACGTTATCATTTTTTGTTGTTGCAGATGAGATTATTATTACTTGACAGTATCAAGAGAGATTTAAAATTACGTCATCAAATTTTGTTGTGGTTTTTGCTAGAATTGCGTATAATAAATTATACTCGCAAGGAAAGTCAAACATCGAAAAAGACTGAGTATTACGACCTGGCAGATTTTCTTCGTATTAATTTGAGTCAACCGATGACAAAATTAGACCGAAATAAAAAGGTTTGCAAGTTACTCGTATATCAGTCTGTAAAAAATAATTTTATAATTTTTAGATTTGCCAGTAATTCTGTGCTTGATGATAACTATTTTACATTGGCTGTTCCGAACAATGTTGATCTTCAACCAAATTTTTATAAAAAATAATTGATTGAAGAAAATAAACAAGATCTAAACAGTCTAGAACAAAAAAAATCACACTTCTGGTAAGTCAACCGATTTGAAGCGATGAGTCACCATGGTTCAATATTTTACATCAAAAAATCCCTACGAAATATTAGTAGAAGAGCATAGGTTGTTGCTCTGAAACCAAAGAGTCTCAATAGTGTATTGAAATTTATATTTAATTAAATATATCTGAACATATACCCTTATGACCTCATCACCCAAGGGTAACTTGGCGAATTGCATTTAAAAGTTTCATTTTTTCCTCGTTTACATTTTAAATGACGGCCGTTAATTTGCTGCCTATTCACGTAACGGCCATTCGTTCAGAACTGCATCCGGTCTCTCCCTTACCAATCATTATCATTGCTGACAGTGAGAGTCCCCTAGCGGCAAATTTCCGGTGACGGGATTACGGCACAGTGACTATGACTACTCGTTTGGACACAGACCCACGGCTTGATTGGCTGACGACCTCCGCCATTTTCCAATATCTTGTCTCTGTGGGAAACGTTTGAAATGCCAACTCTACCACAAGGAGTTGAATGTCGTTGGACTCTATCCCACTTTGCTTTAAAACATTAAGACTATGAAACTCTCTTGCTTAAATATTATAAGAAAAAAAGCAGTTGTCGGTCAAGGGATGCTTTTCTCAAAACATTAAAACTTATTAGCATAATATATCCACAGTACCATGCCCAATGCAAGGAATTTACCCAATGGAAACCGTACGGTGCTCTGATTGGCTAACCAACCAGCGGCCTCGATGAGAAAAATATCGGCCATTTTGCTGTTGGCTGGGAATCGCGTTACTATAGTAAACAAGCGCTGATCGGCCGTTCATGAAAACCAGTTGCTGCTCGCTCATTTAACTCTAAATTATTCAAAACGATCTCTCTAAAATGATATAAATGTGACTTCTTAAGGTTTTCTTCACGGTCAAAACCACACAACATTCTATTAATGATTACGTCCGGCAAAAAGGAATATTGACAGGTCGACCGAGAGGTGAACTCATCAAACGACAAACATCAATGCGAAGGGTAGAGAGAGAGTCAAACTATTGTTTGTCTTGCCCTGTTCTATATAGAGAAAAGGATAAATAGTATAGCCTCATGTGTGAGTGGTTGTGTGTCATAGTCATGTTTTTTAATTGTTTCTGTTGTCTATGTGTGTAGTGATGACGATCACATTCACTCCATCAGCGCGACGAAACTGCCCCCCCCCCCCTATTTTTTTTTCACATACACGTAATTCACATGAGTAGAGTTGGACTCGATAGTTCAGTGGTTTAGCATTACAGTTAGAATTATCGTTTACCGGCATTAAAAGCTATTTTAGAGGGGGAAATTCCACATTTTACTGCTGCTGCTGCTGCTACTACTACTACTACTACTACTACTACTACTACTACTACTACTACTACTACTACTACTACTACTACTACTACTACTACTACTACTACTAAAGTTATTGAGAGAAAAATCTTTATTTAGAATCCTTGAGCACAGGCGAGCCGCTGTGTGTGTGTGTGTGTGTGTGTGTGTGGTGTGACGTGGCTGTAGTCTAATTTTATCAGAATTAGGAGGCCAAGGAGTTATCTCTTTGGATATTAAGTAGGATTATATTTTTTTCCGTATTAATATTAGTGTAGTGGAAATTACAATGAGATCGTATTAAAAACAAAAGACTAAGAATAACATCAGATCGAGATGATTCTGATAGCAAAAAAGTAGGCTATATATGTGACATATTTAAATTCAGTCACCAAGCATGATAAAAACAAACAAAAAATCAACACAAATAATTTTAACCCTCTCCAGGCAAAAATTTGACGGTAGCATTTAAATATTTTTTAGTCGACTAAAACATAGTTTACTTTACTAAAAACATGCACTTTTTATGTTGATAGGGTTGACTGGTTGAAGATATTGTAATCCTGGATTAGGTCAAAAGAACAAAAGCAGAAGTAAAATAATCAATTTAAAAAACAAAAACAAAAAAAAAAAAAAAACAAAAAAACTGTCAACTTGGAACAAAACAGCACCAATGTCTAACTCTGGGACTAACCTTTAGATAACAAGTTGTTGGTGATGTTTTCTGGTCAAGTCTTTACAGGTGTTTAAAGAGTATTGTCTTAGTATGCTTTTGACGAACTGAGCATGTGTTGTTGAATATGTGTCTGTCTGTAAATAGTTTGCCGTGGTGATACAACATTGTTCTACAAAATATGGAACAGGCTTCTTTAATAATCTGTGTTACATGATTGTCCTCACTTTCAAAATGACTTTCCATGGCATGCTTATCTAAATCTGTAATAATTGATGGCCCTAATCTTTCTGTTACTTTTATTATCACTTTACTTATTGTTGTGCTATTGACTGCTCTCAAAGGTCCCTCCTTGTGTGTAGTTAGAATTTCTCTCAAACAAAGGTCAGCTGCTGTAATAACTTTATAAAAATCTTCAGATGGATATAATAATCCCCCCTGTCTTTTCTTTCGGTAAAACTAGATGATGATGGTTTGCTTGAATCAGGATTGTCTAATGAGGCTAAAAAATCTGAACAAACAGAACATTTGATTTTGTCTCGTAATTTCCTTGCGATAAATCCAGACATATAATACAAAACATCTGAATGGTACTCTGAGGGCTGGCAAAGGGTTTTCGTAAAGATCATAGTTTTTCTGTCCAATTCAGGTTGAAAAGAGTTTGTCGAATTGTCAACAGTAAAAGATGAATTTTCTTGGAAAAGCTTATTTTCGGGGGCAGGTAAGCAATTAGCATTTTTGGAACTCAGCACACCATTCTTCATCAAAAGAGACCTGAGGGCATATTTAAATTGAAGGACATTCGGGTTATTATTCCAGCCACCTCTTCTTCGTATCCTTGAAAACAATGTCTCCAAATGATCTTGAGAGAGTCTGTAAGTAAGTATGTATTTGTAGTTATTGGCCAAAAGTCGCCGAGATATCAATTCTATGGATGTCAGTGTTGCCAAAAATCCAATAAATCCAGTTTTCCTCTTTGATTGTAGTATTGGCTTGTTAGTATTGTCACATAAAGATGATATATAATTTCTGGCAAAATGAATAAACTCTAATTTTTCCTCAAGATTTTCCTTTGTAATAGGGCTTTTAAATCCTTTTGTACAGAAACTACTGCTGTTGCATAAATCAAACAATTTATCAAATATACGAATAAATTTACAAGTCGCTTCACTTCCAGCAAATTCAGGCAACTTCAAGTCATCCCGAAGAAACGTAATGGCAGAAGCAACAGAAGAGCTTAAAGTTTGGGCAGCAAGAGAAACTTTCATTTTATTTTTCACATAATCAATATGTCTTCCTTTTAGCTTGTTGGCAAGGTTTAAATTACTTTCCAGCTGCAGCTTGTGAAGTGCAACAATATAAGACCAATCAATTCTCTCCTCTCCACGGCGCAAACATTTCAGGTCACCCAATGCATTTCTAACATTTTTTAACAAATGACAGGCATCAAAAATAAGGGAATGGTTTTAGATGAATCCAAGGGGTGAGGAAACTCAGGATCAATGACATCTGAACTTATAGTGCATCCAATAGCAGTTGCAGTCGCTTGGTTAACATAAGCTCCATCACACACAACCCCTTGAACAGAGAAGCCTGCCTCAGACAGCCAAACTATCCCATCATTAATAATCCGTGCTTGCTGGGCTGCACTAATCTTATCAACAAGAAAATAGCCAATAGGGTGCTTAAATATCGCTTTTGTCCAACGATGAGAAGAGTAAGACTTTCTGAAGCTAATGTGTCTGGTGATGCAACTTGAAGATGACCATGGTTCACATAGCCAGCATAGGTCTGGGATGCAGGGTCAAACACAACTTGCTTCCGAATAGACATCGAATCAAACATAAGACAAACATCCTTCATCAAATCATCCTTTTTAAGTTGAGCTTGCAAGGTATTAAAAACATCTGTAATAAATCCTGGGGAGACATTGTGGGATGCAGACCACCTACGAATGGTATCCGCATGAGGCAAATGCAAATACTTTCTCACATAATTATAAGCCTGAGCACTATAGAAGTGCAAGGAAACAGCAAAGGATTTTAATTCATCAGAAAAACGCATATTATTTTTGGACATATGGGCAGCTTTTAATTCATTTTCAATTAAAGTGAGGGTTTCCGCAGCAAAATTTTCTTTTAGGATGTCAACATTTTCTTCTTTCAACAACATTTTCTTCTTCAAATCTTCCAAAAGGGATGAAATTTTTACATCTCGACGGGCCAACTTCTTCCTCATGCTACTGAGTTGTTGTTTTTGATGAAGCATCTTTTCTTGGCAAACAAGCAACTTATTTTGGGTCTCTTCTAAGTGGCTTTCAACTGAAGAATAGGCATAATTATGTTCATCAACTTTAGGGGTCTTACTGGGTGTAGCATCTTCAAATGGAGAATTGAGAGCAGCTCGTTTTCGAGGGATGATCTTGTCTTTTTAATGGCAGGAGACTGTTTATGTTGGGGATAATTTGGAAATACAGATGGACAGCATTCTCTCTCAATTTTTTTTGGTCTAAGCCGAGATAATAATCTTCTAATAAAAAATGGACACTACAGACCCTATCATTTTTTGTAGGTCTCCACTCTGACCCATCTACATTCTTCCTGCTGATTTTAGTAATCCACTTGGACAACAACTCAGGCTTCTTCCATGGAAAGCTGAAAATAAGTGAGGCATTCTAACTAGGACTATCTTGACAATTGGTGTACTATAGTGAAAAACAATCTATCCAGTTGAATTATTTTCTACTGGCAAGGGAAAGACTCCATGGAAAAAAAAGCAATTAGACGTCTAGTACTATACTTATATATTTGTCTTTATCTAGGTCTTCCTGTCAATATACTTATATACTTGTTGATATTCATCTCGGTTCATGTATCTCAAGTTTTGAAAAATAACCACACTACTCTTACTCGCCTAGAGTGGAGTGCTTATACTTTGGCCTTTGCAGTTAATTGCAATCGCAAGCTCTCCTCCTCAATTCGAAAACGCATTATAGTTATAGGTTATTATAATACATGATTACACACATTCTCTAACTTCATTTTTACCTCAGGGGAATAGTTCAGATCAGTATGTAGATTTATTTATAAAAATACTTGGGAGACCTTCCATTCTTGCTCTAGTACTAGGGGGTTTGGGAGGGGGGAAACTTTAAAAAAAAAAGTTTTCCCCCTCCCAAACCCCCTACTAGAACAAGAATACTTGGGATGTAGTAGCTTATGGAAGGTCTCCCAAATACTTATGAGATATAGACTCTATATCTAAATCTATCTAGATCCTAGAACATTATCAGTCTCCGTCGCAGTCGTCAGTAGCCCAAAATACAATTAGAATTGATTTATTTCTCTTACCTGTGAAACGACAATGATGTGCCTTTGACAGCTTTATTGTGGCATAAATATACGCAGCAGTTCTGAACCATTTTATTGTGAATTTTAATATTGTTGTGGTTTTTG
>NC_088361.1:118759183-118769183 GCF_034508935.2 Berghia stephanieae
ACAAAGACCTGAGTGACGTCATCTGTCGAACTATCTATTGAAGCGGTGGGTAACATCTCGCTCGTGTGGTCTGGGACATGAACTCTAATTGAATATCTAAAGAAAGCACAGGCTTTAGTTTCGTTCAGGATTAAGACAGGCGTGAGAAATATGGGAAAGTATCACCATTTGTATGTTAATGTTCTACAGTAAAACCCCTTTATACCGTTATGTCTTAGACCGGGCCATTGCATTTGGTGGTATAACGAGTTAGACGGATAAACAAAAACTTTTAGCATTATGGAAAGAAAAAATTACGAGAGTAAAAAGTAACTCATATTTATGAAGACAACACGAAACAAAATCATTTCTTGACTTGACCTGCGTCATGAGACAAACAAGACAACTGTGTCTTTTAGTGGGCTTTTTTCGTGTGTCTTGTTTGCCTCTTAACAAAGGCTAAGGGTCAAAACGTTGTTTATTTTGTGTTATATTCACATATTATGCCACCTTTACTCACTACCCTTTTCTTACAGTTTTAACCGTGGATAATAGGGAACACAACTGCGATGTCCAATATTGGTTTCAATCTCATTTGAAGTATAAAACCACTCTTCCGGAGGATTGGATACCTATCGTGTGTAATTGATCTTCTGGATTCAGACTGATGGCATATTATATTCTAGACTAAATATATGTTGGCCGTTAATAAAGATGGAGCTTTGAGCTTTATATAGCGCAATATCCACTAAATGTGCTCAAAGCGCTTTACAAAGGGTCCCTGGTCAACAGCAACATTTAACATGTAGGACGGGACATGACGCCTGTAAGACGATATTACAATTTTTCGGACACAGACAACGATGTTAACGGCCAGGTACTCATTTTACACCTGAGTACGGTGAGAGAATGTGAGTAAAGAGCCTTCTCCAAGAACTCAACTATGCGCCGAGCGCGAGGCTCAAACCCTGGACCTTCCAATCCGAAAGCGAGTGTCATACCACTAGCCGCACAAAAAATAATCTATCTTCACTCTTTTACGTCCCATAATCTTAAGAATCTGCTTATACATCCTGCTACTAAAATAGTTATGCCACCTCATGATTCAATATGTAACTTATTTAATATTAGTCCGTCGAAGGACTGGCCACATAACACTTTCAAGAAGTTTGGAACCGGAAGAGTAGAAGGTGTTACGTCACGATTTCTCTGCCCAATTTAGGTACCACTATTTTATTTAGTTTTTACATTAATTTAACTCTCGCCATTAACCCTCTCCTTACCAGCCACTTTTAGGATTTTCCCCATAACTTCACACCCAACTAACACAAAAATAGATGTTTTATCACTCAAACACAATAGCAGTAAAGCTCTTCCGATACATTATTTCTTTAGTAAAACATGCTCTACAACACACTGGTTATTTTTCTTTAAATTTTGTGGTGTGCAAGATACATTTGAATAAGAAAAATGTTGGTTGAATCATAACGAATGTGACGATTTTCCCGTAGTTGGTAAGGAGAGGGTTAAGCAAGGCAAGCGATTTATTATACCCAGACATCGCATCTTAATATTGTCACTAAGAGAACACTGCCTTACTTTGAAAAAAAAAAGAGCATTTTGATAATTTTAGCTAAGAAAACACGCTCTTCAAATATCGATCGATTAAATTAGTTAAAAAGTCTCAATCATGAGACTTCCTTTAAGTCTGTATGTCTGAATGTATGTACGAAGGTGTGTAGTATTTCATCCATCCTGTTTTGTTGATAAAGGGGAAACCCAAAACGTCCATTTTATATGTTTTCGTATATTAAATTGAAGCTTACATTCGATGTCACATTGTTATTTATTTCTTCGATCTTCGAGCAGCAACATTTACATTAATCTACCAATACTACCAATCTATATGATGGACGAATTTTCTGGTCAAATTAAAAAAAAATCTAGAGCACCCCTGTAGAAAATTGCTGTTTTCGTGGAAAAGGTGAAGTCTACAACGAAATTATCGTAGATTTAGGTAGCCCTGCCTGCTTGGAGTTTCAAATAAATTTCTATTTTATGAGAGAGAGAGAGAGAGAGAGAGAAAGAGAGAGAGAGAGTGAGAGAGAGAGAGAGAGAGTGAGAGAGAGAGAGAGAGAGAGAGAGAGAGTGAGAGAGAGAGAGAGAGAGAGAGAGAGGTGAGAGAGAGTGAGAGAGAGTGAGAGAGAGTGAGAGAGAGTGAGAGAGAGTGAGAGAGAGAGGGAGAGAGTGAGAGAGAGAGAGAGAGAGAGAGAGAGAGAGAGAGAGAGAGAGAGAGAGAGAGAGAGATAATAGACGCTATACTCTACTTTATTAATGATCAACTCGTCCTCTGCAGAAACGCACTTGAAGTATTCACAAAGTTCCAGGTTTGAGAGTTTTTGCCATGATGAGGATCATTTAAATTGATCGATATTTGAAGGACGAGTTTTCTGGCCAAATTTTTAAATAAGTGTTTTTCCAGAGTACGGCAGAATAAGTGCTCTGGATGTAGTCCGCGATGACAATCAAGTGTAATCTCGGAATGAACTGGAAGAAGAAAACTGAGTATGAACTCAATAATAATATGATAAAGCGTGAGGAAAATCCCTTTTTTGATGTTTTAGACACAAAACCATAGAATTAAACGAATGAGAATACGTACGAAGCTTAAAAAGTGTCCACCAATGAAAGCATTCAGCGCCATTTTGTTGTTGGCTGAGAATGTAGTAATTACCATTCATTCGGTATCTATGTCAACATAACGACACAAGAAAAACAACAAACAATATCAAAATCCACAATAAAATGTTTCAGAACTGTTGCGTATATTTATGGCACAACGAAGCTGTCAAAAAATGAAGTTAGAGAATGTGTGTAATCATGTATTATAATAACCTGTAATGTGTTTTCCAACCACCACATCATCTACTACTACAACCACCACCACAATATCATCACTAACACTACTACTACAACCACCAGCCCCACATCATTATCACTACCACTACTACTACACCACCACCAGCACATCATCATCACTACCACTACTACAATCACCACAACCACATCGTCATCACTACCACTACTACTGCAACCATCACCACCATATCATCATCATTACCACTACTACCACAACCACCACCACCACTACTACTACAACCACCACCACATCACTACCTCAACTACTACAACCACCACCACAATAGCATCACTACCACTACTACTACAACCACCACAACCACATCGTCATCACGAACACTACTACTACAACCACCACCATATCATTACCATTACCACTACTACTACAACCACCACTACCACCATATCATTACCATTACCACTACTACTGCAACCATCACTACCACCATATCATCACCATTACAACTACTACTACAACCACCACAACCACATCATCATCACTACCACTACTACTACAACCACCACCACATCATCATCACTATCACTACTACTACAACTACAACCACCACCACATTATCATCACTACCACTACTACTACTGCAACCACCACCACCATATCATCATCATTGAAATATTTATTTTTTTAAATTGAGCTTTATATAGTGCAATATCTACTAAATGTGCTCAAAGCGCTTTACAAGGGGTCCCTGGTCAACATTTAACATGTAGGACGGGACATGACGCCTGTTAGGCGATATTACAATTTTTCGGACAAAGACAACTCTGTTAACGGCCAGGTACTCATTTTACACCTGAGTACGGTGAGAGAATGTGAGTAAAGAGCCTTTTCCAAGGACTCAACTATGCGCCGAGCGCGAGGCTAGAACCCAGGACCTTCCGAGTGTCATACTACTAGACCACGTAGCCGCATCATTACCACTACTACTACAAACACCACCACCACATCATCATCACGACCACTACGACTACAACCACCACCACCACCATATCATTACCATTACCACTACTACTACAACCACCACCACATCATCATCACTACCACTACTACCACAACTACAATCATCACCACCACCACATCATCATCACTATTACTACTACAACTACAACCACCGCCAACACCACATCACCTCACTAACACTCAGTACTACAATCACTACCATTAGGTTTTGGAGCTTTACTTCATTTGAAATAAGGAAACTTCGGAATTGTATTTGGCATTGTGTTTATATATCATAATATAATTCTAATCAGTTACCTATTTAGAACTAGATACTATACAATATGTATGCCAAATACCACCCCAATTCCCCTTTCTTGTGTGCGGGAAGTCCTCTTTCGGCATTGAAATTGAGTGTGAGAGAGTCATCACTACACACATAAACAACAGAAACAATTTAAAAACAAGACTATGACACGCAACCACTCACACACGAGGCTATACTATTTATCCTTTTCTCTATGTAGAATAGGACAAGACAAACAATAGCTTGACTCTCGCTACACTTCGCATTGATGTTTGTCGTCTCACGAGTTCAACTCTCGGTCGACCTGTCAATATTCCTTTTTGCCTCGGACGTAATCATTAATAGAATGTTGTGTGGTTTTGACCGTGAAGAAAACCTTAAGAAGTCACATTTATATCATTTTAGAGAGATCGTTTTGAATAATTTTGAGTTAAACGAGCGAGCAGCAACTTGTTTTCATGAACGGCCGATCAGCGCTTGTTTACTATAGTAACGCGATTCCCAGCCAACATCAAAATGGCGGATATTTTTCTCATCGAGGCCGCTGGTTGGTTAGCCAATAAGAGCACCGTACGGTTTCCATTGGGTAAATTCCTTGCCCAAAACTTATCTCCTCAATCTAAACCAGTAGTAGTAGTAGTAAGCTTCGCAGTCCGAATGACGCTTGCTGAGAATTGTGTGATTCAGTCATGGTCGATAAGTATAGCTGCTCTCTCCATCCATGTTGTTAATTGTTTCCATTGGTCACGGTCCTAGGCCAGAGTTTTGAGGCTGTCAAGATCTTGTGACTTTAGTCTGGATTCAGATGAGGCCGAATTACTCCCAGAAGAACTAAGAAATAATGCAGTGCCCTCCGTACTACAGTCACAATCTAAACTAGAATTGGATAAATAAAGCTTGAAGTTGAATTTCAAGCATCACGTATATCCAAACATAATACCGTTTTGAGAGAGTTGGCCACAAATGTTTTTTCAAAATTTTTCTAAAGAAGTTTTATTGAATTTAAAATGCGTTTGTATCTCTGTAGATGGAGCTCAAAATTGGCAGTTCTACGAATTTTTTTTTTACAATGATAGACAAGTCTGGTTATTAGGGCCGAATGAGCTATGATTTAAACACACTCAATTTCAACGATAAGGCGTTAAATGCTTTTGAAGAGCGTGTAATTGGATTCAATAGTCTGATGTCACGTCGCCCAGCAACGGCGGCCATCGTGGTTCTAAACAAAGAAAATCGGTACTTTTTATTCTTCATTCTGGCTAGAACTTTTCATATGTCTTATGATCAGAATGTGTAAAAGTCAAAACATGATCAGATATATAATGTTTTTTTCCCTCTGGATATGCTTTTATGCTCGTCGGAGAAATATTTCATAAGGGCGTCCGCTACTGTTCCGAAAGTTTAGAGCCAGTTAATAAGTTACCATGCGTCATTACGAGGGAAGTGACGTTATGACTGTTGAAGCGTATTGAAAGCTAGCGGACACCAGCAAAATTGCGTGTAAATAAAGGCTTATTATACCCAGTCACTTATCAATTTTAATTATTATTCTGCGTGGAAAGGAAGATAGATCAAGGTGAATCACCTGAGCCCTAAACGATCAAAATCGGCCTGATAATTCTGCCGTTGTTTTGATAAAACACAGTATAGATAGTATGCAGATGACGTCACTCAGGTCTTTGTTATTGTTTTTTGACTCCACGTTTATGAGTAATGCTCACTGAACTGTATTAACCCGACTATAAACGTTCATGGATACACACAGGTTTGTGTGTTGGTCCGTTATACTTCCGGATGGCAATGTTATGATCTTCTTAGCCAAGCGCATACTATCTATATGCAATGTTAACCAAATGGTCCATACTGTGTTCTTTTAAAAAAAACACGGCAGTATAATGTTTGTGGTTGCACATAAATGAAACTGGCAATCCTTCTCCAATCCTTAGCTTGAATACATTAAAAACATGCCTTGATCGGACTGATGTGGACAAATCATAGAATTAAAAGGCAAACATATATTTCTTTATTTTGATGACTAAACTATTGTGAAAATCTTTTGAGCCATCAACAGTCAAAATCAATCCTGTAATAAAGTCTGTAGGTACGCGCAAAGATAGGCCTTTTTTATAATTGAGCTTTTTATATAGCGCGATATCCACTAAATGTGTTCAAAGTGCTTTACAAGGGGTCACTGACCAACAATAACATATAACATAAAGGACTGGGCATGACTCCTGTTAGGCGATATTATATTTTTTTTTCGGACAGAGACAATGCTGTAAACGGCCGGATACTCATTTTATATCTGAATACGGTGAGAGAATGTGAGTGAAGAGCCTTTTCCAAGGACTCAACTATGCGCCGAGCGAGACTCGAACCCAAGACCTTCCGATCTGAAAACGAGTGTCAAACCACTAGACCACATAGCCACAAAATAGAAGATACTGAAGCTGTCTATCATGGTATTGAACCCGAAGTCAAGCACTCGATGTTAGATGATTTTAAAAAGATAACCAATTTCTGCTATTCTATTGGAGTTAGATAGTCCGTTTTGTTGGTTTCTTTTAAATAATAACAATCGAATTCAAACGAACTTTTCCTCAGTTTTTTTCTCCAAATAACTTTTTATTGGAGTATATTTGTGGCGAACGTCAAGGAAACAACATTTTGGCATAGTCTTATATAAACAAATAATCAACGTTCACATTTTGTACGGTTGGATGGGTCAGGATTAATGACATTCTCACGATACCTTTTTCTGTAATCTCCATTAAATGCAATTCATTCTGGCCTACATATCATATAGAAATATTGCTTACCCCCTTTAGAACAAAAATGCAAGTTCATGATTTTATAGTGTTGGATAGACATCTGAAAAGATGTATATGAAATAGTGCTATTCAAGCACAAAGAGAAATTAAGGAGCAGGCACTGGTGTAAGATAAAGATAATTCACACTTTTTTACATTTTTACAAGCAGAAGAAAAAATACAAGTATAAAAAACCCCAACATCCCCCGCCTAAAAAAAAAAAATCAAAATAAATCGGCCAGCCTTGACTGGGGATCGAACTTCAGACATCCTGATTGTCACACGGTAATGTTCCAGGTTTGATCCCCACTTGATCAGGTTGATGTTTTTGGGTTGTTTTTTTTCTCCTGAATTTTCATCTTTGAGTTGTCTGTCACTGTTTCATAACACTTTTCTCAATTTCCATCAATGCAATTTAGATGTTGAATATCTAGATTTTTGGGGAAAATTATAATTAATACTTGTGTTAAGTGTAACATTTTTTATATGGTGATGTTTTATGAGTGGGAGAACCCAAAATTTCCTATTCCTGATTATTAAAATTTTAAATTCACTGTTTTGGAATCCACTTTACCCAGCCATAATACTGTATCAGTATCGCAAAATGAGCAGTGACAAAAGACGGTTTTATTTGTTAAAGTTAAACCTCTCCTTACCAGCGGGTTTTCAGAATTTGATCCAAAATTTTACCCTCATTCTAAACAAAAATAGGTTAATTAAAAACAGTAAAGCAACAAATACATTCTTTAACATATAATAATATCCAGCAAAATGATCTCTAAATGACAGTGTCAAGTTTATAGAGCTATTTCAAAATATTTTCTTTTAATTTTGTGATGCATCGTAACGAATGTGACGATTTTCTTATGGTTAGTAAGTAAAGAGAGGGTTACGGGATAGCTCAATACTAACTCAGGCGTACTCTGAAGAAAAAACAATCCCACCAATTATTTTAAAAAATTGGCCACATCACTTTTCCTTCAAATATAGATTAAAATGACCCTCGTCTTGTCAAAAACTTGACAAGATGAGGATCATTAAAAAAGAGCTTGACTGCCTCGAAGTCCCAAGTTTGAGAGTTCTTGACAAGATGAGTTTCTTCATGTTAATCGATCGATTGTTTCAAGGACGCGTTTTCTGACCAAAATTTTAAAAGCACGTTATTTTCAGAATACAACATAATGGTGTCACATCTTATTATGTAAATTAATCGGCGGTAAAACTTCTCAAGGATAACGTACTAAAATAAAGAGCAGCATCTCAGTGCGATTTACTATGTGCAGAAAATAAATGGAGCGATGGTCAACGGTAAAAGACCTTGCCTTGCACGAACACCGGGAGCACTCTGACTTAGGCACTCCTTGGACATCTCATTTTCCCCTTCATTAAAAACACTTCACCCCAAATGCTTACTTTGTGGTGCTCCATTGTAGCTGACGCAATGACTTCTATTCTTTCCTTCAAAGAGACACTCATGAAAAAAAATCTCTTCAATTGGATTCAATAGCCTGTGTCACGTCGCCCAGCAACGACGGCCATCGTGGTTCTAGACAAAGAAAATCGACACTTTTTATTCTTCATGCTGGCTAGAACTCTTCATATGTCTTGTGATCAGAATGTGTAAAAGTCAAAACATGATCAGATTTATTATGTTTTTTTTCCCCTCTGGATACGCTTTTATGCTCGTCGGAGTAATATTTCATAAGGGCGTCCGCCATTGTTCCGATAATTTAGAGCCAGTTACTAAGTTACCATGCGTCATTACGAGGGGAGTGACATTACGACTGTTGAAGCGTATTATTATTTTTATTGTCAATCATTTTATCCTAGAGTGCTTCACTATCGAGACCAGTGCTAAAGAAGCTTGCTGGGCAGCCATGATGCAGTGTTTATCCGAACTATTTTTGAACAGATAAGGTTTTAATTTTGTGTGTACACAAATTCCCCCCCCCCCCCATTCTCGTGTATTTATGCTTGTGAATATATTCCCCCCCCTCTCTCTCTCTCTCTCTCTCTCTCTCTCTCTCTCTCTCTCTCTACCTCGCTCTCTCTCTCACACACACGAGCACACACACATACACACACACACACACACACACACACATATATATATATATATATATATATATATATATATATATATATATATATATAGTTATAAAGATAAAAAGATAGCTAGAAAGATAGACAGAAAGGTAAATAGAAATAGTAAATAGGTACATACGTAGATAATTGTTACAGTGAATGACATAATCAGTCGGATGGTGGAAAGGTTTCTACTGAGATATTGCCAAGTTTAGTTAGAAAGTCAATTTAAAAAAATAAAAAATGAGTTCTTGTCATAACTGATTAAATCAACATTTTTTGTACATCTTCGGGAAATATCAAAGCTGGATTTCACTTCTAAATATTTTTTTAGTCAAGTTGAAAAAGTATGAAATTTGAGAAAAGTTGCTGGATACCTTTCCCATACATCTGACCGTAACTTCATGAAAAATCATCCGACTTACTTCAAATAAAGATCAAAATGCTCTGGGGAGCATGTTCTTTCAGATTATGCAAAGAATGCAACTCCAAAATGTTCACCTTCCGACTGGTTATGTCATGTACTGACACAAATATATAAATGAATAGATATATAGATTGATGAGTAGATAAAGAGTAGATAGATAGATAGATAGATAGATAGATAGATAGATAGATAGATAGATAGATAGATAGATAGATAGATAGATAGATAGATAGGTAGATAGATATGGATGGATTGATACATGGGGGATATAGCCATTAAAGTTCTGAAATCAAAAGAAATGTTCTCAGTCAATCCACCTAGAGTTGTGATCGATCATCCCTCTCATTTGGAAAGTAATTTCTGTTGACACGGACAAGTTTATGTAGATTAAATATAGATCTACAAGAAATTGAACGATGGCATTATATAGGCCCATTAATAATAAAAAGTAGTTATAATAGTCCCTCAGAGCCATGCGGCTCTGAGAGCCGGAGTAAATCCCGGTTTCTATAATA
>NC_088361.1:118774183-118794183 GCF_034508935.2 Berghia stephanieae
GTTATCATTTCATTTTCTTCCAAACAGCAATTAAAATATATAATTACATAAAAAATGAATAAATATATCAATAAATAATCAAATAGTGAAATAAAGATTCATAAATCTCAATGCATACCTCAACTGCTTACTTTATCTCCCTCCCAGTGCGACATATGGAACTGAATAGCCTACAGTTCAACGCATTCAGAAGTCCATTTTGTATCGGCTCTCTAACAAATTAACTGCATGCAGTGTGGTATTCATTCATACCAGAGACGACAGGGATGATGTGTATCAAATGCTTTTCTAAAGGATAAAACACAGGGGCCATGCTTCTGTGATTATTGTCGCAACTCTCGCAACTGACCAGGCTCATCATTGCTTCACTGTGTAACAAGATTATTCCTCATATAACTGAGCCACGTTATGTGACGCCGAGCACATACTTTTAGTGCTTAGGCCACTGGGACCCCCCCTCCCCCCCCTTTGGGAGTTTATGCCACTATGTTTTTCAAATAATAGAACTTATTGGCCATACAAATTCCACTGTTACCGTAAAAATAAGTGTCATTTAAGAGAGTTATGGCTCTTTGAAAAAAGTGAGTTGTGTCCCCTTTCAAAAAAGAGACAACATTTCTTTCAAAGGCTCTGGAGACTACAATATTAATTAAAATATATGCAAATTGGGTATCAAACTGAAGGAAATTGAATATACTATCAAACTATGTGCACAAGCTTTCAATTTGTAAATATTATATAGATTCACAGAAAGTTGAAACAATTTGTCAGTAATCTCATGAAGTGTCATATCTAAACTTATGGGCTATTTCAGTGTTTTACACAAAAATTATTTTTAATATGGCCAAAAACAGCATGTTCATTAAAAATGTAGCACTGAAGAAAGCTATGGCCCAAGCCTCAACAACAACCTTCATATTTCTACGTCACAGGAAAAACTAAAAGTGTACGCAACCCTTAAATTTTTCTCCACTTTGTGGGATGCCAAATTCATCATAATTTTCATTCTTTTTAAACATGGTATTGATGTCCAGTTGTCACATTTAAAAGTAAGTTGAAGGTGTGGTAAAAACAATAGATATATCATGAAAAAAGACTAATTTGTTCACAACCCAAGTGAAGCATCATTACCGAAGACTTTTGAACGAAATCGCATTGTTATATTATGAAGAATAATTGATACTCAAAAGGGATTCTTGATTCAAGATGCAGTAAGTACAAAAAACAATATCCTTATGTGTTTTGCAAACATGCTTTACTCCTTAACAGTTTGCACTGCTCACCAATTTATTACATATCCTCATCATCAGTAGCAAAATCGTCTTCGTCCTCTGAAGTGTCGTCAAGGAAATCACTGTCAAAGCTATCACTACCATCCTCGGCATATGTATCTTCGTCAGTACTGGTGCAGCTTTCTTCATACACAATTTCCTGCAACTCATCTGGAATGAAAGCATCTTTGAACCCCTGTACTTCCAATTCATTTGCAGAATTTCTCTGCCAACCGTTATCCTCTGGTTTTGGAATGCTAGGATTCTGGCACACTGCATTCCTCCAAATGAGAGTTTGAAAGTTGGCTCTTGATATGTGCAGTGACAATACTTGACTACAAGGAGGCATCTGACACAGATCAATTCCATCACTGCATGAGATGGTACCTTTCTTTCCTTTGAAACGCTGGCGAACTATGTCATACCTCACTTTGTTGACACTTGTGCATGAGGTTTTGCCATACAGCTTGCACACAAATGACTCTAACATGAGACAGTCATTACTCGAAACAGCTGCTGATGTTCCAAATCTGGAGAACAGAATTCTAAGATCTTCCTCCTTTTGAAGAAATTTTAGAGCTTTCAGCTTTCCTTGCCCAGCAAAGCAACTTGTTGTGTCACAGCCTGTGAATGCATGGACACCAAGTAATGCATCACATATCTGTTTAGACAAAGTCTTTGCTATCTGAGAGACATTGATTTGTCGCCTGTTGTTGCCACAGCCAGTATCAAAAATCAGGGTCTTTCCAATTGTCTCTGAGAATGAAAGGAGAAGTAAGAAGACATCCGTGTCTGGTGATCTGACAACAATTGTTTCACAGTTTGGTTGGCGGGAAGCATATTGACCCTGCAGTATAATTCGTGTGTCTGCCTCTTCCTGTGATGAGTAGAGATCTAGACAAGGTACAGCTGTGGTAAATTCATCCGTGTCACTGTAAAGTAAGGTGCATCTCTCTTCACAGACAAAGAAGATTTCCCTGTTTCTCAGTTTCTTTGCATATTCGTTACTTTCCCATTCCTTGAGGAGAAACCTGATAAGGGATCTTTTGTTATCAACGCAGCTGAGAAATGATTTCCAACGTCTGGCACTGTTGTTGCAGATCCTCTTAACAAGTATGCATTATCTTCAGAAGATCCTCTCCTCAATCTCTCACAACCTTTGATTGAATCTTCTATGTAAGTATCAGTCACAAAGTGTACACAAGCTGCTTGTGGTAAGGAGGAAAATGTAAGTTTGGCTACTTCACCAAATGTATTTGGGATTGCTGACAGAGTTTGTAACAGTGCATTGCCATCAACAATGTAAACGGTGTTTGTTTTTTTTGTTTTTGCATAATCCTCGAACATTAATGAATTGTCAGGCGTGAGCTTGTGCAACCGAGTTGCTTTGTTGGTCTTCAGAGGTAAACCATCTGATGAAGCCAGCGACCATGGAGTAGGTGTTAGAGGATATTGAAGAACTTTTTGAAGATCAACACTCTGCTCTTGGGACAAAACAAGAAGCTGGCCAAATAAATTTCTTTGTGCCTTGATTTTGACCACGTTCATGTCTTTTTTCACCGTTACCACTTTCCTCAATGATGCAAATGTCTTGGTCTTGTTCCTTTCTAATGGCCTGTGAAATTCTACAGTCTTTTCCTTCAGTCTGTTTTCAACAAAACTTTCAAACAATCTTTTTCCTGTTTTTTCCACGGCTAACAGGTCATCAGCAACATCCTCTTGCACTTTTATTCCTGAAGCTAGACTGACCAGACCATCTTCAACTTCAAAGGGATTGATAAATGCTGAAAATGCCTGGAGGATCTTTTGCACTCGCTTTTCACTTTGTCTTTTTTCTGCAAGGCTCAATTCTTTGTGGGTGTCTATATCTATACAGTTGTTGTTGCTGATCATTCTTTGGGTTGCTGATACATATTCTGCTCGATTGTGTCTTGTTACACTCCAACGGTAATAGCTTGGAAGACTCTTGCTGAACCCAACAATACCTCCTTTTGTCTTTGCATGTTTGTTTATTGTTTGTCCAATGGTCATATCAACTGCTATTCTTCCAGCAGGCATCCTTGATCTGGAGACACTAAATCCATTATCTTGTAACATTTCTTCTGCCCCTGGGTGGGAATGAATCAGGTCGGCTAGTGACACAAAATATACACTGAGATACTTGGCATAATTGTGGTGATTCATGGTAAAAAGCAGTGGGCACAGTTCTTTTAAAAAAGATATATGAAGAAGAAAGTTGTTTGTCTTTGTAGCTCGCAGAAACTGGAGGAGAAGCCAAACTCTGTCCATGTATTGGATCCAGTATTGTGCAGTTTTTCCGTACTTTCCTGAGCGGACACTGTCTTTGAAGGCTTCATACTGGGAAAATAACTCAGCATACACAGTTGACTGGAGAATTTTATTAGCTGTATGGCTTGAAATTCCTTCGGTGAATTCCTTTATGTAAGACATGAGGTCTTTACTGAGTTTTGAATCCGTGTCCTGCTCAAATTTTGCAAGCAGAAGCCTCTCTAGAGCCTCCAAAACAGACACATGCACTCGTATAGCCCTGTTGTAGTTCTTTCCACTCATAACCCTATCCATAGAACCATGTGCACATAGCCCTGCTTCAGTCACAATTTCTTCAAAACCAGATCCACTTTGGAGCTTTCCCAGGGCACCAAGATATGAAATTATGGTGTGAAAGACACCCAGGTGAATAATGACTGTTTTGTAAAGCTGTGGGTTTTGCCAGACAATATCGTAAGCTTTCTTTGCTACAGCAAGGTCAAATGTTACAAATGTATATGTGTTATATGCCCATTAATCATGCCTGAATTGTGCTAGTACAAAATTCCTCTTGTTTATGTATCACTGAAAGGAAGCAAATACACTGTAATATATTTTTTTTTCAAATTATAGAGAAAATGGCTATCAAAGATTTAAAAACGCTATATGGCTCTGTAAAGTATTTTATGATATGAGGCAAAAAATGAGAAATGACAATAAAATTCCACTATTTATTGCATTTGAAGCAATTTTAGGGTGATAAACAATCATTTTATTCACAAAAATGAGTTCACGAAAAATTGCACCCGATGACCTTTCAAGGGCCATAACTCCTGTAAATGATACTTGAAAAAACTGTAACACCTGGATTAATTTGTGTTATATGTCCCTGAAGCATGCCTGAATTGTGCTAGTGCAAAATCCCTCTTGTTTATTCATCCTGAAGGGAAACAAGTACACTGTAATAGATTATTTTTTTCAAATTATAGAGAAAATGGCTATCAAAGATTTAAAAACGCTATATGGCTTTGTAAAGTATTTTATGATATGAGGCAAAAAATGAGAAATGACAATAAAATTCCACTATTTATTGCATTTGAAGCAATTTTAGGGTGACAAACAATCATTTTATGCACAAAAATGAGTTCACGAAAAATTGCACCCGATGACCTTTCAAGGGCCATAACTCCTGTAAATGATACTTGAAAAAACTGTAACACCCGGATTAATTTGTGTTATATGTCCCTGAAGCATGCCTGAATTGTGCTAGTGCAAAATCCCTCTTGTTTATTCATCCTGAAGGGAAACAAGTACACTGTAATAGATTTTTTTTTCAAATTATAGAGAAAATGGCTATCAAAGATTTAAAAACGCTATATGGCTTTGTAAAGTATTTTATGATATGAGGCAAAAAATGAGAAATGATAATAAAATTCCACTATTTATTGCATTTGAAGCAATTTTAGGGTGATAAACAATCATTTTATGCACAAAAATGAGTTCACGAAAAATTGCACCCGATGACCTTTCAAGGGCCATAACTCCTGTAAATGATACTTGAAAAAACTGTAACACCCGGATTAATTTGTGTTATATGTCCTTGAAGCATGCCTGAATTGTGCTAGTGCACAATCCCTCTTGTTTATTCATCCTGAAGGGAAACAAGTACACTGTAATAGATTTTTTTGTCAAATTATAGAGAAAATGGCTATCAAAGATTTTAAAACGCTATATGGCTTTGTAAAATATTTTATGATATGAGGCAAAAAATGAGAAATTACAATAAAATTCCATTATTGATTGTATGTGAAACAATTTTAAGGTGATAAACAACCATTTTATGCACAAAAACGATTTCACAAAAAATTGCACCTAATGACCTTTCAAGGGCCGTAACTCTCGTAAATGACACTTGAAAAAACGGTAACACCCGGATTAATACTCAAGATATATTGCTGTTTCAGAAAAACCATGTGGCGAAAACTCCCCCAGGGGGGGGAGGGTTTCGCCCACTGGCCCATGCACTATTTTGTTATAGTGATTTATTCCATAATCCCTTTGGCATACTCTTGATAACAGATTTGACGATCCTTCAGTTTGTGGGCATTGATTACAATGATGCGTAGAGTTAGAAATATATAGCAATAAATAAGGCATGTATTTTATAGAAGGAACAAACTGACGGCACTAAGTTCTTTGTTATTGTTGTTCAACAGTCATTTTGGTCATTGGTTCTCATTAAATTATATCAATCAGAATATAAACGTTGCACATTAAATGTTACACATACTTTTGTGTGTTAGAAAGTTATATCCGATTGTTGTGAATATTTTACCTAAACGTATAGCATCGATATCCGCCTGTGATAATGCTCAAGATACGGAAGATCAATCACTTTGGCTGGTAGATGTATAACTGTTCCTTTACTGTCGTGCAGTTTCAATACAGATTTTCTTCATTTTGATTTTAAAAAAATAAATAACAAAACAACTTTTACTTCGATTTTATCAATCGATTCAGAGGACTCCATTAACTCTATTCGGAGCATCCGCAAACAATGACGCTTCGCCATTTGCCTCCACCTTGGGCTGCCTTCTCCAACTGCTGCGTCCATGTAGATCCACCCCTCTTTGCTTCCTAAATCGTGTTCCGTCGCCAACTATAACCGTAGCCATCGTTATGTCATAGCCTGACACTGAAATCCAAAAGGACTGGCAGTTTGACGTCATTTTTTAAGGTTTGTGTAGCGTCCAGTGAGTTGTCGTTAGTAGAGCTCATGGAAACAAGTTATTTCATTGGTTGAACTATTGAATACAACTCACGATTTGTTTTCTTTTGTGGCAAAAGACTGGCATTTTGACGTCGGTTTTTGGTCAGTGTCAGGCCAAGGCCACGCAAAAACTCCAATGTTATAGCCTGACTCGTAATGTTGTAGGCAGGGTTTCAAAATGTATGACATATCCATTCCCATTTCCTCTTTCTGATTTCCCAAAGTTCTTCATTCCTGACTTTATCCAGATGACCCTTGACATGCCAAAACTTTCAAAGTTCAGGGACTGTTCTCAAGAAGTTTCAGTTATAAATTATGTTGGCTAAAATCTTCTTCTTCTTCTTCTTCTCCTTCTTCTTCTTCTTCTTCTTCTTCTTCTTCTTCTTCTTCTTCTTCTTCTTCTTCTTCTTCTTCTTCTTCTTCTTCTTCTTCTTCTTCTTATTCTCCATATTATTATTATTATTATTATTATTATATTATTATTATTATTATTATTATTATTATTATTATTATTATTATTATTATTATTATTATTATTATTATTATTATTATTATTATCATTATTATTCGTATCCCCCATATTGACTTCATGTTTAAATGGCGAGTTAGGTCCTCATATTGTCTTCGTGTTTGAATGTCTATTTAGTGAAGGAAGGTCATTGTCTTCCTCAGCTCTGCCAAGAGCCAATACAGTTTAAACTGTAGAGATGTGGTTCCAGGCCAAAAATCGTCTCTTGCTGTTGCATAGTTGGGCAGGTCTGGAGTATACGATGGGCGTCTTCTTCTCCTTCATCACAATCACACATACTTTTTTCTCCTATTTTGAAAATCTTATGCATGTGATGTTTCATACTATGGTGTCCCGTTGTAGTCGGAAAAATTGTCATCAGGACCTATCTAGTTACACGTTTTATTGGGTCCCTTACATTGAGGATCGGATGTATTTTGTATCACTCGGCTTGCTTGGCTAAAATGAAAAAAATACCACCCCGTTCTATCATTATGAGGCAGTATTCATAGTTTTTGGATAAGTAAAATGCTCACATTTTCCTCCGTCAAGACAATTATAAACAACACACAAGGTTCGGCGTAACCCTAACCCGAAAGCTGCCGTTTTCTGAAAAAAAAAGAAAGAAATGATTTTAAATTTTGGCCAGCAAACTCGTCCTTCAAATACCGATCGATTAAGATGACCTTCATCTTTGCAAAACCCCTCAAACCTGGAACCTTGCAAGTTATTTGAAGGGCAAGTTTTCTGGCCAAAATTTTAAATACGTGTTTTTCCAATGTATGTCAGTTAACTGGCTAAATGTCGATCGATTAAAATGACCCTCATCTTGCGAAAACCTCTGGAACTTATATATTTTCTTGTTGAAATAACAACAACAACAATAATAATAATAATGATAATAATAATAATAATAATAATAATAATAATAATAATAATAATAATAATAATAATAATGATAATAATAATAATGATAATAATAGTGCACATTTATAACGCAGGCTCTGGACGCATTACAATGACATGTAACTTACATATATCAATACACCATGCCGAGAATGGTTCCACTCACAAACGCTTGCACGCGCGTGCGCGCATACACACACAGTCACAAAAAAAATGTCATTTAAACATTCAAGCCCCGATCCTCTAACATTTCAATGATCGAGTTATATAGTAATGGCGATAAATCGCAATTCGATGCTTGTACTGTGCAAGCTCATAACAATCTTCACAATTACCTACCTCGTTTACTCCCTTAGCTGGCAAAATGGAACCATAATATTCTCATTAAAACAGTCGCATGTCAGACACCCTGTATGTATTGGTGCTCTTAAAATTTCAGGTCGACCAGTAACTCATGATTCCACCTGAGTCGAGAGCGATAATTTATTAAAGGACTTGCTTACCTCAGGACACGACAGAGACTTGTGATCATTGTAATCCATTTCGATATCTGAGCACACTCCACACCGCTTAAATTTTTACTAAAATGATAAAAACTGCACAGTCACTATCTTCTGGCGATTTAATTTCTTGGATTTGACTTTTTCTATATCAACCATAAAATCCAATACATTTGATAAGCACTTTGGATTAAAAGTTAGCGGCTCTAACAGGTATGATCAAAATCCATCACACGTTTATTTCATTATATGATTATATATATATATATATATATATATATATATATATATATATATATATAATATAATCTATAATATATATATATATATATATATATATATATATATATATATATATATATATAAATTATAAAACAAAAACCATGAAATAATAGTGCTCAACTTTAGTATAAAAGGAGCTATTTATAAACATTTGAAATATAATTAAGATAGTTTGACTTCTACAACTTTGTTATCGAGCGTTGCTCTCATCAGGAAGTGGAAGTTCCACTTCCTGATGAGAGCAACGCTCGATAACAAAGTTGTAGAAGTCAAACTATCTTAATTATATTTCAAATGTTTATATATATATATATATATATATATATATATATATATATATATATATATATATATATATATATATATATATATATATTTATTAGAGGAGAAACTCAACATCATTATATTGGGATATTTATAACTTTTAGGCCAACCTAATGAATAACTTTTTGAAAGGGTTAACTAACCTTATACCAATATCCGAGGAAATCACAACGCGTGCAATATGGGCAGTCTGGGTATACTTAATTGTACAATTACCTTTTCTAAAGTCGGTAGTAATCTTTACTCGTTCCTTTCCAAAAATGTTCTGTCCATGGAAAACTTGTCTGCAAACAGTCATTTAAATGGATATCAGGCAAGAGATATTTTTGATAAGTGGTGATTGATGCTTCTCATCCATTGTCAAAAAATATCAAAATATCCCAGAGAAGTTCCCGGGGGATATCTCTTCACATGGTACGTGAGAAGACATCGGTGGTCATTTCTTTCCACCGGCATCAGATGGTATAATTCAAAATTGCGATCTGTAATCTTTCAATATCCACCATTTCCTTTTAACCTGTTAACTGCCATAATCTTGAAAGTCACGTAGGTATTTAAAAATTTGGCCAGAAAACTCGTCCTTCAAACATCTAATGATTTAAATGACCTTCATCTAGACAAAACTCTCAAACATGGGACTTCGCGAAGGTCACTGAAATCGACCGATATTTTAAGGAAGAGTTTTCTATTCAAAATTTTTAAAATACTTATCTTTCCAGAGTACGGCAGTTAACTGGTGAAATTTATTTCATCGCCTTTTATTGTTGATAAAAAGATTTACTTTCGAGGGTTCGAGCCTCGCGCTATGCGCATAGTTGAGTCCTTGGAAAAGGCTCTTTACTCACATTCTCTCACCGTACTCATGTGTAAATTGAGTACCTGACCGTTAACAGCGTTGTCATGGTCCGAAAAATTGTAATAACGCCTAACAGGCGTCATGTCCCGTCCTGCATGTTAAATGTTGCTGTTGACCAGGGGCCCCTTGTAAAAGCGCTTTGAGCATATTTAGTGGATATTGCGCTATTAAAAGCTCAATTTTAATTTAATTTTAAAAAAAATTATTTACACGGATTCATTTTCATTTAGTCCACCTTTTCTTGCTATTATCTATATTATATAATTCTGAAATGTGAAGCCTGCCGATGACGGTGGTAGTAAAGACCTTTTACAAGATATATAATTTATGTATTAATATTAATTATATAGATGAGCTTTTACTCTTACTTATATCTTATTTATCATTTTGCTTTATGAAATTATATAAATACATTTTATAACGCGTATTTATTCATTCGTGTAATTCACGTTTGTAAAACCTATTTTCTCATGAAAGAATAAAGCCTATCTATGTATTTATTCATTTGTTTATCTATTTATTATTTATCCTTTTTTATCTATTTATTGTTTTTAAAAAGATCACTTGGGACCAGCTTGACACCAAAATCATGTTTATATTATAGCATTTCAGTTAAACGCAATTTTAACGGTTAATGGCTTAAAAAAATAAATGGACATTAATTGGAGAGACGACAGCTGGGAAAATTGGTTAGTCAATAGGATACAATAGTCTGATGTCACGTCCGCCCAGCAACGAGCAGCTTGGCTCTAAAAAAAAAAAGAAAATCGGTACATTTGATTCTTCATGCTGGCTATAACTTTTTCACATGTCATGTAATCAGAATGTATAAAAGTCAAAACATGGTCAGATAATGTTTTTCTCTCCCGGATACACTTTTATGCTCGTCAAAGTATTTCATAAGGGCGTCTGCCATTGTTCCGATAGTTTAGAACCAGTTACTAAGTTACTATGCGTCATTACGAGGGAAGTGACGTCACGACTGTTGAAGCCTATTGTGGTATTCTTATGGAAAAGGCATTGTAGAATAATGGAGAAAGAATCCAAGAGGGTATTTAAGCTTTGGCCATACCGGGTCGATTCCTTTCTCAAGCTTTGTGTAGAAAAATATGCACAGTAGATATGCGCTAAAGTAGAGAAATTCCACGATCATGTCCAATGTGCTTTCCAATACTTCAACTATTCTCCCAGAGCATCAAGCGATTTGAAATGTATTCCTCCTCACGCAGAACAGATCGCCTTCTAAGCGTTCTTTGTGTACTGCGATACATTCTTTCCCATCAAAGTCTTGTGAGGTAATTCGTGTGAAATGCTCAAATTAAGGACACATATCTGAAGCCAGAGTTTAAGGACCAACATCACTTGACGTGATTTTGACAAGAAAATGCACCAGAACGACCTGAGTTGAGCGGGTTCCAACCACTCCCTGCCTCCTCAGCTCTCGATAGGCCGGTATTCCTAATCCAAATACAATACACTATCCCTGGTCGCTGCACATAACTTAAATTTAATGTCATGACGATCTGAATGATTTCGAGGGATGTAGGTGTCATGGTCTCAAGTGAGTAAAGAGCTACTCGACTATGCATAAAGATATATGTAGAATGAGGCCCCAGAATTTACTAGTTACTATAAATGAAAAACAATTAACGATTTGTTTACAATGAAATAAAAATAATGATGAAATTTAATTAAAAGAGATAAACAGTGATCGTGGCAGTTACAAATAGAGATATGAATATTTTACGTAACTTATGATAATATGTCAGGTTCGTAAGTTTACGTTTCCAGGCAGTTGATGGGCTTGGATGATCTATTCCTCTGATAACAGGATCGGACTCGTAAAATTCCACTTCCAGGCAATTGGTAATGGGTTAATATGTAATCCTTTGACAGCGGGCTCGGGTTTGATCCTTGAAGTTTATACAATCAAAGTTAAAAGCTCCGGCGTCTTAATGGTGTAGATATAATATCTACAAAGTCCCAAAAGATAAAAATCTTACAGTATATAGAAGGAATAGAGCGACTGGCCGTCCGGCATAGATTGTTGAGAGAAAGTGAGTGTCAAATGTTAGACCTATCGGCTTTTATAATAAGTGGCTACGTGACAGAATGTAGAACGAAAAGTATTCACTAATTAGAAATTAATTCGAGGGAAGGCTATAAAAGGAAAGACGATCTAATATTAGAAGGTAAAGTTTATCTAAGCCTACCGAAATATAACTGGAGTGAGATGAATTCAGTTCTTAATAAAATAAAATTTAATAAGATAATTGTGAACAACCTTTACTGTGACACCCCCCACCCACGTTTAAAATATACTCTTTAACCATTATGGGAAAGATAGATTTTACAACCGGAAGTAAATTTACTATCATGATACTCTAGCATTAATCCATTGTTATGATTTGTGCTACAATTAAATTATTTATTAACTAGACATGGAAATGTTTATATTAACGTAGGTATATGAATGGGTGACAATAACAATGAAAGATTGTGATTACAAATCATTGTGATGAACAACATGATGGCAATGTGATTACAAATCATTGTGATAAACAATAGTGATGGCAATGAAGCATGATTTAAGTCGATGATATGAAGGTAATTTACTGAATGAAATGAATGAAAATGTAAATGGAATATTGACATTTCATTTATTAATCATAAATGAGTGAAAATTCATAACAATAATAGTAAAGAGAAGATTTCCCAAATCATGAATGGGTATGGTATATATATCCAAACAATACTCAATGTTACATTAAGTTGGGTCATCATGTTTACAAATAAAATTATCGAAATTGTGCGTTCTGATTTGGCATAATTTGCGAGGTAACTAACAGTATGCATGGGAGGTTAAGTTATACCCTTCTCACGTCATTACACTAATCGAGAAAGTAGGTCGGCGTGAATATTTTCACAGCCTGGTATGTGAGAGATACTGAAAGTGTAATTTTGCAAAAATAGACTCCACCTTAGTACTCTACTATTATTCATTTTGTTATCTTTTATGTACGTGAGTGGTTTATGGCCCGTTTCGACCACAAACTCTTTTAGCAGTAGATATCTGCTGAATGTCTTTAAAGCAAAGACGATGGCCAGTCCTTCACGCTCTATTACAGAGTATCGTGATTCTCTGTCCAATAATTTTCTGCTTGCATATAAGCAAGGCATTAGAGTTCCCTCATGCTCCTGTAATAGTACACCTGCGATGCCCTTATCAGACGCGTCAGTTCTTACAACAAATTCTTTTGATATGTCGGGTAATTTAAGAATTGGTTCTGAACAGAGAATGCCTTTAATTGGTTGAAGCTATTCTGACACGCTTCTGTCCAAACAATTTTGTTCGGTGACCCATTCTTTGTCAGATTTGTTAGCGGTGTCGCGATGTGCGCGAAGTTGTAAATGTATTTCCTGTAAAAATTTAGGAGCCCAAGTACTTTGCGTACTTCTTTTTTGTCTTAGGTGGTTGCAATTGTGCGATTTTTGTTTGTTTTTCTGTCTCGGGTGTCTGTGTCCCATGACCAACGGTATGATTAATCCTGCATTTGAAGCTTCGATATTAGTAAACATAGGTTGCGACACTGTGTCTCTATCAAAATACTTTTTTAGCATATTTGCATGGAATGTCTTTGTTGTGTTGTTAATTTTAATCTCGTAATTAACATTAGATTTTACTGCTGTTATTTTGAATGGTCCTTTCCATGTAGCTAAAAGTTTACTCGAGTCATCGGGTAAGAGTATTAGTACTTTGTCACCAATCTCAAATTTTCTTGACTTGCTTTTTCGATCGGAGTATTCCTTGTATTTCTCTGCTTTTTTAGTGGCGGATTCCTGTGCTAGCTTACATGTGTCCTCTATTCTTTCAGGTTTCTTACATATTCGTAAGCAAACATAATTTCGTTATTGTCCTCCTCATTCCCTTTACAAATGTCGGCTACTATATTGATCGGGCCGCGAGGTGATCGTCCATACATCAACTCAAATGGGGAGTAGCCTGTAGATTCTTGGGGTATTTCTCTATATGCAAATAGGATTGCTGGTAAGTATCTGTCCCAATCATCTGGTTTTTCTGCTGACACTTTTCTTAACATATTCTTTAGAGTGCCATTAAATCTTTCACAAAGACCATTTGCTTGGGGGTGGTAGGGAGTTGTGAATGAGTGTTGGATTCCCATGAGTTTCATGGTTTCATGCATCATATGTGATGTAAATTGGGGTCCATTGTCCGACAGTATCTCATTTGGTATGCCTATTCTAGTAAAAATTGTCATCAATGCTTCAGCTATGTGATCCGATGTAGTTGATTTCAATGCTATCGCTTCTGGCCACCTGGTTGCGTAATCGACTAGTGTTAGTATGTGTGTATGGTTTCTATCTGATTTTGTTAAAGGGCCTATAATGTCAATTGCAACTTTTTGAAAAACTTTTTCAATAACTGGGGTTGTCTCTAATGGCAATCTCGGTATTCTGCCTTTTGCGACTCTTCTTTGGCATGTGTCACAAGATTTCACATATTCTCGGACGTCTTTAGTAATTCCAGGCCATGTGAAATTCTCGGATATTCTCTTCAATGTGGAAGAGCTCCCAAGATGTCCAGAAGTTATTGAATCGTGCGCTATTCCAAGGATTTTGTTTCTGTAAATACTCGGCGTGACCAGTTGTTTAGCTATTTTGTTTCTTTTCCTATGTAACCTGAACAGAATATCTTTTTCAATGATGTATTCAACTTTTGATTTCGTCCCTTTGTTTGCGATATTGAAATATGAAGTTAAAGTCGGGTCCTTTTTCTGTTCTTCAATGAACCTGTTCCTGTCAAATTGTTGTGGTTCTAGAGAAATAGTCATTGGCTTCTCTGTTGTCTTAGTCATCTTTCTTGTTTCTGCTAGACAAGCTGTTTCTTGGGTTAATGACCATTCTTTTACATCTGTTGGGTTGTCTTTAAGACCTTTTATATTGCCAACAATAACATCAGCGACGGGGTTGGGAAGTATACAGCATTCCACTATTCCTGTATAGTATGGGGTTTCTATGTACACATTAGCTGTTTCAAAGGTTTCGACTGTGCCACTGAATGTGATGCATTGTACCGTTTTTCCAGTTTTGTCTTCGTCATTGATCAAAGATGCTTTTATTCCTACTGTACTGCATCCTGTGTCTCTCAATATTTTGCAATCAGTTCCATTAGCTTTGCCTTCACAAAAAAAAGAGCGATCCTGACTTGTGAGTTTGTGTTAAAAGTGACATACCTTTCACGCAATACACATTTATATTTTCTCCTGACATTACTCGTGTCTGATTATTTACACTTGTATGGAGTGATGCATTTGCAGTTTCTTTTGGATATCCCACGATTTTGTAACATTTGTCTGCTGTGTGGCCTTTCATTCCACAATATTGACATTTAATTATAGGTTTGTTGGTTTTCTTATACTCAGTATTATTGTCAGTGCTTGTTTTGTTTTGATAGGGTCGGCTATGGTCTCTATTGAACTGTTTGTTCCATGGTTTGTTACTATGGTCATCCTGTTTCACTTGCGTGTTCCGAGTGATTGATCGGCTCGTTCTATTTGAGTACTGAACTTTAGGTGTACCTGGACTCTGAGCAGCGGCAGCGTAGTATGGTTCCTTCAATGTTCTGCTAAGGGGTGTCAATGGATGTGCGCTGTTAAAGTTTTCTGCGTAGATTTTTAATTTGTCCAAGTTTTCTGGCTTTCTCTCTTTAAAGAATGCGACTAAATCTGGGTTGCAAGCTTGATAGATTCGATTCTTCAGCGTGAGATAGTAAAGGCCTGCAAAGTCGTCTTGTTTTACGTTTGCCAACTCAAGCCACCGATTTAGAAATTGAGTAATTCGGTTCACGAATGTATTAAAGTCTTCTCCACTTTCCGGTTTTGCAGTGTGAAACCTTTCCTGGTAACCATCTTCCGTTAATCTAAATCTTTTTAGTAGAGCGTCTTTAATTTTACCATAGTCATCTGCATCTTCAGTTGTTAAGGTATAGAAAACTTTTAGCGGTTCTCCGGATAAGCAGTTAATCAAGGCTGTGGCCCATTTGCTTTCTGGCCAACGATAACCTTTAGCCTGAACTTCGAATCGGTGTAAGAAGGATTCTAGACAGTCTGAGCGTTCATCGTATGTTGGCATGCGTGGAAGTTTCACGAAAAATTCATCACTATTATTATGTTTTCTTTCATGACCGGTTTTTGTTTTTTCAATTTCCAGCATCATTTGGGTCCTTTTGGTTTCTTCTTCTGCTAAAGCTATTTGTCTTTTTAGTTCCCTTTCTTGGACTCTTTCTTCTCGTTCTTCTCTACGTATTCTTTCTTCATGTTCTTTTTCTTCTCTACGAATTCTTTCTTCATTTTCTTCTCTACGAATTCTTTCTTCTTTTTCTTCTTTTATTTTCTCTTCGCACCATGAAAATATTCTTTCCTGGGGTATTTCTAAGTCCTTTGCGAGACTTAAGTATCTTTTATATGCTTCCATTTTTGCAATAAATTAGTTACGATATTTTATATATTATATTGACAGGATACTGTTACTGACTGTTTTATTTATTTACACTTACTGGAATGAACTGTTCTATTTTTAGAAATCTCTCTCTCTTATTTCAACTTATTATGTATGTTGAATTTGATGCTTTTTATCGTTATATCTTATAAAGCAATGTGTCAATACAATGCGCAGTTATCATGACCTGAGTCAATAACAATGTGTCAATCGCGTGTACTCTAAACTATGTTACTACGAAAAATGTATCACCAATGTTTGTGACTCGTCGCTAGTTTGTGTACAATTATTCGCAATGACGCTAATATACTAGAGTGTGATAACACTAATAGGATGCCAAAATAATCCCAAGTTATCTATCACTAAATATAACACGACGGCAAGTAGACTCCTTTTATTATTATTTAGTTTTTAAAGACTCACTTTTCAGAACATAATATATAAGTGGTTTTCGGTAACAGTAATATGCCAAAAATGCATTTAAAACAAATCACTATGCAAAACAAATCACGATGTCTATAGTTACTATGTGATGCCCAACTCATGTAAAAGAGAATAATGAAGGATATATTTACCAACTCAGTTCGTGGCTGGGACCTCTCTCTTGTTCAATGGTTGTTCAACAATTGTAATTAGGCATTGAAGAGTGTTTAACAGTGATGTCTGAAATACAAAACAATAAAATATCGTAAGATTTACAATAGTTACAAAATGTGTTCACAACACTGAGTGATTGGATGATAGGTGAATGAATCGTTATGGAATGTAAACATATTGAAAACAATTCATGAATGAGGCAAACAACAAAATGAAATGAGTGATATAATAACAAAGTGGACAAGGAATGAATGAATGAATGAAAAACTGAGTGAATAGATGAATGAATGAATGGATAATGTATGAATGAAAGAATGAAGGGAGGAATAAATTTATGAATGATTGGATAAATGAGTGAATAAACGAATGAATGGATGAATGAATGAATGAATAAATAAATGAATGAACAATGAATGAATGAATAATTTATAAATGAATAAATGAATGAAGGAATGAATCAATAAAATGCTATTCAATTTGAATGAAAGAATGAATGGATAAATTGCTATTCCATTTAAATGAAGAAATGAAAAAGAAAAAAAAATTAATCCTGTAAATAGGGAGTTCAATTAAAATATGATCAAGTGGGGCAATTAAGAGTTTTACAATTTAAACTTTAAGGTTAGATGAAATAGATATAAATAACTAAATAAATTCAATTCTTTATATGTGTCCCCTCCAAAATGTCATGGTCTCAAGTGAGTAAAGAGCTACTCGACTATGCATAAAGATATATGTAGAATGAGGCCCCAGAATTTACTAGTTACTATAAATGAAAAACAATTAACGATTTGTTTCAGAAAAGTGAGTGGAGCAGGCACTTATGTTGGTAACAACAAGATATGAAGTGAGTAGAAAAGTGCCAGAAGACAATAGAGAATAATTTTTTTTTTTTTTCGCGGCGGTGGTGGGGTTTGAACCTGCGACCTTATTGGTACGACAACTCCGCCTGGCAGGTGAGAGCGTGGCTCTACCGTGTGAGCTATCCACGAACACAAAAATATTCGTTTCAAACCCAAAGTCATTTCTAGATCCCTCTCTCACCCACTTCTTGAGATCGCCGATTCGTTCGCCATCATCGCGAAGTAATTTTGACCAGCAGTTAAGCTTAATAGCCAATATTCTCATCACAAACATATAACATAGAAACGATTGAGACATTGAGTATGCTCCGGTGTATGGGGTGAATTTTTAATTCAGAAAAGTGAGTGGAGCAGGCACTTATGTTGGTAACAACAAGATATGAAGTGAGTAGAAAAGTGCCAGAAGACAATAGAGAATAAAATTTTATTCTCTATTGTCTTCTGGCACTTTTCTACTCACTTCATATCTTGTTGTTACCAACATAAGTGCCTGCTCCACTCACTTTTCTGAATTAAAAATTCACCCCATACACCGGAGCATACTCAATGTCTCAATCGTTTCTATGTTATATGTTTGTGATAGAATATTGGCTATTAAGCTTAACTGCTGGTCAAAATTACTTCGCGATGATGGCGAACGAATCGGCGATCTCAAGAAGTGGGTGAGAGAGGGATCTAGAAATGACTTTGGGTTTGAAACGAATATTTTTGTGTTCGTGGATAGCTCACACGGTAGAGCCACGCTCTCACCTGCCAGGCGGAGTTGTCGTACCAATAAGGTCGCAGGTTCAAACCCCACCACCGCCGCGAAAAATTTTTTTTATTCTCTATTGTCTTCTGGCACTTTTCTACTCACTTCATATCTTGTTGTTAACGATTTGTTTACAATGAAATAAAAATAATGATGAAATTTAATTAAAAGAGATAAACAGTGATCGTGGCATTTACAAATAGAGATATGAATATTTTACGTAACTTATGATAATATGTCAGGTTCGTAAGTTTACGTTTCCAGGCAGTTGATGGGCTTGGATGATCTATTCCTCTGATAACAGGATCGGACTCGTAAAATTCCACTTCCAGGCAATTGGTAATGGGTTAATATGTAATCCTTTGACAGCGGGCTCGGGTTTGATCCTTGAAGTTTATACAATCAAAGTTAAAAGCTCCGGCGTCTTAATGGTGTAGATATAATATCTACAAAGTCCCAAAAGATAAAAATCTTACAGTATATAGAAGGAATAGAGCGACTGGCCGTCCGGCATAGATTGTTGAGAGAAAGTGAGTGTCAAATGTTAGACCTATCGGCTTTTATAATAAGTGGCTACGTGACAGAATGTAGAACGAAAAGTATTCACTAATTAGAAATTAATTCGAGGGAAGGCTATAAAAGGAAAGACGATCTAATATTAGAAGGTAAAGTTTATCTAAGCCTACCGAAATATAACTGGAGTGAGATGAATTCAGTTCTTAATAAAATAAAATTTAATAAGATAATTGTGAACAACCTTTACTGTGACAGTAGGGATATGGAGAAAATTATGTTTTCAAAATTATTATATCTAGTTTAAAATGACGAATAATTTACTATTCAATACACAGCAAGATGGCAACAATAATAATGATCATAGGGACCAAAAAAATCCGATCGTTTATCTTCAATAAAGAGCGAGAGATCCGAATGACGCTCATCACAGCACGGTAACAGATGTCCAAATCAGTAAATTTCACACCATACGCCGCCGAGAAGAGACCTAGACAGGGCTATAGGCCTAATCGTGTAAGCTAAAATTAATATACAGACCTGATGTTTGTTTCTATGTGTGATTTTCTAGGTTGTGTGCCTTTCATATTTCATCATTACCGTGCTGACGTAGGTATTGGTACACCATACGTTTCAGGGAATTTGCCAGTTGGTTATCATAGGGACCTGAATGCGTTTCAGTATACATTTCCACAAATACTCGGGATAGTAGGAGATTAGTTAGGTTGTTAGAAAGATTTGTTTTAAAAACTCCCATTTAGTTATAAAAGTGTGAATAAGGAAATCATGAAAATAATAGAAGCTGATCAAATCTAAAATAGTCCAGAAATAAAGAATTTAAAAAAATCTAATCAAATCAGTGGGAAAAGACTTTCGCTACCATATGTCAATTTTTAAATGAAGATCTATTGTTTTAGCACTGTGATAGTTTAAAAATTATTTTGTTTTTAAATATCTATCTTCTCCGAACAACATCCTTACCAAATTTCGAAAGTATTAAAAAGAAATTTTTCTTATCAATAAATCTTCGTATTGATTTTTTTAAAATTAAAAAAGATATGGTGTTAACTTT
>NC_088361.1:118799183-118824183 GCF_034508935.2 Berghia stephanieae
ACATTAGACATTTCCAAAATGTACGAGGAATGCAACGAGGTGCAAATAATAGAGCTAATGTTGGCTAGAACTTTTCACGTGTCATGTGATAGAATGTATAAAAGTCAAAACATGATCAGATTTATAATGTTTTTTCTCCTCTGGATACACTTTTATGCTCGTCGGAGAAGTATTTCATAAGGGCGTCCGCCATTGTTCCGATAGTTTAGAACCAGTTACTAAGTTACTATGCGTCATTACGAGGGAAGTGACGTCACGACGGTTGAAGCCCATTAGCCTTTTTTTGTGATCGTCGTCTCGTTTTGATAATAAATAATATATAGCACATGTAGTATAGAAAGTTCGAAGATGACGTCACTCAGGTCTTTGTTAGTGTTTTTTGCCATCCGCGTTTATGAGCAATTCTCACTAAACTGTATTAACCTTACTATAAACGATCATGGTTACACAAAGTTTTGTGTGTTGGTCCGTTATACTTCCGGATGGCAATGTTGTGAGCTCCTTAATCAAGCGCATACTATCTAAGCGCGTAATCATGACATATTTACTTGGTCAGCATCGTGCTATAAGTTCACGAAATCTACACTGTGACTCAACCAGGCACTTATTTCTAGCCTACGAATCGAGGATCATTCCGCATTGTCACGTGGCCCCAATGACTGGTGACTTTCCAGATAACTGCAGTTAAAACACTTCAATAGTCGTGATTTCACTCCCCTCGTAATGACGTATAGTAACCTAATAACTGGTTCTAAACTATCGGAACAATGGTGGACGCCTTATGAAATACTTCTCCGACGAGCATATAAGTGTATCCAGAGGAGAAAAACATGGTAAATTTGATCTTGTTGTGACTTTTATACAGTCTGATCACATGACCTGTGAAAAAGCATGAAGAATAAAAAGTACCAATGTTCTTTGTTTAGAACCACGCTGCTCGCCGTTGCTAGGCGACGTGACGTCAGACTATTGAATCCAATTGGCAGAACACAAGTTCCAAATTCAGATCTTTTTTTTATTTTAGTTGTTCATTCTGCCTTTTTCTATTCATTATGTTTTTGATTTTATTTTCTCGTAAATATCTCTCGTTCGGCGACGACCGCTTAGGACCAACAAATATTTTCATTTTTTAATCAACTTCTTAATTAAATATTTAAGCCATTCAAGATTACATTTTCCAATTTTGTTCTATCGTATTAAGCCAGAACTGATTTGGAATAAAAAATGAAGTGAGAGATGACTGTGGATAAGGCAAGGCTCTTACGTGGGGCAGCGTGTCTCAGGGGTACGGTCTTTGCTTAGTACTCGAAAGATACCGAGTTCGATCACCCGCCGCTACGCTGTGTGGCCTTGAGCAAGTCACCTGGGCCTAGCTCAATTTGCGGCGCTGCACTGCGGATGACACCAGGGTTATTCCAGTCTTCCCTTGGAAAAGACCCGTGAGACAAATTTCCTCTATGAGATGAATAAAGGGAATTTTATTTAATTTATTTTTTTGTTACAACGGGAAGACACGGGTGCGAGCCTTGAGCAAGAAATTTGGCTTTAAATGAATAACTTTCTGATGCAAGGGTTTTCTCGGTCTTTTCTCGAGACAGACCCAAGAGAAATTTTTCTCCGAGGATAGATAAAAGAAATTTCAAATGTGACTCATCACCTCAGAACGGTATTATGTCGGAATGATCTAGATGAAGAAAATCAACACTTATAAATTAAAATAATCAGAATTTATGCTTTTTGAAGTTGAAGCAACACAATTCATGTTTTTCAATGAAGGCATTAATCCATTCTAACTTGTTTTATAAGTTAAGTCTGAAAATCAAATATCATAAGAATCATGGTCATCCCGACATAATACCGTTTTGAATTGACTGGTCGCAAATATCCGTCAAACAGCTCTACTTGTAAGGAATAGTCCACTGTCCACTGAAAAATCCATTCCCTTATTCGTGTTAGGCACATTATCATTAGATGGTATCTATCTAGTCGGTACAAGGTCTTCTCTTTCAATAACGTCAATCAAAACTTGGGCGTGGTCAGTGGTTGGATGAATGATAATTTGTAGGTATAATATGCCTAAAGTAACATTTATTCCATCCAAGTCACCTGCAGATGGATTGAATGAAGCAGTGTCAAGCTCTTATAACATAGTGGCAATTTTACTCATTAAACAAATATCTACAAAAATTACAAGCTGCAAGTATTTTTCTTTATTTAAGAGGTACACTTAAACCCCCCCCCCCCACTTCCCCCCCACCCCACCCCCCAAAAAAAAAGAAAAACAACAACAACATAAACAAAAAAACAAAAAACAAAAAAACAAAAACAAAACAAAAACAAAACAAAATCAAAACAAAACAAAACAGGCCAACCCCCACACCCTCCAAAAAGAAAAAAATCCAGCAAAAAAAAAAAAAAGGAAACCAAAAAAAAAAACCAAACAAAAACAAAACAAAAGAAAAGAAAAACACACCCTTAAACCCCAAGCATCTGGCCATTTCTAATTTGATTCCTTGATTAGTTCGACGCCGGAGTGTGAATGACGTCAACACGACGCAGAGGTAAACGGACTATGTATGTATGTCCACGAATTTCACAGGGTTTATTAATAGTCTCCAGGTTTATAAGTATTTCAAAGGAAAATCTACGAAGAGCAAACCATAGATTTAACACGAACGCTCTATGTGCGACTATGTGGCCTTTTGGTCAGACACTCGTCTTCCGATTGGAAGGTCCAGGGTTCGAGCCCAGCTCCTCTTCTTCCTCTTCTTCTTCTTCATAATCTTCTAACTATAATAATAATAATAATAATAATAATAATAATATAATAAATAATAATAATAATAATAATAATAATAATAATAATAATAATAATAATAATAATAATAATTATTATTATTATTATTATCATTATCACTATAATAATAGTAATAATAATAATGATAATAATAATAATAATAATAATAAATTGTGATAATGATTGTTATTATTATTATTATTATTATTATTATTATTATTATTGTTATTATTATCATTATTATTGTTGTTGTTGTTATTATTATCATTATTATTATCATTATCATTCTTGTTATTTTTATTATTATTATTATCATTATTATTATTATTATTATTATTATTATTATTATTATTATTATTATTATTATTATTATTGTTATTATTATTATTAATAATAATAATTTATTAATATATTTAAAAAAATCTTCTATGATTTTAAATCTTTCTTGCTTTTAAATATATTTATCTCAAAGAATATTCAATATGTAATGTGATGTACAATTATATTGTTACTTGTGTTTTAAAGACATTTAAGGAACACTTGGTCCATTTAAAGCCCTATTACTGAAATGATATGATAAGATACGATGTAATACGATATGATATGATATCATTCATAATATGATATAAAGATAATATGATATATGAAAGTTCTTTTGTCTTATTCAATCGAATCGTCGCAAACTGAAACAAGAAAGACACAACTGCACAACCCTATATCTTATAGATAGAATGAAGATGACGTCACACATGCCTTCGTTATTGTTTTTTGCCATCCGCGTTTATGAGTAGTTCTCACTAAACCGTGTTAACCAGACTATATACGTTCATGGTTGCACACAGTTTTGTGTGTTGGTCTGTTATACTTCCGGATGGAAAAGGTTATGAGCTTCTTAGGCAAGCGCATACTATCTATAGATAGCATGAAGTTCACGTCATTCGAGACGTTGTTATTGATTTTTTTTTTGCCATCCACATTTATGAGTAATTCTCACTTTACTGTATTATCAAGACTATAAAAGTTCATGACTACACAGAGTTTTGTGTGTTGGTCCGTTATACTTCCGGATGGCAATGTTTTGAGCTTCTTAGCCAAGCGCATACTATCCATAAAGCACGAATGAATCGCTTGTGAAAGGACGGACGGTAATTTAATAATTAAATTACACTAATAAGGATTTAAATTATGGTATAGACTATTGAACTATCTATAATTTTAAAATTGTATCAGAGTGAAATGCATCCTTGTTCTCCCTAATCCCGGCACGGCAACACACGAAGCAGCTGGACATTTTCACACGCTCCACTTATTATCTTATCTAACTTACATCAAGTTTTAGTGAGATGATGTCCTGACTCAAGCCCGGGATTCTCGTCAATGTCTATCGAGTTAACGTGTGGTTTAACTTTTCGTCAATTCTGAATGATATTGGTTAGAATCAGCGTGGGTGCGCAACTGGATGCGCGGGTTGACGGAGGTAGGAAACAATAACAAACCCACATGGTTGCCATTACCTCCACCATCATTCTCGCTCACGGTTTGTGGAAAGCACTTCATTACAGGCACGTAATAGTGAATCTAGTTTTTGTTTTGAACATTTCTATTATTATTCTTTGTAAATTGACCCATATTAAAAGAAACATACAAACAAAACAGGCATGACCAGTCACTAACAATGCCGTGTAGTGTGTAGACAGTAACACAGTACGGTGAACATGACGGACACTGGAATCGGAATGTCGGAACCCATGAGTCGTTCGCAACTCTGCCTCGCGTATTCATTTAATCAGTCAATTTAATTTTTATTAAGCTTGCGTAAAACATACAAACAAAAAAGACATGACCAGTCACTAACAATGCAGTGTAGTGTGTAGACAGTAACACGGTACGGTGAACATGAATGACACTGGGATCGGAATGTCGGAACCCAGTAGTCGTTCGCAACTCAGCCTCGCGTACTCATTTAATCAGTCAATTTAAATTTCATTTAGCTTGCCTATTCTTCAAGTTTATGTTATATTCACTTTTTCTATTTAAAAAGGGTAATCCAAACAGACCATAAAAACGATTTTATAATAAGCCGACTTCAACTTCCATCACTTACGACACGAACTTATTTTGGGTGGTTTTTTTTTTAACAAAACCGTTTGACTCAAACTAAAGCTTCGGCATTGGATAAGGAGCGAGGTCCCTGTTGCCATCTTGCTTAGTTTATACAGAGACTGGGTTGCCAGCTTGGCTGTTCTTGATAAATAGTAGTAAATAGCACAACCTTGTGCAATGAGAGATAGAGAGAGAGAGATTTTGAACAAAAAAACGAATATCTCTCTCTCTCTCTCTCTCTTACCCTCTCTCTCTCTCTCTCTCTCTCTCTCTCTCTCTCTCTCTCTCTCTTGCCCTCTCTCTCTCTCTCTCTCTCTCTCTCTCTCTCTCTCCCTCCCTCTCTCTCTCTCTTCCTATTTCATCTGTCACACTGTTTGACAATCTTCTTCACCTGGCTCACTTGTACTTGTAATATCGGGTGTAAGGTAAAATTTTGAACAATTATTATTAGTTATAAAATGCAGAAACTTTGCAAATAAACCGATAGACTAGATATTAATTCGATTCGAAAAGTGGAACACAAAAGGAGAATTTGCGAATACCCGGTCCAGACATAAGCGTCATGGTCTTATTTATAAAGTGCAGAATCTTTGCAAATAAACGGATAAAATAGAGATTAATTCGATTCGAAAAGTGGAACACAAAAGCAGAATTTGCGAATGCCCGGTCCAGACATGAGTGTTATGGTCTTATTTATAAAATCTAGAAACTTTGAAAATAAACGGACAAGATAGAGATTCATTCGATTCGAAAAGTGGAACACAAAAGCAGAATTTGCGAATGCCCGGTCCAGACATAAGCGTTATGGTCTTATTTATAAAGTGCAGAAACTTTGCAAATAAACGGATAAGATAGAGATTCATTCGATTCGAAAAGTGGAACACAAAAGCAGAATTTGCGAATGCCCGGTCCAGACATAAGCGCTATGGTCTTATTTATAAAGTGCAGAAACTTTGCAAATAAACGGATAAGATAGAGATTCATTCGATTCGAAAAGTGGAACACAAAAGCAGAATCTGCGAATGCCCGGTCCAGACATAAGCGTCATGGTCTTATTTATAAAGTGCACAAACTTTGCAAATAAACGGATAGACTAGATGTTATTTCGATTCGAAAAGTGGAACACAAAAGGAAAATTTGCGAATACCCAGTCCAGACATAAGCGTCATAGTCCTATTTATAAAGTACAGAATCTTTGCAAATAGACGGATAAAATAGAGATTAATTCGATTCGAAAAGTGGAACACAAAAGCAGAATTTGCGAATGCCCGGTCCAGACATAAGCGTTATGGTCTTATTTATAAAGTGCAGAATCTTTGCAAATAGACGGATAAAATAGAGATTAATTCGATTCGAAAAGTGGAACACAAAAGCAGAATTTGCGAATGCCCGGTCCAGACATAAGCGCTATGGTCTTATTTATAAAGTGCAGAAACTTTGCAAATAAACGGAAAAAACAGATTAATTCTAATCGAACAGTGGAACACAAAGGCAGAATTTGCGAACAACCGGTCCAGACATAAGCGTTATGGTCTTATTTATAAAATCTAGAAACTTTGCAAATAAACGGATAAAATAGAGATTAATTCGATTCGAAAAGTGGAACACAAAAGCAGAATTTGCGAATGCCCGGTCCAGACATAAGCGTTATGGTCTTATTAATAAAATGCAGAAACTTTGCAAATAAACGGATAGACTAGATATTAATTCGATTCGAAAAGTGGAACACAAAAGCAGAATTTGCGAATGCCCGGTCCAGACATAAGCGCTATGGTCTTATTTATAAAGTGCAGAAACTTTGCAAATAAACGGAAAAAATAGAGATTAATTCTAATCGAACAGTGGAACACAAAGGCAGAATTTGCGAACAACCGGTCCAGACATAAGCGTTATGGTCTTATTTATAAAGTGCAGAAAATTTGCAAATAAACGGATAAGATAGAGATTCATTCGATTCGAAAAGTGGAACACAAAAGCAGAATTTGTGAAATCCCGGTCCAGGCATAAGCGTCATGGTCTTGTTTAAATGAAACAATGCCATTTTAAAAAATATATGGTCAATGAGTAATTAAGCTAAATATGCGGAGTTCAAATAGATAACTTGATCTGTGAATTTTTTTTTATAATTAGCTGTTTTTATTCTCCATCATTTAGGTTATGTGATTAAGTTTATAATTGAAATACAAACTTTATCTCACTTATCAATGTTTTGCAATAAAGGAGAGTGTGTGTGAACCTGAGCAAAGGAAATTATTTGAGAGAGTGATATTTATCATGCTTTTCAGTTTGTAGTTGAATTCTAGAATGGATTCTTTATAGTTCTCATTGATTGTATGTCAGTATGTCAGTCTTTAGGACACCGATTACCCTAATGCGGCCACAATTTACAATGTGACGGCCACAAGCCCGTTAAACGCAGAGTGGGGTATTGTTGTTTGCAAGTAATGCTATGGTTTTAATATTAATAGGATATCTGTCTCCTATTAAAATACATTCCTGTGTTGGATTTTGGATTAAATTCATGTCTTCTTCGGATTTTGGGATATTTAATTTTCATGGATTGTGATTGTGATTTTCAAGACTATTAATGTAAGTAAATGCCCAAATAGATATTTTTATTCATTTATTCTTTATTTATTTTTTTTTAGTTTTGTTTTGTTTTGAAGCATTTATTATAAGAAATATTGATCATATGCACTTATACACCAAAGACTATATCCTTTCAACTGCTTATTATTATTATTATTATTATTATTATTATTATTATTATTATTATTATTATTATTATTATTATTATTATTATTGTTATTATTATTATTATTATTATTATTATTATTATTATTATTATTATTATTATTATTATTATTATTATTATTATTATTATTATTATTATTATTATTATTATTATTATATAATATAATAATAATAATAATAATAATAATAATAATAATAATAATAATAATAATAATAATAATAATAATAATAATAATAATAATAATAATAATAATAATAAAATAATAATAATAATAATAATAATAATAATAATAATAATAATAATAATAATAATAATAATAATAATAATAATAATAATAATAATAATAATAATAATAATAATAATAATAATAATAATTAATAATAAGTGCATTGAGTGAAATCCCAATCATGGTTGCCCAAATAAAACTGGCGCTAGAATCCCGACTACCTGTCTAAACGAATGTTGTTTGTACGATACATACTAACTACATGTTCAATATCGGGGCAGAAAATATACGTTTGGTTTTATGAAATTAAAACAGTAGTCCCACATTGTTCTTTGATGTTATTTGTGGTTGCATTTGCTTTGAAACTTACACATTATATTGTGTTACATTGTTTACAAAATATTTCTGGTACTCGTATGCATGTGTAGTCAACGGACCACCGGTCAATCGTGTTCTTTATTATTTTATTATTAATTTTGGCTTGACATCTTACATATGTGAATTTGACAGGTTGTTATGGATGGTAATTATAACATTAAGTGATTTTTAAACATTTTTACGGCGTTTTAAATGTCTTTCTTGCATTCATTGCCGAGCACCTCCACTTTTCTGTTACTATTTTAACGATCAGCTGATTTTCTCTTGCCTCCCCTTTAATTTCGCGGACTTTTTTCAGAACGAGGCGTGGGAGTGGCTAATAGATAGAACGAAATTGACGTCACTCAGGTCTTTGTTTTTGTTTTTTTTGCCATCCTCGTTTATGAGTAATTCTCATTAAACTGTATTAACCTGACTATAAACGTTCAAGGTTACACATAGTTTTGTATGTTGGTCCGTTATACTTCCGGATGGCAATGTTATGAGCTTCTTTGTCAAGCGCATATTATCTATAGATAGAACGAAATTGACGACATTTTGTTATTGTTTTTATGAATGGTTCTCACTAATTTATATTCATAAGGCAATACAAGTTCAAGATTACACACAGTTTTGTGTGTTGGTACGCAATATCCGGCTGGCATTGTGATGATTAAAAAAAATGTAAAAGCATAGCATCAATATTCTTTAAAATATTTTCACAGTGAAAAGTGATATTGTACGGCTATGTGGTCTTGTAGTATGACACTCGCTTTCGTATAGGAAGGTCCTGGGTTCGAACCTCACGGCGCATAGTTGAGTCCTTGGAAACGACTCTTTACTCACATTCTCTCACCGTACTCAGGTGTAAAATGAGTACCTCGCCATTAACAACGTTGTTTCTGTCGAAAAAAAATTATTATAATATCACCTAACAGGCATCGTGTCTTGATCTAATGTTACGTGTTGCTGTTGGTCAGGGATGCTCTGAGCACGTTGAGTGGATATTCCTCTATAGATAGAATGAAATTGACGTCACTTTGGTCTTTGTTATTGGTTTTTGCCTTCCACGTTTATGAGTAATGCTCACTAAATGGTATTATCCAGACGATAAAAGTTCATGGTTACACAGAGTTTTGTGTGTTGGTCCGTTATACTCCCGGATGGCAATGTTATGAACTTCTTAGCCAAGTGCATACTATTTATAGATAGTATGCAGATGACGTCACTCAGGCCTTTGTTATTGTTTTTGCCATCCGCGTTTGTGAGTTGTTCTCACTAAACGGTATTAACCTGACTATAAAAGTTCATGGTTACACAGAGTTTGTGTGTTGGTCCGTTATACTTCCGGATGGCAATGTTGTGAACTCCTTGGCCAAGCGCATTCTATCTATATAAAAAGCTCAATTTTTGATTGTCCAAATCTAACGAGTATCTGGTTTCCTTCTCTGGTGGAAATATTTCTATAGGTTACTTGAAGACAGGACTTCCGTCATCATCCCGTTATATGGATAGGTTAAAGGCATCTAGAATAGTAATTATTATTATTAGAAGCAACCCCCCCCCCCTCCTTTGAATGGGACTGACAATAGTTTACTTCTTAGTACTTCTTGCTCTACATTTCATTTCCCAATACATGTGGGCTACACGTCGGCATTTCCCAATCCGCATTATTATAGTTCGTTCGTTATTATTATTATTATTATTATTATTATTATTATTATTATTATTATTATTATTATTATTATTATTATTATTAGGCGGTAGGGCATCTTTTAAAGACGTCCATTATTTTATTACGACTGCATGGACACCGATATTGCTCCGGGTTAGGCTCCAGTAAGTTCTTTATTCATAGATCCTCTCCAGGTTTCATTAGACCTGCCTCTCCGTCTTTTGTCATCAGCCGTTCTGTGGAGTGGCAGAGCAATTTCAAAATGTTAATTACAAAGAAAGAACAATAGAAACACCCCCAATACAAAACAAAACAAAACACCCCCAAAACACAATTAAATTGAGCTTTTTATATAGCGCAATATTATCCATTAAACGTGCTCAAAGCACTTTACAAGGGGTCCCTGGCCAACACTTAGGACGTGACATGACGCCTGTTAGGCGATATTACAATTTTTTTCAGACAGAGACAACGCTGTTAACGGCCAGGTACTCATTTTACACCTGAGTACGGTGAGAGAATGTGAGTGAAGAGGCTTTTCCAAGGACTGAACTATGCGCCGAGTGTGCTACCCAGAACCTTCCGATCCGAATGCTAGTATCATACCACAAGAACACACAGCCGCACAAGCAAACCAACAAAAACAAAACAAAAACAAAACAAAACAAATAAACGAACTCGACAGCTCATTTTGCTGAATAAAGATATATATATATATATATATATATATCTTTATTCAGCAAAATGAGCTGTCGAGTTCGTTTATTTGTTTTGTTTTATTTTTGTTTTGTTTTTGTTGGTTTGCTTGTGCGGCTGTGTGTTCTTGTGGTATGATACTAGCATTCGGATCGGAAGGTTCTGGTATATATATGGTGTGTGTGTGTGTGTGTGTGTAATATATATAAACACTCACGCTTTGGTCTCTGAGTGAAGTAAATCTATTTTTGTATTGGGTGGGTATGAAGTTTGGAAGAGAATCCTAAAAGTGGCCGGTAAGAGAGTTTAAAAATTCGGCAATCCACAAATTATAGGGATCTACATTAGACCTTTAATTTGCGGGACGATAATACTGATGCTCCACGATCAATAATTTTTATTTACCAAATCATACACCTATTTACACAGCACACTACTCATAACTTTAGGTTATAATAATTGACGTGCAAACAAAGACCGTGTAACAACAGATTGCTGCGTGTATTTTAAATATATTATTTTGACGTGTAACTAAAGTGGTCCTGAATATAATTGATTATTAATCTAGATAGCCTATATAATATGACTTTTTTACGAAGCGACGAGAGTGTGGTTTAGTGGCTCAATTGTTAGCTATGCGGTAGTAATGGGTTTGAATTCATTCATATAAAATCATCAATGTTTTCTCATCGTGCTGCGGTAATGACGAAGAAAGATCTATCACAGACCTATTGATCATAGACATGATTTGAAAGAAACGCACGTCTTCTTCTTCTTCTTCTTCTTCTTCTTCTTCTTCTCCCTCTTCTCGGTTGTGGTAACGTCTTGAACAGAGTATCGTGCTACAGTTTATAATCACACCTCACCAACTACCTCATCAGACACCTTTCTTAGGTAAGGTCAAATAAATAATATGGAATTGAATATAAGTTTCAATTTTATTACAAGAACAGATGAAATGAACGTTTCGGGTTTCCCCTTTATCAACAAAACAGGATGAATGAAACACAACAGATGAATGAGTTAATGTGGTAGTGGTGTTGTTACGATGAAGCTTACATTCAATTTCATATTATTTGTTTCTTCGAGCTTCGAGCAGCAACATTTATATTAGGTAAGGTCATAAATTCAAATTTGTTTTCTTGGACGATATATCATTAGTTTATGATAACATCTCCGGAATGCAAATTCTGGTGGTTGTGATGGTGGTGGTGGTGGTCGTAATAGAAGTAGTAGTAGCAGCAGCAGCAGCAGCAGCAGTAGTAGTAGTAGTAGTAGTAGTAGCAGCAGTAGTAGTAGTAGTAGTAGTAGTAGTAGTAGTAGTAGTAGTAGTAGTAGTAGCAGTATTAGTCAGTCTATCAATCAATTAATCACTCAATGTATCAATCAATCAATCTATCTATCTATCTATCCATCTATCTATCTATCTATCTATCTATCTATCTATCTATCTATCTATCTATCTATCTATCTATCTTCTATCTATCTATCAATACATCTATCTATCTATATAAATATCTATATTTCTTTCTATCTAACTATCTATCTGTACGTCAATCTATCCATCCATCTATCTATCTATCTATCTATCTATCTATCTATCTATCTATCTATATATCTATCTATTTGTCTATTTGTCTATCTATCTATCTATCTATCTATCTATCTATCTATCTATCTTCTATCTACTTCTATCTATCTATTACTATCTATCTATACTATCTATCTTCTATCTATCTATCTATCTTCTAAACTCATCTATTATATCTATCTATCTATCTATCTAACTATCTATCTATCTATCTATCATCTATATCTTCTATCTATCTATCTATCTTACTATCTATCTATCTATCATCTATCTATCTATCTATCTATCTATCTATCTATCTATCTATCTATCTATCTTCTATCTATCTATCTATCTATCTATCTATCTATCTATCTATCTATCTATCTATCTATCTATCTATCTATCTATCTATCTATCTTTCTTTAATAAAGTTGGAGATTTCCTGGTTGTAGAGGACAGAGAATCCCAGAATTTTTGAAACTACATTTAAGAATGGAAATGGATCGAAGATTGATTTCCACAAGACCTGGGATAGCAAATATTCTATGGTTTCTATCGAAACATCTATCCATCTATCTATCTATATATCTATCTATCTGGCTACCTACTTTCTCCTTTTATAATATACCCATTTCATTTTGTCCAATTAGTCGTATACCCCTCTCTAAAAAGAGAAAAGCTCAGGAAAATGAGGTTTAAATAAACCAGTGCTTACTCCGTGCTTACACCCACTGTAATTAACTTGACCAAACAGCCTGTGAAAAAGGGACAAACAGGACCAAGTATGGACATCTGAACAACTTTCTCCTGGAGTCAAGACTCACAAAACATCAATAAGTCTGAAGACTAGCACTGACCTTTGATCTATTTTTCACAATTCAAAAAATTACATCTATCTACCTTCATCATCATCAGTTTAACATTTTAGTGGCTCATAATATGTGGCTGTAAATAACATTTCGTCATGTATTTTGTATAGATAGTATGCGCTTGGTTAAGAAGCTCACAACATTGCCATCCGGAAGTATAACGGATCAACCATAAAATTATGTGTAACCTTGACCGTTTATAGTCTGGTTAATACAGTTTAACGAGAATTACTCATAAACGCGGATGGCAAAAAACAACAATAACAATAACCCGTAGAACGAAGTTGACGTCACTCGACTCTTTGTTATTTCTTTTTTTACCATCCGTGTTTATGAGTAATTCTCACTAAAGTGTATCAGCCGGACTATAGATACTGTGCGCTTGGCTAATAAACTCACAACATTGCCATCCGGAAATAGATAGAATGGAGTTGACGTCACTCGGGTCTTTGTTATTGTTTTTTGCCATCCATGTTTATGAGTAATTCTCACTTAAATGTATTATCCCGACTATAACAGTTCATGGTTACACAGAGTTTTGTGTATACTTTTGGATGGCAATGTTGTGAGTTTCTTAGCAAAGCGCATACTATCTATATAACGGACCAACACACACACACACACACACACACACACACATACATAACTTCGTGTAACCTTAAACATTGAAATTTAAGTTACAGATTAAGACACTTTAGTGAGAATAACTCATAAACATGGATGGCAAAACAAAAAAAAAAAGAATAACAAAGACATGGATGACGTCAACTTCGTTCTATCTATAGATAGAATGCGCTTGGCCAAGGAGTTCACAACATTGCCATCCGGAAGTATAACGGACCAATACACAAACTCTGTGTAACCATGAACTTTTATAGTCTGGTTCATATAGTTTAGTGATAACAACTCACAAACGCGGATGGCAAAAACAATAACAAAGACCTGAGTGACGTCATCTGCATACTATCTATAAACATTCAATATTATACATAGTTTTGTGTGTTGGTCAGTTATATTTCCGAATGACAATGTGCTGTGACGGGAAGCCAAGCGCACAGTATCTATTCATAGATAGATGTGCTGTTTTATTTTGTTACCCCTTATCATGCCTCTCATGCCTTCACACTTCCACAAGTCATCAATGCAATGAGTACTAAGTAAACTTACGTCATACAGCACATCGATCAAGCCAATAATAACACATGTTGTGATCCTCCTCGTTATCACCAGCAATGTAACAGCGTGCTGTTCATTAAGGGGACAATTATCAACTACACACGCATACACACACACACCTCACACACACACACACACACAAACACACACACACGGAAATAAACTCAGACACTAGTGCAGGGCGGTCCTTGGCAAGCTTAAGGACCACGGTCCTACGGTCCTTGGGACATGAAGACCGCAAGGACCGGTCCTAGGACCGGTCCTTTTCGACATTGAACATTCCTGAGAGACTGTTGGAAATTCGAACCGGTTTGACCTTTGAGACCGTGGGATCGTTCATTCTTGAACCGTTAAAGACCGCTACACGATGAAAACCGTGGTCTACAGGAGTAAAACACACGGAGTAGTCACACTCATTTCAAATTGTAACCTAATTAGAGAAGAGGGGTGATGCCTTCTTTATTTGCTCACCGTACTTCATTGTTACTTCGATAATTTAATAAAATTTGAAATTTATTCCCATTAACGGAGATAATGGCATCGCCCAAGCGTTGATCGAGTTGTTCGTGGCGTTGATACACACACGCAACTCCTACCCCCCCCCTCCCCCCCCCCCCACACACACACATTAGAGGGCAGCGAGCATTGAAGAGTAAGAGAGAGAGACGTGAAGTTATAATAAGAGGGGTTGATGAGGTAATAAGAGGGGTCGATGGTGACTTTTCGCCAGATCTAACAAACTCAGCTACCCATTCATTGCTGAGTAGACAGGGATTCAGAAAAAACTCGACTGCACCCGGGATCGATCTCTGGCCCTTTGCGTATAAAGAGAGTGCTCTATCAACTGAGCTATCGGGGTCCCCAAATATTCTATTGGACTTTTTTAAAATTCAGACGTTATAACTGGGTTTTTTGGAAGAAGAAACTAATGAAACTCATATTATTTGATTAGTAAAAACACCAAACGAAATTTTAATATTATTGTATTATTTTAATGACAACACTGCGATAGAAAGGAGTGGTGACAAGAGATGGACAAAAGAAAACAAAAAATCGGATTTGCTACTTGCTAGGTTCGACACACACACACACACACACACGCACAAACACACATCTTTAGTAGTCACATACATTTCAAACAATAACCCATTAGAGAAGAGGGGTCATACCTTCACCATAGATCATTGTCATTGCGATCATTATGGTGTAGTAAATTTTGAAATTTACCCCGTATAATGGAATCGTCCAAGGCGTGCGCCTCCTGTTCCCCCCATCTCACACACGAAAGGGCGGTTTGCGGAGTGGAGGTTGGTGGTCGTCTGCCTGTATGGTCGTCTGTGTCGTTTAGTGTATGGCAAAGGGGGTGGGTGCGATTAATTAAGTGGGATGGGTGGTGATTGGTGGAAGATAGGCAACCGAAGCAACGAATCGCTGGGGAAGTAGTAGGCTATGGCGCGAGACCGTAGGACCGTGGTCCTTAAGCTTGCCAAGGACCGCCCCGCACTAGTTGAAAGGTGATAAGAAGTGAGGACCGCCGCCGGTCTTCCCCTATGGGACCGGTCTCCGGTTCACAGCTAAAAGACCGTGGGACCGCCGGTCCAGACCGGTCTTCAGCACGGCACTATCAGACACTCACTCACTCACACGCATACACATCTACAATCACATTCCGAGTTCAGAGTGTTTACATCAATACTTTCCGAAAGGCGCAGTTTTGTTCCCTTCCACTTCTTCTTTAAGTACCAAGTCTGTGCCAGACATCGGTGATCATGGTACGCCATTCATCTCTCTGATCAGATAACCTCAGAAAACTAATATTATCTTCTCTTTCTTTGTCACCCACCTTCAAACTATTCAATTATGTTTTTCTTGTTCTACCTTTACTCTTTTTACCTTCTATCTTTCCTGTCAGAGCAAGATGTTCATTTATGTCGATTTAGGTGCCCTAAAAATTGCATTTGTCTTTTTCTTATTGTACGAATTAATAACCTTTTAGTTTCAGCTTGCTCTAATACTTCTTCATTAGTTTTCTTCTCTGTCCATGAGATTCCTAACATCGTTCCAAGAAACCACATTTCTGCTGCCTCCAGTTTATTTCTAATGTCTTCTGTAATTGTCCAGCTTTCACAGTCATATTATAATAATACTGACCATACATAGGCCTTCAAAACCCTATGTTTGGTTGTCATTGAGATATTGGGGTTTAAAAAAAATTAATTTTATTAAAACTATCTTTAGCTATTGCAATTCTTCGTTTTACTTCTGTGCTACATCTGCCATCTGAAGTTATTATGTATCCAAGATATTTAAATGTCTGAATTTGTATAATAGTTTCTCTTTTGCTTATTAAGCTACATGTTGGATTTCTTTCTCTCCTTGATATAACCATGCATTCTGTCTTTTTTACATTTAAATATAGACCTATACGTTCACTATCTGTAACTACTTTATTAAGGAGTTATTGTAAATTTTCTTTTGAGTCTGAGATTAGTGCTGTGTCATCTGCATATCTTATATTATTGATATTCTCACCATTGATCTTAATGCCTGGACTATCTCCTAAAGTTCTAATAATTGTTTCGCTGTAGATATTAAAAATGTCTGGTGACAAACCACATTTTTGTCTAACACCTCGTTTAATTTGTTTATATTTACTGAATTCTCCTTCAATCCTGACGGTGGCACTTTGATTCCAATATAAGTTTCTAATAATTCTTAGATCTTATATCCCTTCCACTAGATGTCTATTAAATGCGGGTCCATATGCAACCAAGCTTACATAATGTGTGTATTGGTGTGTGTTCGTAAAATTTTGTTTGCTTTATTAGTCTGGCTGATTTATTGTGTAGCTTTTAGAAATCTCTGAATAGAAAATTTAGGTCTGCCATAGAGTCGAGACAGGGCTAACCAACACCCAATACTGACTCCGACGACCCGGCACTGACGTCCTCTACCGTCTTACAGATTTCGGGCACGGACAAAATACTAAGAATAAAGAGAAGAGCCGCTAGACCTACTCATACCAAGCACCCGACGTTCTCTGCCGTTTTTTAGTTACTATTTTTCAATTGATAGTTTATGGACTAATAGACGTAATGCGGCCACCCCTAGACAAGGACCCATCTAATAATTTCATAACTTTTTACAATGGGAAATGTGCTAATTGTGCAAATGTTCATTGACATATTCTCAACAATGGTGATAATGTCTTTTTTTTTCTAAACACAACCAATTCCGTTTCACTGTCATTCATTTTGTTCGCTTGTCACTCATCCATAATTTGATGGTTTGCGTGCATGGTTCAAGATTTCTAATCATAGAAGTTGAAGATTTTAAGTTGATGGGCACATAAATGAGCACAACTTCAAATGTAAGGTGTATAAGACCTGTTGGTGTACACTGGCTACCAAAAGGCCGATTTTCCGCCTTTAGATGTTTTTGAACATTTCCACAAGCCAATAATGTTGAGAGGAAGTTTGCTAATTTAGTATTAAAACGTTTAATTTATGAAAGATACCAGTCCTTAATATTTTGAGCTTAAAGTGGTCGGGTTACTTTTTTTATGCCTTTTGTATTTTAAGAATCAAAATCTTATCATGGAGGTAGATTATTGTTAAAAAGTAAGATTGATGATGATTTCAGTTTTTACATTGATTTTATGGTTGCACTTAACTAATTGATGCCTATATAAACCAGTTAACTACCGTATAAATTTAAAAATTTGGCCAGAAAACTCGTTCCTCAAAAATCGGTCGATCAAAATGACCCCCATAATGGCAAAACGTTCAAACTCGGAACATCGCAATGTCCCAGGTTTAAGTTTTTGCCAAGATGGGGGTTATTTAAATCGATCGATATTTGAAGATCCAGTTTTTTAGGCAAATTCTTAAATATGTGTTTTTCCAGAATACGAAAGAATAGTTGGTTACTTTGAGGGATTAAAGCAACCAATATATATATATATTTTGCGTTTATAAGTTGTAAGAAGCAGTAAAAAAGTCTAGTGTAGTTCGAAGACCAACCATTCCATTGTTGTTTTAATAGAAGTATTGGTATTATTATTATTATTATTATTATTATTATTATTATTATTATTATTATTATTATTATTATTATTATTATTATTATTATTATTATCAAATATTATTATTTGTAGTAGTGGTAGTGGTAGTAGTAAGTAGTATAGTAGTAGTAAGTATAGTAGTAGTAGTAGTAAAGTATTGAGTAGTAGTAGTAGTAGTAGTAGTAGTAGTAGTATAGTAGTAGTAGTAGTTAAGTAGTAGTATAGTATAGTAGTAGTAGTAGTAGTAGTAGTAAGTAGTAGTAGGTAGTAGTAGTTAATAGTAGTAGTAGTATAGTAGATAGTAGTAGTAGTAGATATAGTAGTAGTAGTAGTAGTAGTGAGTAGTTAGATAGTAGTATTAGTAGTATAGTAGTAGTAGTAGTAGTAGTAGTAGTAGTAGTAGTAGTAGTAGTAGTAGTAGTAGTAGTAGTAGTATAGTAGTAGTATTAGTAGTAGTAGTAAAGTAGTAGTAGTATATAGTAGGTAGTAGTAGGTAGTAGTATAGTAGTAGTATGTAGTAAGTTAGTAGTAGTAGTAGTAGTAGTAGTAGTAGTAGTAGTAGAGTAGTAGTAGTAGTAGTAGTAGTAGTAGTAGTAGTAGTAGTAGTAGTAGTAGTAGTAGTAGTAAGTAGTAGTAGTAGTAGTAGTATAGTAGTAGTAGTAGTGTAGTATAGTAGTAGTAGGTATAGTAGTAGTAGTAGTAGTATAGTAGTAGTGTAGTAGTATAGTAGTATAGTAGTAGTAGTATAGTAGTAGTAGTGTAGTATAGTAGTAGTATAGGTAGTAGTAGTAGTATAGTATAGTAGATAGTAAGTTAAGTAGTAATAGTAGTAGTAGTAGAGTAGTACGTATATAGTATCGTAATAGAGTATATAGTAGTATTATATAGTTAAGTAGTTAGTAGTATAGTTTTGTAGATTCGTAATAGGGTAGTTGTACTTTTTTCACGGTTAGACTATGTGGTCTTTTGGTATTGTAATGTGGTGTTTAAGGTCGAGATCGGAAGGTTCTGGATTCGAGTCCCGCTCTGAGCGACGCATTATTGAGTCCTTGGAAAAGATCCTTTGCTCACATTTTCTCACCCTACTCAGATGTAAAACGAGAACTTGACCGTTAACAACGTTTCCTCTGTAGAAAAAAGTGTATTATTGTTTAACATGCGGTAATTCTCGTCCGACATGTTAAGTGTTGCTTAATGGACCCCTTGTAAATCGCTTTGAGCAGGCTTCGTGGACATTGCACTATATAGATACCCACTTTCAAGGCTGTATGTAAAGCAAGCTACGCTCAGAGATAATTAGGTGAGAACTGACTATCACTTTGGATACTCCAAAGTACCACCAACACCACTACCACCACCACCACCACCACCACCAACAACAACAACAATAAAACAAAAAAAACAAAAAAAAAAAAAACAACCCAAAACAAAAATACCACCCCGCCAACCCCCCCCCCCCCCCCCCCCCCCCAAAAAAAAAAAAAAAAAAAAAAAAAAAAACAAAAGAAAAAAAACAAAAAAAATAAAACAAAAAAAATACCCGAAAAACACAACCCCCCCCCAAAAAAAAAACAACAAAAAAACCAAAACAAAACAAAAAACAAACAGGAAACAAAAAAAACCCCACAAGTTGGCCCTGTCACTTATTCTCAGAAATTCCGTTTAACAAGCAGAAGACCTGGATGAAGATGGTAAGTTCATTACATTTACATGATCTCCTGCAAAAACATCCAGCTGGATTTCTCTGCTCATAGGATGAACTCATTGGCGAGAAAACGTTGCGTAATTTACCCTTTCCCAACCTTCTTCTCCTCAGTTGGTTAGCCTCGAAGACCACTATCATTTGAAACGTCGTGATGTTCCACACAGATCGAAGAGAAGCGCTGACCACCATACCAAAAGACTATCAGACGATAGTAGGGTAAGTACGCCAAATTCTTTTGTAGGACGTCAACATATTTTCAGGTCTGATAACCGTAATGTAAATGTTGCTGTTCGAAGCTCGAAGAAATAAATAATAATGTGAAATTGATTGTAAGCCTCAATTTAATTACAAAAACAGATCAAATGAACGTTTCGGGTTACCCCTTTATCAACAAAACAGAATGAATGAAACACCACAGATGAATGAAATAATGTGGTTGTTCATTTGATCTGTTTTTGTAATTAAATTGAAGCTTACAATCAATTTCACATTATTATTTAGGTCTGATAACCGAACGCTAATATTCTTAAATAGTCCTTCAAAGCCATTAGGCCCATGGACCCGGAGTTTATCCCGGTTTCTATAGCGTAGTAGTAGTGGTAGTAGTAGTAGTAGTAGTATTAGTTGTAGTAGTAGTAGTAGTAGTAGTAGTAGTAGTAGTAGTAGTAGTAGTAGTAGTAGTAGTAGTAGTAGTATAGTAGTATTAGTTATTGTATGGGAGTAGTAGTAGTATTAGTTGTAGTAGTAGTAGTAGTAGTAGTAGTAGTAGTAGTAGTAGTAGTAGTAGTAGTAGTAGTGCAATTGCAATTGCTTGCTATCCTTCAGATAGGACACTAGTTTATCGCAAAGTACTCCCTGCCAGATCTAACAGACCCAGCTACCCAAAAATTGCTGGATGGGCAAGGAGTTCAGAAAAAAAAAATCTCGACTGCATCTTGGATCGATCTCGGTCCCTTTGATTGTGAAGCGAGTGCTCTACCATGAGCTAATTTGGGCTCGTTTTTTTAAAAAAAATAAAAAATAAAATAAAATTCCCTTTATTCATCCCCAAGGGGAAATTTGTCTTTAGGGTCTATTCCAAGGGAAGACTGGAATAACCCAGGCGTCAGCCGCAGAGCAGCGCCGCAAAGTGAGCTAGGGCGAGGTGACTTGCTCAAGGCCACACAGAGCAGCGGCGGGTGATTGAACTCGGTACCTTTCGGGTAGGAAGCAAAGACCGTACCACTGAGCCACGCTGCCCCTAACATAGTTTAACATAGTTTGCCTTGGTTTTAGAGTATTTCCATCACAACAATGAGAGCATAACAGTCAGGGATACAGACATGCAGTTTGGTAATATTATTAGAAACTGCTCGAACATACGCGCCTTTTTTACAAAAGTAATTTTTAGCATAAATTTCTCATTTGGACTTCACATATTAATTTTTAAAAGTCAAACTCTCTTAAGTTATTTTCGCAATAAGTTACACAGTTCCCAGAATTCTCTATTGCCACACACGCAAAAATTACAAAATTCATACCAACTACTGGTAAATCGTCACACAATTTAAAGAACAATCTTTGTTATAGCTATGAGCACTTAATGATGTTCTGTAAAGCTTTTGAATTGAGTGTCAAAAATATTTTTTTGTGTTCAATAATATATATATATATATATATAATATATATATATATATATATATATATATATATATATATATATATATATATATATAAACATTTCAAGTATGATTATGATTAGTTAAGTTCTACAACATTGTTTCAAGCGTTAGTTCTCATCAGGAAGTTACTTGAAATCATACTTGAAATGTTTATAAATAGCTCCTTTTATCAAAAAGTTGAGCACTATTATTTCATGGTTTTTGTTTTTATAATTCATATATATCAATTCCATTTATTCATCCCATGGGGGTAATTTGTGTATAGGGTCTATTCCAAGGGAAGACTGGAATAACACAGGCGTTAGCCGCAATATAGCGCCGCAAACTGAGCTAGGGCGAGGTGACTTTTTCAAGGCCACGTAGGGGAAGAAGTCCTATTAGAAATCGGTACCTTTCGGGTTCGAAGCAGAGACCGCACCGCTGAGCCAAGCAAGAATGGTATTGCGGCTATATAGTCTTGTGGTATGACACTCGCTTTCCAATCGGAAGGTCCTGGGTTCGAGCCTCGCTCGACGCATCGTTGAGTCATTGGAAAAGGCTCTTTACTCACATTCTCTCACCGTACTCGGTGTAAAATGAGCACATGAACGTTAACAGCGTTGTTTCAATCGGGAAAAAAAATGTATTATCGCGTAACAGGCGTCATGTCTCGTTCTACATGGTACATGATTTTGTTGGTGATGGACCCTTTGTAAAGCGCTTTGAGCACGTTTAGTGGATATTGCGCTATATAAAAACTCAATTTAAAAAAATTAAATTGCAGTAAACATCCTGAAAATAGTCGGTAAAGAGAAAGTTAATTGATCAACGGTTTAAGTACTGCACTGAGGAATTATAATTCAAAGCTTAAATGAAAACTGTGTGTTATACTAAACGGTGATCCGTCTTAGGTGACATCCCTGACATCCCAATTAAGTATTAACGTACCGGTTATGACGTACGAATTGTAGACATTAGTTGTGGCGACATCATCTATGAACCTATTACCAAAATACATCATTTTCATTTGTGACGTCACAAAGATATGCATATTGATAATATTGTGTAATCATTAAAGTTAAAACCCTATCCCTAGCTCACTTCAGTTTTTGTTAATAAAGAAATAAAAAGCATTGCTTTGACTTTATATTTTATATGATCTCAATTCCACATTATCTTTCTTTTAACGAAAGCAACAATGAACACTAATCCTAACCTTTTTTGGGGGGGATACTTTACACACATGCTACCGTCGATTTTAAAAACACAGTAGGATGCAATATTAACCAAATAGCACATACTGTGTTCTTTAAAAAAACGGTAGGATGGTCCCACATGACTCAGGTTGAATGATCACCTTCATGTAGTATTTGAAGCAAAGTCTTAAAATACGATTCAATAGTCTGGTGTCACGCCGCTTGGCAACGGCGGCCATCTTGGTTCTAAACAAAGAAAATCATTACTTTTTATTTTTCATGCTGGCTAGAACTTTTCATATGTTTCGTGATCAGAATGTGTAAAAGTCAAAACATGATCAAATGTATGTGTTTTTTTCCCTCTGGATACCCAGTATACTCGCCGGAGAAATGTTTCATACGGGCGTCCGCCGTTGTTCCGATAGTTTAGAGCCAGTGTTACTAAGTTACCATGCGTCATTAGGAAGGAAGTGACGTTACGACTGTTGAAGAGTATTATAGTGCAAAAAGGCATGTGTTTAACAGGCCACTGAAACCCCCAACCCCCTCTCGAAATTTAGTTCTATTTTCCCTGCTGTGGAAATAAAGAAAGTTTTGCAAAGACCAATGAAAATAGTAAACTAATGAAAACGCCAAGAGAAATGTGCACATTGATGAATCTATTATTTATTTAGAATCGGAATCTATTTCATTTCTCAGATTGGCATTTTAAAGTCATCGGCTTAGCGATAAAAAGCCCTAAGATACTCAAAAAAACGGAACGTTTGAACAATTTAATTAATGTTTTAAAAACAAACAAACAATCATATAGAAAAGTATCTGAAATGTTCATTGAAACACAGTTAAATTCTTTTTTTTTTAATGCAGAAAATATAACGCAATGCAGTTTTGCTTGTAGGTCTTTTTTTACATACACAAAGATGAATTTATTGTTTGTCTTGGAATGGAGTTACACGGTATGGTGAAGTGGATTATTTATTTATTCTCTCATCTTTCCACAGATTAGATTTGTAGAGCAACAACATGAGAAACGCAGGGTTAAAAGGGGCCATGAAATTTACAGTAGAGCCATAGCAGACCGCATCGCGAGGTCAACAGGGGAGCTTAACGACCCACAGTATGGTCAGCAGTGGTATTTGGATGAGAGAGTAAGTCTTAATAATGACGATGACGATGATGATAATGATGATGATGATGATGATGATGATGATGATGATGATGATGATGATGATGATGATGATGATGATATAGTGTTTACAAGGCAACTGTGCAACTAGAAAACCCAATTCCGGCATAAGGAATCGAAATTGGCCACTTGAGAATATGAGTACGCACTATCTATTAATAGACATAAATAAACAATGGCGAATTCTAAATGTGGCATAACGAAAGCAATTTCGTCACAAGCTTCTAATCATTTGTCGACTGGGTCTGTTTTTGTTCTCCACCACAATTTAGCAAGAAAACATGGCAAATCGATATTTTATGAAATTGATAAATGACAAAAGAAATAATTTCAAGCATAAAGCAATGCATTCTCATCACATCGGAAAGCGATGAATTGACAACTAAGCGCCTAGGTTGACAACAATAATGGTGTTATAGCAGAGGTTCGTTATGAAAAACGAGGAGAAAAAACTGACCTCGTTATGAACCCCCCCCCCCCCCCCAAAAAAAAAAAACAACCCCAAAAAAACAACAAAACAAAACACAAAAAAGCACAAATAAGCACAAACAAAACAAAACAAAACAAAAAACAAAGAAAAAATCACACACACACAAAAAAAAACAACCGTTGAGGAGATCGTAAACGACCATCCAGAATGCACCAAACATTCCTTTGATGGAATATCATTATAATCAAATTGTTAGCACCAGAATCCCCCTTTCAGAATACTTGGGAAAGCACTTTCAGCTTATGGAAAAACATAATAAAACATTATTTAGCAGAATTTCGCCATCATCTTATTACAATGGAACACTGTAATTATTACTATTATTATTATTATTATTATTATTATTATTATTATTATTATTATTATTATTATTATTATTATTATTATTATTATTATTATTATTATTATTATTATTATTATTATTATTATTATTATATTATTATTATTATTATTATTATTTTTATATTATTATTAAATAATGATATAATAAATA
>NC_088361.1:118829183-118831683 GCF_034508935.2 Berghia stephanieae
TAATAGTAGTAGTAGTAGTAGTAGTAGTAGTAGTAGTAGTAGTAGTAGTAGTAGTAGTAGTAGTAATAATAATAATAATAATAATAATAATAATTATAATAATAATAATAGTAGTAGTAGTAGTAGTAGTAGTAGTAGTAGTAGTAGTAGTAGTAGTAGTAGTAGTAGTAATAGTAGTCGTAATAGTAGTAGTAGTACTAGTAGTAGTAGTAGTAGTAGTAGTAGTAGTAGTAGTAGTAGTAGTAGTGGTAGTAGTAGTAGTAGTAGTAGTAGTAGTAGTAGTAGTAGTCGTCGTAATGGTAGTAGTAATAATAATAATAACAATAATAGTAGTAGCAGTGGTAGTAGTAGTAGTAGTAGTAGTAGTAGTAGTAGTAGTAGTAGTAGTAGTAGTAGTAGTAGTAGTAGTAGTAGTAGTAGTAGTAGTAGTAGTAGTAGTAGTAGTAGTAGTAGTAGCAGTAGTAGCAGCAGCAGCAGCAGCAGTAGTAGTAGGAGTAGTAATAGAAGTAGTAGTAGTAGAAGTAGTAGTAGTAGTAGTAGTAGCAGCAGCAGCAGCAGCAGTAGTGGTAGGAGTAGTAATAGAAGTATTATTATTATTATTATTATTATTATTATTATTATTATTATTATTATTATTATTATTATTATTATTATTAGTAGTAGTAGTAGTAGTAGTAGTAGTAGTAGTAGTAGTAGTAGCAGTAGTAGTAGCAGCAGCAGCAGCAGCAGTAGTAGTAGTAGGAGTAGTAATAGAAGTAGTAGTAGTAGTAGTAGTAGTAGTAGAAGTAGTAGTAGTAGTAGTAGTAGTAGTAGTAGTAGTAGTAGTAGTAGCAGTAGCAGCAGCAGCAGCAGCAGCAGTAGTGGTAGGAGTAGTAATAGAAGTAGTAGTAGTAGTAGTGGTAGTAGTAGTAGTGGTTTTTTATAGGTATAGTACCGGGCCATCCCAAATATTGCCATACTCTGACAAAACACACTTTTTACTCCATCTATTTATATTATATTAATTTGACAAAACTTATCAGAAATTCTGAAATCTAGGACTTTGACAGGATTGAGAATATTCTACAAACTGTGCACATATTTGCAGGTCTGATTCCCAACCCAATTATAGGCTTGATTTAACATTGTTGTAATAGACGACATTTTACTCGTACGTCGTTTTGAAACTATTCCCATTACAACAATGAGCCTATGACTATGTGTACACATTGATTGAGGGTCATTTATTTAATCTATTTTATTACTACGAAAAAAATGACAAAAATGTCAAAAATATTTCTTCTCCTTTTTACGACAGAATATATCTTTGAAATTGTATAAATGTATATACTATTGTTAGACAATCTCACACTATTGTTAGAATTTATGACGTTTATACTCTATTGTTATAAATAATAATGTGAAGTTGAATGTAAGCTTCAATTTAATTACAAAATCAGATCAAATGAACGTTTCGGGTTTCCCCTTTATCAACAAAACAGGATGAATGAAACACCACTAACTTAACTACGCCACTACCACATCATCTCATTCATCTGTGGTGTTTCATTCATCCTGTTTTGTTGATTAAGGGGAAACCCGAAACGTTCATTTGATCTGGTTTTGTAATTAAATTGAAGCTTACATTCAACTTCACATTATTATTTATTTCTTCGAGCTTCGAGCAGCAACATTTACATTACTCTATTGTTAGAATATCTCGCGTGGGATTTAGAAAAACGCAATAAACAATAATTGTCGATCCTTTAAAATGGTTAATTAAGGGATTTAATAGACTATGAATAAAATCAAAAAAAAAAAAAAAAAAAAAAAAACAAACCCAGCAATCACAAATAACTTTTAGATTAAAGGATACTAGTTTCATATTGAATCCTATCAGGAACTAATAATTGGGGGGCGAGGGGAGTTGGGGTGGGGGGGGGGGGGGGGGGGGCTTCAAATTTACGAGACATCGAGGGATATGCGATTAAATATGCATCACGAAAGCGCTCGTAACCTATTAGTTCTTGAATCGTGAAAGAAATAGTAACAACTGGTTTTAACCATCTGTATGCCCCATTGCAAAATGGTTTCCGTCATCTCTTATTTTTACTTGCAATAAATAGACAATGGGGCCAATTATAATATTTCAGACCTCAACGGATTCCAACACCGTGCATCTTCTTTTGAGACAACTTCTCTGTCAGTTAAACAAATTTATCTACCTCTGAATAATATTATTGTACATGAAAAGTAATAGACTGTGATTACTATTTTATCAAGGAGTGGCGAAGAAGAACTATACCGGCGTTTGTAATGTACATTGAAACAGTTACCTCTCTTAACCCTATCCTTACCAAATATAGAAAAAATGTCACATTCGTTACCATTCAATGGACGTTTGTCTAATTCACAATTGTATTGTAATTCACAAAATTTAAAACAAAGAATATTTGTTGTATTTATAAGAACGCTTTGCTCTTATGTAAAGCTAATTTTTCTGAACAAAATTATGTATAAC
>NC_088361.1:118844183-118846683 GCF_034508935.2 Berghia stephanieae
CTAGAAATGATAGTATTCTCTACACAAAATAGCTCGCAAAACACCATATTATCAATCCCCACATGTTACGCATCCACAGAGGATGCAGATGAAGAAAACAAGGAAGTATTCTATGATATTTTAAGAATAGCTGTTGAAAATATACCAAGGCACGATAGCTCATTGGAGACCTAAACGCAAGCGTCGGCAATGAATCCAATACAGAGACATGGATATCAGAAGGGTCATGGGAGCTCTTTAACCCCAAAAAAATCACACACACACAAAATCAAACTAAATATCTTGAACGCTAAATCCCCTCAACTGAAAGAAAGGCTTTCCAGTAATTACTCATTCAAGGATAAAGAAGTGGAAAAATCCACTAGGAAAGACAAACGAGATTATGCAGAAAATTTAGCAACTGAAGCAGAGAATGAAGCTATAAGACAAAACTCACAAACACTATACAAAATTACAAAAAAAGCTCTCGGGGAAACAGACATTTTGGTCAAGAGAAACCATTAAAATCCCAAAATGGAAGTGTCATCACAGACGAAAAGGAGAAAATTGAAAGATGGAGAAATATTTCGCAAACCTTCTGAACCGACCAGACCCATCTTCTTACACAGATATCCCAGAAGCAGAAACTCATGAAAAATACAATTGATGGAAAGAAAAAAGGCATTCGCTGGACACTGACATCCTTTCTGGAAGATATAAACAACGCAGACGATATCGCGTTGGTGTCCAGTACAAACAGAGAAGGCTCAAAAACTAAACGTACTACACAAGAACGCCTCGAAAATAGGACTGAAAATAAATTTCGATAAGACCGTGTTCATGAGGGTGTATCCAAAACATGACAGTGAAATTAAGACAGATGAGCATATAATTGACAATGTAACAGAGTTCTCCTACCTTGGATCTAAAATAACAGTCGGCGGGAATGCAGAACATGACATCAAGAACAGAATCCAAAAGGCAAACCAAGCTAGCGGCACGCTGAAAAGCTTTTGGAAATCAAAGAAAATTTTGAGAAAGACTAAACTGAAAATGTACAAAAACAATATTTTACGTGTACTGCTTTATGGAAGTAAAGACTGGAAAATGACATTACACAGACACTAGAAACCTTTCAAAACAAGTGTATAAAAAAGATTGTCAACATATTTTGGCCTACAAAAATAAAAACAGTGGGTCTATTAAAGGAAGCTGACTGCACTCGCATTGTATGCCAAATAAAAATAAGAAAATGGCGTTGGCTGGGTCATGTGTCCAGAATGGGAAAAGGTCACTTCCCAAGACAGCCCCTGTACTGGACAGCAGATGGGAAGACAATTCAGGGGAGACCTAAAGATACCTGGCGAAAGACCATGGAAAAAGAAATAAAGGAAGCAGTCCTGTCCTGGAATACAGCAACCGCAAAAGCAGCCGATCGCTAAAATTGGAGATGTCTGGTAGAAGCCCTATGTCTCTCAAGGCCCGAAGAGGATTAAATAAATAATATTAACGTTTGGTTAAGATTATCATTTATTACAGAGTTTTTCGGCCAGATCTAATTTAGACCCAGCGACAAAATTACCCTTTTGGTGACAAGAGTGTCCAATAATCGATGTCACATAATTTTGAATTTGTTACGTGTGAGTTGAGTGCCCAAATTACGGAGCTATCCTTTCATGTATCAAGAAATGGAATAACGTAGATCCATTCAGGGAAAAAAAACAGTTTTTGTTAACCCGATGCTTTTTTTCTGGGTTCCGGGCTTCGAGTAGCATTTTGGCGCTTTACATTAGTCACCACGGGATTTCCGATAGCTCAATAGCACTTGCGTCACATAAAAACAGGGTGAAACCGATATTTCTTTTCCTTGCCTATCTGTTTACCTAGCAGTGATTTGGATAGCTGAGTCTGTTACATCTGATGGTAGAGTACTTTTAGAATTGTATTAAAATTGTAGCAAGCAATTGTTAGTGTCGGACACATTATGTCATTGAAATTTACTCTTCTGCAGAAATTTTACATCTGGTAATCAAGTTGAAGTCGAAATTCAGACAGATGGCTGCAAAAGTCAAGAAAACGAAGTGAATTTCTTGGAGCATATCAAGCTTATTTTGAACTTAAACACCACAAAAAGAGGAAATATATATGCTGAGATAGAGTCTCCATCAGGTAAACAACTTTTAATCTGGTCAGTTGATCAATCAGTTAAATGTTCTCGTTCCATTTTGCTCTTACCAAGCATGATGTCTGGTTTTCAACAAGAGGCACAATTTAAAAAAAACCCCCAAAAAACGCAAACCAAACTAAGCAAAACAAAATGAAAACAAAACAAAATAAACAAACAAACAAACAAAAAGAACAGCAATGTAACTCTTGTGAGTCGTTGTGGTAAAACATCTCTCTTGAAAACATCGAGCTATACAATAATACAATTCATAAAATTAAGACTTTAAAGAAAGTCTCGCAATTTAAGTGTTATGTCCTCTATCAAAAGTTGTAAAAATGTGTGTCACCCTCTGAA
>NC_088361.1:118866683-118909183 GCF_034508935.2 Berghia stephanieae
TTTTCAATAGCACATGAAATCATTGTTCCCAAAATAATCTATCTGCTAATTCTCAGATATTTATTTGTGCGGCTATGTGGTCTTGAGGTATGACACTCGCTTTCGGATCGGAAGGTCCTGAGTTCGAGCTTCGTTCGGCGCATAGTTGAGTCCTTGGAAAAGGCTCTTTATTTACAGTCTCTCATCGTACTCAGTTGGAAAATGAGTACCTGGCCTTTAACAGCGTTGTCTCTGTCGGAAAAAAATTGTAATATCGCCTGTCGGGCACCATGTCCCGTTCTGCATGTTTCGTGTTGCTGTTGGTCAGGGACCCTTTGTAAAGCGCTTTGAGCACATTTAGTGGATATTGCTCTGTATAAAAGTTCAAGCTCAAGTTTTTTTTATCTGTTTGTTTTTTATTCGGAGGAGGGGGTTGTTTTTCATTCTCAATAAAAATGTTTTTTTCTAGTTAATTGCAATGGCCTGTCTCTGTGTGAACTTATTTACAAAGTTTAGCAACCAAAACCGCCATTGCCTTGCTTCTTTGTAGTCACTGCCATATTAGCCTTATAAAGTTGTTCATCGGAACCCATTTGGTCCATGGAGCCGGTGTTTATTCCGGTTTCTATAGTGTGAAACGAACAATAGCAATTGCTTGCTACCATTTGGATAGAACACTAGTCTATCGCAAAGTACTTTTTGTCAGATCTAACAGACCCAGTTACCCAAACATTGCTGGATGGTTAGCCTAATTAACTAATAAATAATTTATCCAATTTTGTTTCAATTTCTTCCTCACAGGTTACTAAGAACCAAGGTAGAAAATGACATCAGACAAAAGCAGCAAAAAGGAATCAAACGTTAATTCCACCAACCATCAATTGAAAAGAAACATTTGACGTGAAATTTAATTGCTTGTTTTGACCTAAAATAAATTCAACTTTCGGGAGAAAATGACTTATCCTTATTGTTTTGTAAATTGTGTAATTATGAGAATAAAAGACCATTCTTACTTTAGACATAGACTAGACTGAAATATGTATGAGGAATGTTATTAACTTTTCTTATTGACCGCTGTTTTCTGTTGTAATATTTAACATACAGTAAGGACGCAAGAGCGTGGTCATTACAGGAAAGGAGCACAACCTTTGCACAACAAATAGGTTCTGAGTTTAAGAAGAATTTATAATTTTCAATTTTGCACGCAAAAAGTTTATCCTAAACTTGATCTTGTAATATAAATCTATGGTTAATGAATGCCTTACTTATAGATAATACCAGTCGTGCGCTTGACTTTTGTGCGTTGAGAGTAGTCAGACTGTCCTATAACATTGTATATTTGTGACCCTTCGCCTCAAAACGGTATTAAGTCGGTTTGGTTAAGATGTTGAAAATTGAATTTATAGCCAGAAATATCAGACTTGTGTTGAGTTTATATGATTTATTGAGGAGCTTGACAACCATATTTTAAGGTGCTAATACCAACGATTTATATTTTTGACCAGTTTAACATTTACTTCGGCTTTTAAGCATCTGGTTCGTTCCGACATAATACTGTTTTGAGACGATGGGTCACATTTCTGAATATATAACAACCCTACCTCGATAGCTGTTAACCATTTAACGGCCGTGCTCTGGAAAGACACGTATTAATAATTTTGGACATAAAACTCGTCCTTCGAGTATCGATCGATTTAAATGACCCTCATCTCGGCAAAAACTTTAAACCTTGGGACCTCGCCAAGTCCCAGGTTTGAGAGTTTTTTTTTGTTTGTTTTATTTTTCCAAGATGAGGGTCATTTAAATAATTGTTTGGAACCAAATCCTATTCTCTGTCTTAGCACGCCATAGATTTACCAAGATGAAACTTTTGATAACATTTGTGGTATAAATTATTTAAAATGGAACGATTTGCTTTTTTAATGTAATGAGTGCGTTCTTATTATTGCAATGTAGGTCTAATATTGCAGCGATCAAAAGACAATGTAACACGTTGATTGGCGTACTCTGGATAAACAAAAATTTAAGCATTTATTTGGCCAGAAAACTCGTCATTCAGATATCGATCGGTTTAAATGACCATCATATTGTAAAAAAAAAAATATATCCTCGCGAAATCCCAGGCTTGGGAGTTTTTGCCAAGATGAGGGTCGTTTTAACCCTCTCCTTCCCAACCATCGAAAAATCGTCACATTCGTTACGATACAACCAACAATTTTATCTTTCTGATTTCTTTCGCACATCATACAATCTAAAGAAAATTTGTTGTTATAGTAATAAAATCTCGACACTGTGTTATAGAGCTCATTTTGCTGAACAATTTTATGTATAGAAATTTGTTGTTATAGTAATAAAATCTCGACACTGTGTTATAGAGCTCATTTTGCTGAACAATATTATGTATAGAATGTTCTTGTTGCTTTTCTGGTTGAGTAAGAAAAGTCTATTTTTTGTTGTTGGGTGGGTGGAAAGATTCAATGAAAATTCTGAAAATCGCAGGTAAGGAGAGAGTTAATCGATCGATATTTGAAGGACGAGTTTTCTGGCCAAATACTTAAATATGTGTCTTTCCAGCGTACGGCAGTGAACTGGTTAAGAGTTTTTGCGTAATGTGGAACGATCCGAATTAACTCACTCAATCCTAGAGATTTTTGCTACTTTTCAAAATTGGAAAAAAAGTATTAAAAGTGAGCATGTACATAGATAGTTTTATTCAACTATCATTAACTTGTGAAAACTATAAACATGCACTTTGATACTATCTACGCCTATAATTTGTCTCAGAAAAATGTAACAAACAGGCATGGGTAAAGGCAACCCGGGTAAACTACGGATATAGTCGGTGTTAGGGTTGAATGAGTTAATATGTCGTATCTGTGATACCCATTACCGAATCAAAATTTAGAATTATTTGATACTTAACTTATTCTTTTGAACTGACTAAGGGGTTATCATTACGTTTCTTACTACATACTTTGAAATGCTATTCGAATTATCACAGAGCTAGCATTTTTATTGTGTGAAACAGCCATGCAGCATATTAATATATTATTATTATTATTATTATTTCCAAAAAAAAAGCCTTTATCTATTCCTTTGTGAAATCTACCTTTAGGTTCTTTTAAAGAGAAGACTTAACTTATCTACTCACAAAGTAGCACTGCGACGTGAACAATAGATAGAACGAAGTTGACGTCACTCAGGTCTTTGTTATTGTTTTTTTTGCCATCTATGTTTATGAGTAATTCTTATTAAACTGTATCAACCGAACTCTGAACGTTCAAGGTTACACATAGTTTTCTGGTGTGTTGGTCCATTATACTTCCGGATTACAATGTTGTGAGTTTTTTAGCCAAGTACACAGCATCTATAGATCTTGCTTAATGAAAAAAATGACGGAATGCTGATGGTGTGTCGGTCCTCCTAGACTTAGTGCAATGTCTTATCCACCTGGATATCACACTCCCATTTTAACACAATACTTTCGAGGTTTGACAGATATCTTCTGTATCACACTCCCATTTTAACACAATACTTTCGAGGTTTGACAGATATCTTCTGTACACACTCCCATTTTAACACAATACTTTCGAGGTTTGACAGATATCTTCTGTACACACTCCCATTTTAACACAATACTTTCGAGGTTTGACAGATATCTTCTGTACACACTCCCATTTTAACACAATTCTTTCGAGGTTTGACAGATATCTTCTGTACACACTCCCATTTTAACACAATACTTTCGAGGTTTGACAGATATCTTCTGTACACACTCCCATTTTAACACAATACTTTCGAGGTTTGACAGATATCTTTTGTATCACATTCCCATTTTAACACAATACTTTCGAGGTTTGAAATATATCTCCTGTTTCACAATTATTAGTGATACTAAGCTGCTAGAAGCTGTGGACTGTAAAAAGTAACAAACAAAAATGAATATATATCAATTTAAAAAAAAAGGAATATAATACCAAACACTTAACGTTTCGGGCTCAAACCATTCTTCAGCCAATATAGTTGGCTAAAGAAGGGGTTTGAACCCGAAACGTTCCGTGTTTGGTATAATAGAAGAAACAAAAAGCTCCCCCCCCCCCCGACCCAAAAGTGCTAGTAAGCAGTATATTTGATAGAAAGAAAACCAGTTTTATACGTCGGATCTCGCCTCGCCTAAATTAGAAAATGTCCAATATGCGCACCCCTCCCCCTTCTATGGATTGGTCAAATTGCGCCACCCCCCCCCCCCCCCCCCCTTCTTTGTTCGAATTTTGCACTCCCTTCCCCACTTCTATTGAAGTTTGGACAAAGTTACCCCCACCCTTCTTCTATTACTACCCCGCCCCTTCTATTTGATACACTAGAGTGTTACCTATTTTAAAAAAAACAATACATTTTCTTAAAGAGAGATAATCATAGTAAAAGACATTCCACCATGACTTCCTCGAGTTAGTATTAGCCGTTAGAATATTCTGAATCAACTCATAACATTATGAATGTCGAGCGGCTCTCGCCGAAGCAATGGATAGTATGCAGATGACGTCACTCAGGCCTTTGTTATTGTTTTTGCCATCCGCGGTTGTGAGTTGTTCTCACTAAACTGTATTAACCAGACTATAAAAGTTCATGGTTACACACAGTTTTGTGTGTTGGTCCGTTATACTTCCGGATGACAATGTTGTGAACTCCTTGGCCAAGCGCATTCTATCTATAGGCTATCTCCGTAACGGAGAAAGCATAGGGCTGATAATATTGGTGGCCAGGTAAAATTATGAGCGCAAACAAAGCAAAGCTGCAATGGGTAAATAAACAAAAAGCCAATCCAAAGCCGTATTCGTGGTTTATCACTCCTGTTGAAAACATATATTATAAATATTGAATCTCTCACTGATCACAATGATATTGCGTAATGTCGCTTACGGGTTGATTAATGGAAACCCTCCTGCTAAATGGTTTGGTCAGTAACCAATAGTTGTAGTTTGTGTAGTTAAATGACGACAAAATATAACAGTCGTGTGTTTTTTAAAGTATCATTTTAAAATGATCAACACATCATTTAGCTTCAGATGTTCACAATTCGATAACACTGCTTGTTTGTAATGTTTCCAACCATTCTAAAGGGAACATATTGAAAATAAATTAAAGCATAACAAATAAGATGTTAAATCTAAAATGCTATTTGAAGATTCAAATGCCGCCACTGCTATCTATATCAATGAGGATTTTTTTTTCATGACTCATTACGTTGTCTATTCTATCATATACATGCATACTTAATAAGATTGGTGCAGGTTTCTTTTTTTTTTTAAATCTTATAATAAGAGGACTTTTAAAAAGGAGTCGACTTAACACATTTCTCATTTTAAAAATTGTTCTACCTTGAAGTTTAGATTTTTATTATTAGTCTTTTCTTTTTTTCTTTTCTTTCTCTCTTTCATTCTTGTTTGTTCTTTAATTTTTTCTTTTTGTTTTTGTTTCCTTTTTTTCAAGTCTTGATCATTGTTATATTTTACATAGACTTCTCTCAAAACTCTACTCTCCCATCTCATCTCATTCTCTTCCTTTTCCACATATACCAAAATAAGATTAAGATTAAATATTAATCATTGTGTCGAACTTATAACATAGCCCACCTTTGCTGGATAATATTTTTTCTTCCTTCATTTCATATTCTCTCGCTTTACCTCTATTTTTTTTTCAAGGAAATAATTTGGTTCTTTATACATTCTAGCAGATCCTTTTTCATTAATTGTATTTTTATCCGCAACTAAAATGTTCATATTTTAAATAATGCAGCTTAATTTTGGGTTTTAATCAGAATTTAACTTGTTTACAGTGTTATTTTCAAATTTCTGTTTTTGGGATTAAAGTGGATGAATGAATAATAATAATTATTGGTCTTGTTGATTTCATATACAAATGAATCGAAAGCTGACCCAAGAGTCTACCAGTAGCCATTAATATGTGTAGCAATCAGTTGAACACCGAATGGTAATTTTGTCACTTTTATATTATTTAACATTCTTTGTCGGGTGATTTGCGACTTCGTTATATCTAGCGGCGAATTCCTCACAATAGATCAATGAACTATGAAACAGGGTAGCAAACAATTTATTGAAGCATATAGTAGTCGGGATATGCCCTGTCACCATGATACTCATGGCTCAAAAGAATTAATTAAAACTATGACAGTCCTGGCACTTTCACTAAAATCTATTTATTAACATTTATTATTTTGCAACGCGATGGTTTCCCTAAAAAGAGTTAATATTTCAAATTGTATCTTATTCTTTTCATTTGAGGATATCATCAATCTTGCAGGAGTATTCATATTCGTTTTATCTGTAAAATGTTAAATCCCACATTCATGGCTATGAGTTTGAATGGCAAGATTTCAGATTAAAAGATAGATCTTTGAATACCAGAACTCAGGCAATGAATGCTCATCCGTGATCGTGGATAGCCCATACGGTAGAGTCACGCTCTCCCCGGCTAGGCGGAGTTGTACCAGTAAGGTCGCTGGTTCAAACCCTCATCACCGCCGCGAAAATTTTTATTCTCTATTGTCTTCTGGCACTTTCCTACTCACTTCATCTCTTGTTGTTAACAATATAAGTGCCTGCTCCACTCACTTTTCTGAATTAAAAACAAACCTTGAAAAGCAATATCCAATTTCTAGTAAAAAGCAAAAGTATATTCGAAAACTGGGGGATCAGATACTGTATTACTGGCATTGATTGGAAATCATTCATGTTTTTAACTTGTCAAAAAATTAGGACTGGCTCAAGTTTCTTCTTTTCGACTTATTTATTATCTCAAAGCGTAATTTGTTGGGGAAATCTAAATTCTAAAATTGATGTTTTATTATGGTTATAATATCCATTCGTCCCGCTCGGGCCCACTTCACACTTGTGTCTACATAAGATAAAAAAAAAAAGATAAAATTCCCTTTATTCATCCCATAGGGGAAATTTGTCTTATGGTCTATTCAAAGGGAAGACTGGAGTAACCCAGGCGTCAGCCGCAGTGCAGCGCCGCAAATTAAGCTAGGGCGAGGTGACTTGCTCAAGGCCACACAGCGCAGTGGCAGATGATCGAACTCGGTACCTTTCGGGTACGAAGCAAAGACCGTACCGCTGAGCTACGCTGTCCCCATTATCGAGTTCATTCCCAGCTACTGTCCACATCCTCGGGTCTGTCTATTTCCGCTGGATGACGAGGGTAAGCTGGATGGAAAGAAGAACAAATAACAGCATACTTTGAAGAGCTCGAGGTCATGCCAGAACTACTTAAAGTCATCAACAGGAGGAAACTCAGTATTTATATATATATATATATATATATATATATATATATATATATATATATATATATATATATATATATATATAATATATTTATATGTTCTCGAATGGACATATACGAATGTAAGAGAGCTGTACGATACCATCAACAGACGGGAGGAATGGGCAGACATTAAATTTTGTCATCGCAGAGTGCGGGCATAGAGAATGGGGCCCGGTAATGGCAGCGATCCAGCCCCCCGATGTCCGGAGGGAGACCATTACGGGAAACTGGCTGAGTAAGATCAAAGAGAGAGGGAATGGGGATACCCCTCTCATGCGCATAATGAACGGTGCCCCCGTTTCGAGCCGAAATAAGTCCCGGCAACCCTTGTACGCAGAATCCCTGACTACGGACAGAGCTGCACATACGAGATGGAAGTCGGTTTGGACGAATTCAATCCCTCGTGGGGGCGGGGACCTACACTCCTCTAAGCTTGGTGAGAAGTTGCCAGGCTTTGATACCAGTAAGAGGAGACACTGGGTAGCAGTGGGGTCTAACTTCCTGTCCAATATGTCCACGCTGTGGGCAAGAACCCGAAACGGCAGAGCATCTAGTCGAAAGGTGTGTTGTGACGATGCTACCAGGCGGGTTCGCGACGGTGCACGAATGCGGACCGGACTTTGCTGATTGGGTCGATCGTCATAACATAATAGTGTGAACCATAAGAAGCAGCCAACGTCAATGAGGACGAAGCTGGGTAGTAAGTAGTAAGTTATCTTCATGGGTGTCCATCTCAAATTATGATTGATCCCATATTGGTGCTCACCAATCAGAGTCTCAGGGCCACTCCGCACAGTCACTTTGATTAATAATGGTGGTAAAATAGCAAGTTAACGACTACGTTCCCAATCAACAGCGATAGACGAACGACGGGAAGAAACGAAGATCTGTCCTTAGACTAAGGTTGGAACGTAATCGTTAACTTGCCAATAGAAATGAACTATTACGTTCACAACCTACAACGATCGAGCGGAAGAAAAGGAAGATCTGTCCTAAGACTTTGAGGACAGATCTTCGTTTTCTTCCTCGTCGTTCGTCGATCGTCGTTGTAGGTTGGGAACGTATTCGTTAACATGCGCGAGGGCACCGCCTTCTTTTTTTGATCCTCTGATCTCCGATCAGAAAATGAGCAGTCTATTGCAGTACTGCAGTTGTAGTGCTGGGTCGAGTTTGAAACGATCAAATCGAGCGGGTTTTCGATCGAGTCCTCTAAAATCGAGTCGGTTTCGGGCGGGTTTCGAGTCAGTGACGTCATCGAGCAGTGATTCGTTTGAAAAAAAAAAAACACAGGAAACTTCACATACCCCTCCCTCTCTTATGTCTGTGGCTGGCTTGACTGCAGCTGGTTATGATGGGGCTGCCAGATGGCCAAGTTCAAAATTGGTTACTAAGAAACGCTTTTCTATTATTATTCATTTTAAAAAAATAAATCTTTTATTTAAAAAAAATGAAAAGATAAGTTTATCCAACTGTAGTCGATTGTTTTGTTAATCAAAACAATGAGTTTTTCAAGGGAGTCAGAATGCTTGTGGTGTTGGGCTATTTGGGGTCTATTTGACTACTTGGGCAAGAAGAAATCTGGCTGTCTGGCAGCCTTGATTATGATCGTTCGTCGCATCACACACACATACACACACACACACACACACACACACACACACACACACACGCCATCAAACAGTTGTTGATGGTGAAGGGTTGAGACCCCCCCCCCCCCCCCCCCCCTCCCACCACCATCATCCCGCTGTCACCTTAACATTTCATATTTATGTCGCGCCAAAAGTTGTCGGCCGCCCCCACCTCCCATAATTTGTCACTGGTCGTCATCGCCTCTTGTGTGTGCGGGAAAGGTCGTGCCTTTCATTTCATTATTTGAAAAATAAATGAACAAGAATGGTGTGTTTTTATTAGGTAGGTAGATAATAATAATATTTAGCAGGTTCCACACCCAGACACACACGGATTGCCCGGACACGATGATAACGATGCCGACGACAATGGATGACGATGATGATGATGATGATGATTATCGTGTTTCTGTTTAAAAAATGAAATACTTTAGCAGGTTCCACCCCCACCCCCCACACGGATAGACCGGACCCGAAGATGATGATTGTGGTTTTGCTGGCTGTTACGGCTGTGATGAGGATGATGATAATGATGATGATGATGATGATGACGATGGCGCAGATGGTGATTATTTGTTCGGTCGCTCAGTGGTACGGTGTCTCTTGTCACAAAATCAAGCCTTGTCAATGGCCGGATGAGTGACAGTGATTGTTGAAAATTGTGATCCAGACGTTAAGTCCGTGTGTCAGGCACTTGACTCAGGTGTGAATGTATTCTTATCTTATAAGCAATGACGGGTATTGTAAAGAGCTTTAATACAAAAAGACTCCAAACAGCGATCGGTACCTACTGTACGAAATGGATGTATGGTCGATATGGCGTGCCGGAGGAATAAATTAAATAAAATATTGTGAAGTTCATTGAGCATGGTAAATCCTTGGAAATGCGCTTTGAACTAATACACCTGCTAGACAACTCCGATTCCAATATAAACGACTGATTAATATTCCCATATATAAACTATAGTTAGCTGAAAATCTTTCTTTGTCGGGACTCCAAAAGTATGGAACGAATTAGACAAAGAAATCAAAGGGTCTTTTAGGAGCACTGATTGATTTTAGATTGATTATTACATTGAAATGTGTTGATATTTATTTTATCCATTATTATTAGGGTGGTGGTGGTGGTGGTGATGATGATGATGATCCCGCTGATATGATGGTGATGATAAATAAATTAAACATAATTCCCTTTATTCATCCCATAGGGGAGATTCGTCTTTCGGGTCTATTCTAAGGGAAGACTGGAATAACCCAAGCGATAGCCGCAGTGCAGCGCCGCAAATTTAGTTAGGGCAAGGTGACTTGCTCAAGACCACTCAGCGGCGGGTGATCGAACTCGGTACCTTTCGGGTGCCAACCAAAGACCGTACCGCTGCCCCTGATGATGATGATGATGATGATGATGATGATGATGATGATGATGATGATGATGATGATGATGATGATGGGAACTAACAAAGAATACACAGGCATCTAAAATTGAAACATTCCATATTCAAAGCTAATGTTTTACTTTAAAAAATTGAGCTTTACAATATCCACTAAATGTGATCAAAGCGCTTTGTAAAGGGGTCCCGGTCAACAGCAACATTTAATATGTAGGACGGGACATGCCGCCTGTTAGGCGATATTACAATTTTTCAGACAAAGACAACGCTGTTAACGGCCAGGTACTCATTTTACACCTGAGTACGGTGAGAGAATGTGAGTAAAGAGCCTTGTCCAAAGACTCAACTATGCACCGAGCGCGAGGCTCGAACCCAGGACTTTCCGATCCCAAAGCGGGTGTCATACCACTAGACCATTATAATGCACGAGAGCCATGGTCGACTAGAGTACTACCTATAGTTACGTCATGACTAGACCACATAGCCGCACTACTGTAGGAGTGTTCATTGATAGAGGGATGCGTGTGTGTCATAGAAATAGCCTTAGTGTGTGTGTGTGTGTATGTGTGTGTGTGTGTGTGTGTGTGTGATAGTCAAACTTTAGTAGGTTTAATGAAGTCTTGTCACACACGCGTGATACACCTATACGAATTTCCCTGCCACTGCCACCCAGACACACTAACATCTGACAAGGAGTGAGGGCTGTGGAAGAACCACAGACTCTCATCTCATGTAGTTCCATATCTGAAGCAGACGTCGGAGGTCATCTTCCGCCAAGCTGATCTATCTCTTGCCAATTCTATTAAAGCAGCGCCACCTTTCTCAGCTTCATCTGTCCAAGTTCTTATCCCTTTCAAATACGTTATTCTTTGTCTTCCTCTTATTCTTTTTCCATTCATCTTTCCAGTCAAGGCGAGTATTTCCAAACCAGGGTGGCGGATAATGTGTCCTAAAAATTCCATTTGGCGTTTGATGATTTTTGTTATCAGTGATCTTTTTCTGTTTGCCATTTCTAAAATTTCTTCATTTCTTTTCCTTTCCATCCATGACACCCTCATCATTCTTCTGTAAAACCACATTTCCACTGCCTCCAGTCTTTTAACCATGGTCTTGTTTATGGTCCAGCTCTCACAACCATATAGCAGCACAGACAGTACATAGCAATCCAGGACTTTGATTTTTGTTTTCATGCTAATATTCCTGTTTTTCATAATTGTATGCAGCTGGTTGAATGCATTCTTCGCCATACCTATTCTTTTCTTTATTTCACAATCTGATTTTCCATTGGATGTTACATTGAAGCCTAAATATTTGAAACATTCAACTTGTTGTATTGTTTGTCCTCTGCTTGTTATTACACAGGCTGGTGGGTTATTATTTTTAGATACCGTCATACATTCTGTTTTAGATATATTCAGTTCCAGTCCCATATTTTCACTACTCCTGACTACAACATCCAGTAATTCTTGTAGTTCATGTTCAGATTCTGCCAGTAGAACCGTATCATCTGCATACCTCAGATTTGTTACATTCTTTCCTCCAATACACACCCCCTTCTTATGTTCGATATCTCTTAATATCATTTCACTATAGAGGTTGAATAAATCTGGAGACAAAACACACCCCTGCCTAACTCCTCTTCTAATAGGTGTAAAACTGCTTAGTTCGTTGTCAACACGCATTGCTGCTTCTTGTTCCCAGTACAAATTCCGTAATATTCTTAAATCTTTACCATCAATGTCCAAGGATGATAGAATTTTGAATAGTTTTTCGTGTTGTACTTTATCAAAGGCTTTTGAATAGTCGATGAAACACATATACAGATCTTTATTTACTTCAATACATCTTTCCATCAGCATTGATAATGTGAATATTCCATTTCTGGTACCCTTGTCCTCAACAAAACCAAATTGCATCTCCCCAATTTCAGGTCGTATTTTATTTCTTATTCTTAGTAAAATTATCTTCAAAAGAATTTTTGTGAGGTGGCTCATTAGGCTAATAGTTCTGTGTTGTTCACAATCAACTGCCCCTGGCTTTTTTGGTAGTGCTATAAAAATGGATCGTTTCATATCAGTTGGCATTTTTCCTGTGTCATACACTTGATTTAGAAGGTTTGTGATGAATTCAATCCCCCATTCACCCAGGCCAGTCAAGGCTTCAATTGTTATGGCATCAGGTCCTGCAGCTTTTCCATTTTTCATGCTTTTCATGACGTTCCTAACTTCATCTTTCATTATAGAAGGCCCTTCCAGTTCTTTTATCATAGGCATTTCTCCTCGATTATCAAAAAAAAGTTCTTCAATATATTCTGACCATCTGTTTAGAATGCAGTCTTTGTCCATGATGGTGTTTCCATGCTTGTCTTTGATGCATCCACTTTTAGCACCTGATTTAGTTTTGTTTGTCACTTCTTTGATTTTCTGATGGAAGAATTTGCCATTTTTTTCTTTGCAGGACATTATATAGTGACATTGTTCATTTATCCAGTCTTCTTTAGCTTCGTTGCATTTTCTTTTTATCTGCCTGTTCAGAGTCTTGTATTTTTCTTCCTGATTTTTGGCCTTTCTTCTCTCATTCATTAATTCTAATATCTCTGGAGTAATCCATTTCTTCTTCTGCAACTTAAGTGTGGTTGGAACATTTTCTTCTAATGATGCAGCAACACTGTCTTTAAACTGCTCATATTTCTCTTCTATATCTGTTAGTTCTCCAAGCACTTCAAACTTGTTTCTTACTGATAGTTCAAATTTTTCTTGTATCTTCTGTTCCTCCCGGAGAATGTCTAGTTGGTATTTAGGTTTAGCCTTTGCTCTTTTGCAGATTTTCAATTTAACTCGTATGGGGCATAGCACAGGTATATGATCGCTGTTACAGTCAGCCCCCGGCATAGATTTGGCATACAAAACCGAGTTTCGGAAACGTTTGCTGATGAGTATGTAATCTATTTGGTTTCTCACTCCATCTCCAGGACTTTTCCATGTCCACTTCCTTCTATTGTGGTTTGTTGACCAAGTATTTGTGATTGTCAGATCATGTTGACGGCACCATTGAATAAGACGATCACCTCTGTCATTTTTGTCTCCCAGACCATGTGGGCCCACAATATCTTCTATTCTTTCTCGGCCCACCTTGGCATTAAAATCGCCCATGATGAGTTTTATGTCTGAAGACTTAAACTGATGCATTGCTTTATCTATTTGTTGATAGAAATTTTCCACTTCTTCATCATCGTGACTGGTGGTTGGGGCGTATATTTGTAAAATATCAAAATCAAAAGGTTTTGCTTGTAGTTTGATTGCCATTACTCTGTCTGATATGGGCCAGAATCCTTTGACTGCTCGCGCCGTTTTATTATCTAGTATAATTCCAACTCCCCTTTGGTGTTCTCCTCCTCCTGAGTATATAATTTTACAGTCATCATAATTAAGTTCTCCTGCTCCTTTCCATCTAACTTCTGATAATCCTAAAACATTGATATTCAATCTCTTCATTTCCATAACTACATTTGCTAATTTTCCTTTCTGGTACAGACTTCTTACATTCCATGTTGCTGTTCGTAATGTTTGGTGGTGCACAGTAGCTGGATGACGGTCGAGAGTCACCTGTTCACCTGCATGACTATCTCTACCGGACGAGGCTGTAATCGAGTTGCTCGAAAAACATCCATTGACGTCGTTGACTAGATTCGCTTGGACGGACATCATGACGATCTTGGGATGATACGTCAGTGGTTTCCCGTTGCCTTCTGACGGATTTTTATCTGGTTTACTCCATAGCCTTTTGACCTCCCGGTCATAACCCACAAGGCAGTGGGAGCATTTGGCAGGTTTTAAGGCGCCTCCCATTCACCTTGATAGTCCCTTCATAGAGTATATGAGGCATTTTGTATGTGTAGCTGTGCTGCCAGACTACCCAACCTCACTCTCCACGACTATCGCCAGTTGGTCCGCGGCTTTACAGCTAACCTATAGATCAGGATCTGTAGGCCGTTCCACGATCCGCCACCTGTGGACGCGCTGGGTTGGGGATGGTCGCCCCAGCTGTACCCAGAACCACAGACTACCGTGTGCAAACATTGGCGATTGGTATCGGATGGCAAACTGTGATCGTTTGAATTTGAAATGATTCGAAAACACTCGTTACCCCTCCGCTCGCTCGAATCCTGATCGTCTCAAGCTCGTCTCACGTGTCAAGATCGTCTCAAGCTCACAACCCGCTTGATCGTTTTACGATCGAGTGATCGTTTTACTAACTCGCTCTTCCGGCATTGAGATCGAGCACTGACTCGTGGCTTGGCGCTCGGTCGTCGATCGAGTAAAAGCGATCAAATAACCCAACACTAGTTGACAGCCATTCTCTGCGATCTTCGACATTGGAAACAAAAAAGCAAGCACTACCTACTTTCGGTTTTCGATTTATAGTTCATTTTGTTACATGTTCAATTTGGAGGCTGTTTTAATTTACAATCTTACTTACTCACGCAATTCGTATATATTATTTGATTTTAAACATCAGAGTATCGTTTCGATGACAGTATCTATTTTATTATGGCTTATGGCTACAACAGATTCTGATTTGTTTTAAAGATATAGCACAGGCACATGTTGCAGGTAAGTATTCAAGTAATAATACAGTAGCAGACTCCTCTTCCAACTTACACTTACACATTGCCTTACTCTATTATTATTTTAGTCATAGGTAGGTAGTCTGATTCCAGCCGATAGACAGGTGCCGATTAGCCATTGGAAAATTGAAGCGCTAGGCGCTTTACTGTTTTAGTCATTATGGCGTTATTTGTGTCTACTAAGGCTTGGTGGCTAATTTTGGTACCATTTTATTATTATTATTAAAATTTATTCAGGAGGAATTATCCGGTCTATATTTTGATGTTGTTTTTATATTTAAATCAATGGCAGTTTAGAATCCCTTTCGATCATGGTTAAATTAGGGTATAATTTAGTGTAGTGTTTTTCTGCACCTTCGGCGATAGTGTATAATAACGGATCGTTTGTATTTTTATGCACCTCCTTTGCGCAAGCGCAATCCACCTTATTCATTATTATTGATTCTGTGTTTTGTATTTAATCATCACAAAAGTTATATTGTGACATATGTATTATTATTATTATTATTATTATTATTATTATTATTATTATTATTATTATTATTATTATTATTATTATTATAATGGGAAAAATCAAATCAAATTAATAATGATTATTATTATTATTAATAATAATATTATTATTAATGATAAAATAATCATTATTAATTTGATTTTTTAAAAACAACATTGGTACCATTATTATTATATTTTGTACTACTTTATATCATTATCATCATCAGTAATGGGGCAAAAATAAAGGGAGTAAATCTGACTCATGAATGAACAACACAAAACAAACAACGTTTCGGCCTTTGGCCTTTTTCAAGTAAACACGTTCACAAGTTCCTGACCTCCCAAAGTGGGCAGGGGGGTACATACTGTGTCTTTATCCCCTTATATCTTTTTTCCAACATGCTTTCTGTCTTTGTCTTGTAATGATGGCAACTTGCATGAACGAGAAAAAGAAAGAGAAAAATAGTAGAAAGGGTGGAAGTAATAAATCGCGTAATTTAATGTTAGAACTTAGTTGGATTACTTTATTCATTTTTTAAAAGATATAACAGGCTGGGTGGGGTTCCTGACCTTCCATAGTGGGCAGGGAGGTACCTACTGTGTCTTCTATCCCCGTATATCTGTTTTCCAACTTGCATTCTGTCTTTGTCGTGGAATGAGATAAATTGGTTTTGTCCTGGCCCTGACCGGAGTCTGGCTGGGAGGGAAACAGTCAAATGCATAGTTTTTGTTTTGGGAGATTATATTTTTTTCCTTGTAAATCATCTCTCTATGTATTATTATATTTGTTATTTTGAATGTATAATGTAAGCATTTGAGTGTATTCCTCCTTGTGTTGGTTTTTTGTGCTTGTGTCTGGATGAGACTAATAGGTGATCTCAAACTAAGTACATTGGTGGTATGCTCTTGGAATTTACATCTGATCCCTATTTGTTCCCAGTTCCCCTATATCTTACTTTTTCTTGGGTGCTTTAATTGTAATTCTAGAACTTTTTACTATCCCATTTTCTTCCTTTTTACTAGCGCTGATATAACCTAAATGTAGTGCTGTAAAACCCTTAAAAACAAACAAACAAACAATCACTAAGCAGTGTGCTAAACTACAATCTAAAACTATTTGAAATTCACTGGCGTATAGGTCTGTTCACAGTAAAAAGAAGAGTCACTTCTTTTTTTGTGTGGGTCTATTTTTGACACAATGCATTAAATGGCTATGCATAAAAATGGTATCTTATATTTTCCACATTCAACGGAGGCGCATAAAAATGCCACCATTATTTAGTTTATGGTGGTCATTGTCATTTATCAGTTTCCCATTTTTTCAGGAATCTGTTCAATAGAATTTCACAATGGAAAACTACACCAAAGGTGATACAAAAAAGGTATATGACCCACCACTTCTTTCTGTGGATGGAGCTGTTGAAATGAGAGTGGCGAATGGAAGCAAATTACGAAATCTACTAGGTTTTGCTTTCTCTTCAATGGAGGTGAGGAGGACTTGATAGTTCATGTAAAATTTTTACCTAATACGTAAAATTAAAAAAAAACTTTGGTAGTTAGACACTACTCATGGTTCCTTTGAATCGTCAAGCCTCTAAAATTGGAAAAGCCAAACTACAATATCACGCTTTCCTTCATCATTGAAACTTCCAACAGTAATGGATTGGAATGACTTGGAGTCAATCCCAATTCATAGGTGTAAAGCAGACAGTAACATATCAATTGTTTTTTACCCTCTGAATAGGACACTGGTCCAGTACAGAGTTCTTTCCACCAGATATACTATAAGAAGATGCTAATAGTCAGTCAATTCTAGGTAGAGAGAGAGAGCCTCAAAATAAACTTTCAGCATCACTTGATTGTAAAAGGTTTCTCTACTGATTGAGTTTTCTGACCCCATTTTCCATAATTATTGTATTCATGTAACTTAATATCATAAACCTTACAAGTCTGGTTTGTTTTTCTATGATTTTATACAGGTAGATATACAAAGAGAATATACGATTCATCTCTCTGCCTCCAGATATGTACTCTCTATTTGTCTTGTTTCTTACAAATTTCATTTCTTCAAAGCAATCCTACTGTTAAAGTCATCAAACATGCTGTTAAAATCTACATCTCTAGAGAAAACTAGAGCATTTATATAGCTCAAAGTGCTTTACAAGAGGCCCCTAGCCAACAGCAACACTTAACATTTAGGACGAAACATGATACCTCTTAGGGGATATTATAATTATTTTAGACAACGGTGTTGACGGACAGTTACTCATTTTTCAGCTTAGTACGGTGAGAGAATCTGAGTAAAGAGCCTTTTCCCAAGGACTCCACTATGCGCTGCTGAGAGCAGGTCTCAAACCCTGGACCTTCTCTTATTCGAATTTTGTTGTTTTTAAGGCTTTGATGACTATGTAATCAGCATTACATATATTATTTCTTCATAGGATGAAAAAGTGCGTCATATTACATGGTTTGGGACAGGGGATGCCATTTCAAAGACCATCTCCTGTGTTGAGATTTTGAAACGAAAATCCAAGGTACCTTTGAATCGGTGACATTTTCAACTTTTTACCCTCTAGCAGTGGAAGTGCATTTAAATAAATTATTATAGATACCAATACACACAACTTCTTACTCTCTCTCTCTCTCTCTCTCTCTCTCTCTCTCTCTCTCTCTCTCTCTCTCTCTCTCTCTCTCTCTCTCATCTACTCTATCTCTCTCTCTCTCTCTCTCTCTCTCTCTCTCTCTCTCTCTCTCTCTCTCTCTCTCTCTCTCTCTCTCTCTCTCTCTCTCTCTCTCTCTCTCTCTTTCTCTCTCTCTCACACATACATTCACCTTTTTTCGGTATATATTGTTTTTTGTTATCTCACTCAATACAATTCACAATGGTATATTTATTCATCAACTGGCCATTAGGAATCAAATTTCCAGTTCTTAAAGTTTATGACACCTGTGGAGTGTCTTTTATTCACAAGCCAGTTTTTAAAAATTATTATACTTGATTAAATGGTGTAAAAAGCTTATTTTGTATTATTATAAAACGACAATTGCATTGTAATCTATTACGCATTTGTTCATAAATGTCCATACTTAAAGTACATGGGTAGTCTCAATAATTTCAGGAGTGTGCACAACAGCACTCAATCTGCCCACCCTCCTTCCCCCATTTTTTGTTCTTTCTATTTTTTCTCAAATTAAGATGTAGTATAATTATATACATTCTTGTAAAAATTTTTTTTTTAAATTGAGCTTTTATATAGCGTAATATCCACTAAATGTCCTCAAAATGCTTTACAAGGGGTCCCTGACCAACAGCAACACGTAACATGTAGAACGAAACATGATGCCTGTTAGGCGATACTACACTTTTTTTCTGACAGAGACAGCGCTGTCAACAGTCATGCGCTCATTTTACACCTGAGTATGGTGAGAGAATGTGAGCACAGAGCCTTTTCCAATGACTCGACTATGCGCAGATGCCAGGCTCAAACCTAGGACCATCCGATCCGAAAGTGAGTGTCATACCACAAGACCGTATAGCTGCACTATAATTATATATAATTATAAACTGAATATGTCAGTTAAGCTTGACATAGATATAATTTTCTTCCTCTTTTCTAGAATTTACATCAGATCACACAGATTGGAGTACTGAGGGTTGAGGATTACTGGGAACCCATCAAGGAAGGACTTGACACGTGAGCTTGGCTATTCCAGTCTTTTTTTTTGCTAGTTGATGTTAATATGTTTCTAATTGCCTCAATCTGGTTTCATGTCAGGTAAATAAGAAACAGTGATAGTCCTTCAGGATAATGTGGTCTATGGAAATGGCATTATTCCAGTACCTGTAACGTTAAACGGACACTAGCGATTACTTGCTACTTTTGGACAGATTGGAACGCATTTTCCACCAGATCGTGTCAACCCAGTACCTTAATTACTGCTGGATAGTTAGGGGGAATCATGGGGTGGGGGTGGGGGTGTTGTCTCCACCCAAGATTGTTGTTTTTATTTTTAAGGGTTTTACGGTGCTTGCAACATATTTAGGTTATATCAGCGCCAGTAAAAAGGAAGAAAATGGGATAGTAAAAAGTTCAAGAATTACAATTAAAGCGCCCAAGAAAAAGTAAGATGTAGGGGAGCTGGGAACAAATAGGGATCAGATGCAGATTCCAAGAGCATACCACCAATGTACTTAGTTTGAGATCACCTGTAAGTCTCATCCGGACACAAGTACAAAATCCAACAAAGAGGAATACACTCAAATGCTTACATTATACATTCAAAATAACATATATAATAATACAAAACAGAGAGATGATTTACAAGGAAAAAAATATCATCTCCCAAAACAATAACCATGCATTTGACAGTTTCCCTCCCAGCTAGGACTCCGGCCATGGCCAGGACAAAACCAAGTAATCTCATTCCAAGTCAAAGACTGAAAGCATGTTGGAAAATAGATTTAAGGGGATAGAAGACACAGTATGTACCCCCCTGCCCACTATGGGAGGTCCGGAACCCCACCCAGCCACCCAAGATTGATATAATTTCTTTGCTTGTTAGGCTAGTAGGTTTTCCACCATTGAGCTGTCCCCGAACCAGACAGAAAACTTATAAATTATGAGATTTGTTTTGTCCTAATCTGAAAAAAATATAAACAAAAAAAAAAATCTCTCTAGTAATGCTAATCCTTTGACTTATGAATTACATTTTAAGTGTATGATTGTCATCATTATTGTTCCAGATTGAGGCTATGCGTCACATACATATTAGATTTATTGGCATCAGATTCTGGAAAATAATAATAATAATAATGCTGAAAACTTATATAGCGCTATAACTCCGAGACACCAGACTCTAAGCGCTTAAATTACAAATTACTTTGGCTGAAAATGAATCCATAATCCAGTAAAAACAAACTAAGTAGCTTCTGGCCTTTTGGCCCAAATTAAATCAAAATCCCTTGATGAAGATTGTATATTTTAGGCCTTTAAAATCATTTTAAAGAAAGACAATTCATTAAAGATTTACAAAAATAAGTTATATCTCTTATGATAATAATGGATACACAGCACTAGGAGTAATATATTACTCAACTATGGCATTTTATTTTAAATAGAACTTTTCTGAAGACTTTCCTCCTTTTTGACAAATTGCCATCATCATCACTGAGCTAGGAAAAGTTGCTTTGCATCAATCTCTCATTTAGGAGAATTGGTAATATCAGTAAATTCTTCATTTCATTGTATGTTGGTCAATCAGAAAGGAAAAGTTGCTTTTGCCATACCTCAAATAATTCTTCTTTTATTTGCTATTTTAGCATTACATTAACAATGGTGAGACCGTAAAAATAGATTACAGGCTTTCTCTATGAAAACAGCATCATTGTTATTATGATGATGATTGGTTGTTTCCCCCCCCCCCCCTACATTTAAAGTAACAGCTACTCTCTTTGACTTTATCAATCGGTTTGTAATATCAACATTCTCACACCCCCCCCCCCCTCTTTTAAACAAATAATGATTGGAAATGTTTTTGTTTTTTTCTATAATGAAATTTTGATATAATTTTACAGTGCGCCCACCATGTTTTCTGTACCTACTTGCTTGTATACTTTGTCTCATTCTTTTTTTTTTCTTTTTTTTCATTTCTCATTCCTTTTTAAAAAACAAAACAAACAATTAATTATTTCTCCACCTTTTTATTTGGTTTGCAGGTTAAAAGTTAACACAAATACTCCAGTCATCTCTGTTTTGCTGTCCAAAGACCCACTGGACACGCGTCACCCTGGGTAAAGATATTTATTATACATACTACACGTGACTCATCACCTCAACCTGGTATTGTGTTGGTGTGGACCAGGTACTGAAAGCCGAATTTAAAGCTAAATTGATTAGAATTACAATCCTTTGAGAGATTTAAAGACATTTCTTTTTAAAATTTTTTTAAAGAAATTACTTCTGTTCTCCTCAATGAATTTAATGCATATTCATTTTAAAAATAATAAATCATAATTTAAATCTGAAATTCGGTTTTCTGTGCCTAGTTTACTCCATCAACACGACGTGTACCTATTTGCAGGTCTGGTAACACAAATTTTTATGGGTTCATTGTTGTAATGGATTTACTCTCAAACGAATGCAAATTATAGTCCATTACAACAATGTTAAAATAGGCTCAAAATTACGTTGGATTATCAAACATGCAAATATGTGCAGCTAGCTCCAACATATAACCAGGATGATGCTTTGGGTCACTTATACTAACATTGACTATTGCATAATAGTTCATTGTTCCAATCGTTTGATTCATAGTTAATCACAATTTTCTTTTCCATAGAGGACTAATGTTTTTCATTCATAAGACAAAAAGGATTGATATGTGTTAAAATTTAATAAGTAATAATAAAAGTAATAAATTTTTTTTTATAGTAATAACAATAACAATAATAATAATAATAATAATAATAATAATAATAATAATAAATAATAATAATAATAATAATAATAATGACGATTATGATAATAATAATAATAGTAATAATAATAATAATAATAATAATGATAATAGTAATAGAAATAATAAAGTTTAGTGCAGAGTAACAATGGGAAGTACTCACTGACAGTACATTTTTATACTTACAGTGACACACACATTCTCAACCATAATATATATGCACCCTAACTCACACACATACCCTAATGATATACACATGTATATTTAAGAATAGACACCCCCAAAATCCTCGTAGTGCTACTTTTTAATAATAAACAAAAAAAAAAAAAAAAAAAAAAAAAACAAAAAAAACTAATAAATCATCTCCATTTCATAAATAGTCAATAACTTTACAATGAATGGAATTCATCATTTGTATAGATATACTTTCCTAAACAGTTCTTATCTGGGATTCTTTGTAAAGATCTCAATTTCGTACCCATTTGGTTCTTTGTAAATGGAGAATTCCATAATCAAAGCACAGTTTTGCAAAATCAAAACATGAATTGAATGCTTTAAAGGTAACTCTGCCATAAGGTTCAAATCATAAGATATTAGAGATCTTCTAAGTCTTTCCTCAGGTACAAGTCGGTTTAAATAGAATAATGATTTCAAGGTTCATATCATCATGGGATCTGAATTCTGAATCTGAAGCTAGGTCTGTTAGATCTGTTGGAAAGCTGTTAACAATAGAAAAGTGTGCAATTGGTGGCAAGCAAATTGTTATTGTTCATTTGATACCACTCAAACATGGATAAAATTAGTTTTATACGGTACTGACATCAATGTTACAATGTTTTTGAGTCCAATGAATGTAAAATCATAAAACCTTGAATTTTATATCTCCAATATTTTAAAATTTTAATTCAATTAATGATGACTTATTCATTCCGATTCTGACAATACGAGACTCAGGAGATGGCCGTATTCAATGTTCGGATATAAAGAACAACAATGGGGAGAAAAAAAATTCTTATATTAGGCACTCCAAACCTACTTTGAGAATAAAAAGCAATCTGCAAACAATTTAATTTTCAGCACAGATTTTTGTATTCTAAGTTAAATGACACCTTGATCTGCAAAATCTGATAATAAATAAAAAATTTATGATTCCTCAAAAGTTTTCAAAAAAATGCGTGAAATGTGGTTATGCAATTTTGTTTTGAAAGTGACAATTTTTAAAGTTGTGTAAAGCAATATGTTACAAAGGATTCAATGGGTTTGGATTACTTACAAAATCAGTCGTTTCTATTATAAGGAGAAATGCAAAATTAAGAGGAAGGAGAAATTGGGATACAGACATGGGTTTGTTATTGTGCGGTCATATGGTCTAGCTGTATGACTCTTGCCTGTGGACCGGAAGGTTCGGAGTTTGAGACTTGCTCTGGGTGGTGCATAGTTCAAGTCTTTGGAAAAGGCTCTTTACTCACATTCTCTCACTGTACTCAGGTGTAAAATGAGTACCTGATTATTAACAGTGTTGTCTCTGTGAGAAAAAAATGCAAGATCACCTAACAGGTGTCGTGTCTAGTCCTACATGTTAAGTGTTGCTGTTGGCCAGAGACCCCTTGTGTAGTGCTCTAGCACGTTTAGTGGATATTGTTCATCATAAATGCTCTTTTTTTCTTGTTTATTTTTTCATCAGTATGTTTTATGTGTTCATTATAAGTGTGCTCAACAATTAATATTAAGCAGTTTTTTATCTGTGTAGTCTAAAAATTGGATGTTTTTCTATTTAGGTGTAAAATGAGTACCTGGCTGTTAACAGCATTGTCTCTGTCCGAAAAAAAAATTGCAATATTGCTTAACAGGTGTTCTACATATTAATTGTTGCTGTTGGCTAGAGACCCCTTGGAAAGTGCTTTAAGGATATTTAATGGATATTGCACTTTATAAATGCTGTATTAACTCACTCAACCCTAACACCGACTATATCCGTAGTTTACCCGGGTTACTTTAACCCCATGCCTATTTATTACATTTTTCTGAGATAAATTATAGGCGTAGTATCAAAGGTAATGTTTTTAGTTTTTACATGTTAATAGTAGTTGAATAAAACTATCAATGCACATCTGTCCACTCTTAAGATTTAATGATTTTCTATTTTCCCTTACCATTTATATGAGTTTGTCTATTATTGTTCAAATACTTCAATCTATGACAGTTACCAAGCTCCTGGTAATAGCACCGTGAAATGGGCTGGTGTTTCTAGTGTAAGACCAAGTTTCAACCAGACCCAGGAACACTCTGCAGCTGTGCGCCAAGTCAAGAATGCAGCATCCAGGACGAAACGGCCCCGAAGTGATAATACACAAAAGTCAGGAAAGAAACGTGATAGTAAAAAAGGAGCAACCTCATAGTACTGTTGACATAGCTTTATAAGAAATCATCATTTCATTCTTAGTAGATTTTTTATTTTCATTTTATCATTGTGATCACTAAAAACTTGCTATTGTATTATACTTACATTCATGCTTATGACATTATATAAAAATTATGTGAAAATCCAATCTTCTTTTGTTTTATTATTTTATTTTTCAACTACTCTATCCACCCAAAAGTGAATGGGTAGCTAGGTCTGTTAGATCTGTTGGAATGTAGTGTTTACAATAGAAAATTATCATACCCAATTGATAGCAAGCAAATTGTTATTGTTCATTTGATACTACTCAAACCTGGATAAATTTAGTTCTATATCTAACAACAGGTTTTCTCTCTCTCGCTCTCTCTCTCTCTCTCTCTCTCTCTCTCTCTCTCTCTCTCTCTCTCTCTCTCTCTCTCTCTCTCCTCTCTCTCTCTCTCATATATATATATATATATATATATATATATATATATATATATATAAAATGAGAAGGTCCTATAATGGAAACACTTCAGCATGTATTTATGATGTATTCTTAGAATTTGTGGGATCAGATCTCTAATTAATCCAATGAGAAAGATGTTCTGCTCGCATTTTCTCCAGCCCATTGGAAAGTGACGTTTGTGGAAACCCCTTTATGATAGAATAGCGTTCCCTTTAATGGTATTGCACAGCTCAGGTGTTGTCCTAAATGAAACCCATGATTGGTGTGAAAATTAGTTCGTTTAAAGGATGGTACATATTATACAAAAAATAATGAGGAAAAGAAGCAGTTTGTTAAAGATGAGGGCTCATATAAGGCGTGTTCTTTAAATATGTCGTACCAGTTAGATGCTGTTTTTCTAGTCTAGAATAACTGGGTACATGTATGTAATATTTCAGTTGCCTGTAGTTATTCCATTATTTTGGGTGTTTCTATCAAATGTGTCCCACCATCTCCGATAGGTGTTATGTCAGATGATTTAGATGCTGAACAATTGACTTTATAAGGTGAATGTGTTCATCACAGATTATGTCCGGTCCCTTAATTGTGTAATACTATTAAAAGGATAGGGCACATGTAAACATTATCTTTTTAGGGCTCTATGGTTTCTATGAGTGAACAAAACTTACAAAATCAAACAATTCATTAATAAAACAACAAGCCATATAGATCTGGGGGCTACCGGACCCCCCCCCCCCCCCCCCCCCCATGTACACTTTGTCTGCCTATATATTCTGAAACAGTAGTATCTTGACCACCACAAAAAAAAAGTTATAGCCCAATATTGATACTCTTTCAGAAGTTATGCTGATTTGAAAACAAAGAGTTGCGGCCCTTAGCAAAAATAGGGGTAGGGTTGCTTTGAACAACTGCTGTGTGAATACTAGTCACGTGATATGCATTATTTTTGCATCAAATGTAAGGGAAATGATTGCTGTAACTAGGTGCATTATTTAGAAAGATCAGATTAAAACAATTTTGCCATAAAAGTTCATTTTTCACCCTTTCAGAAATAAAAACGCATCTAACGAAGACTAAATAATAGACTCTTGCGACAACTATAAACCTTTAATCTATTATGGGCTCTTTATGAGCCTTAAGTTTTTAAAACTTTAGTATTGTGAACAACACCAAAATAAAATTAGAGGCTAAAACCCATACTCATTGGGAGTTATTGCAATTTCAGAATATATGGTTAAGTCCCTTTGATAAATTAGGGGTGAGGTTGATAAAAATAAAATGGCTGCTCTGTGAATCCCATTTATAAAAAATGCATAATTTTAGCATGAAATATAAGATAATTCATTGTTCTAATTTAGCAAATAGTTTAAAAGAATCAGATTCATACATTTTGTGATAAAAGTGCATTTTAAAAGTGAAACTGTATCAATATGGTAACAGATTTTAAGAAGATAATCGCTAAAATTCTTACACAAAGATTAAATAAGGACATTAGGTCTGCAAGATCAGGCATCTTTAAGTCTTTGAACACTAGTTTCTTTCTTCTGAATAAGGTACAGTCTATAAAGTGCCTTTAGATTGTGTACTCTGTGTCCGAATCACTATCTTCTGCACTGTCAGAATCACTGATATCCTCACTGTCCGAATCACGGTCTTCTTCCCTGTGATCACCTTGTCCATCAGATAAACTGTCATTTTCTTCTTCATTATTGATATCACTAGGGACTATATCTGATAATTCATCTGGCAGGAAAGAACCACTGTGCCACTTGATATCTAGGATACCCGAACCATCACTGATCCATCCACTACTGTCAACACTTGGGAGGTTGGGTACTTGAAGTGATGCTCTTCTCCAAATCAAAGTCTGGAAGTTTGCCCTGCTTATATGGAGTACAAGAACATTCCTACATGGAGGCAGCTTAGGAAGGTCTATACCGCTTCTACATGAAAGAAGGTTTCCTTTGCTGTTGAATGTCTCGCTAACTTTTTCAAATCTTACTTCGTCAACGCTTTTAGTAAAAGCTTTTCCATACAATCGGCAAACAAATGCCTCAAGTTTTAGAATGTCACCTTCTGATACATTTTGTGTCGTTCCAAAACATGAGAATAGCTTGATCAAATCTTCATCTATCAGCAGAAGTTTCAGGGCTTTGACCTTTCCTCTCCCTGCGAAAGAGCTTGTGGTATCACATCCTGTGAAAGCATGAAGACCCAATAGGGCATCTCTAAGGGGTTTGGACATAAATCTTACCATCTTTTTTATATTGATCTGGCGTCTATTGTTTCCAATTCCAGTCTGAAAAACCAATACCTTGTCAATAGCATCACAGTATGACAGCAGTAAGAGGAAAACATCTGTGTCAGGTGACTTTACAACTATTCTAGCTGTGTGAGACTGTTGGGAGGCATAAAGGCAATGGAGTATAATTCTAGTGTCTGCCTCTTCTTGTGTAGAATACAATTCTTCAACAAGACAAGTGGTAACAAACTCTCCATCAGGACTTGTAAAAAGATAGCATCTCTCCTCGTTTACAAAGAACAGTTGCTTATCTTTCAGCTTTGGGGCATACTGATCTTTTTCCCATTCTGTCTTCAGAAAATTCATTAAGGCCTTTTTGTTATTCTCACTGGATAAAAACTGTTTCCATTTACGGGGGAGTTTAATGTGTTTCTCCAATCACACAATCGTTATCCTCTGAGGAACCCCTTCTTAGTCGTTCAGCACTTTTGATTGAATCAAATTTGTATGTGTCTGTTACAAAGTGGACAGAACTTGTTTTTGGTAGACAGGAAAATATTCTCTCTGCAAGTTCACTATATGTGTTTGGAATCTCTGTCAAAGAGTGGAAGAGTGCATTTCCATCTTACAATATATGTAGATTCATCATTTGGTATATTTTCTCTTTCCAAACAGTCTTTTCTTTCAATTCTATGTAGAAGTGTAGACTTACTTGTTTTGAGAGGAAGGCCATCTGGTGTTCCCAGAGACCATGGTACTGGACTTAGTGGATATTGTAGTACTTTTTCCATGTCAATGTTGTGTTTAATAGCTAGCAAAAGGAGTTGCCCAAAAATATTGCGCTGGGCTTTGAGTTTCACTACTTCTTTCTTTGAAGATGTTGATGTTGAACTTTTCTTTACCACTGAAGCAAATGTTCTTATTTTCGATTTCTTTAAGGGTGCTTGAAAATCCAGTCTGATTTTTCAGTCTTTGATCTATAAATTCTTTCAATTCTACACAAGAAGAGGCAGACACTAGAATTATACTCCATTGCCTTTATGCCTCCCAACAGTCTCACACAGCTAGAATAGTTGTAAAGTCACCTGACACAGATGTTTTCCTCTTACTGCTGTCACACTGTGATGCTATTGACAAGGTATTGATTTTTCAGACTGGAACTGGAAACAATAGACGCCAGATCAATGTAACCAAGATGGTAAGATTTATGTCCAAACCCCTTAGAGATGTCCTATTGGGTCTTCATGTTTTCACAGGATGTGATACCACAAGCTCTTTCGCAGGGAGAGGAAAGGTCAAAGCCCTGAAACTTCTGCTGATAGATGAAGATTTGATCAAGCTATTCTCATGTTTTGGAACGACACAAAATGTATCAGAAGGTGACATTCTAAAACTTGAGGCATTTGTTTGCCGATTGTATGGAAAAGCTTTTACTAAAAGCGTTGACGAAGTAAGATTTGAAAAAGTTAGCGAGACATTCAACAGCAAAGGAAACCTTCTTTCATGTAGAAGCGGTATAGACCTTCCTAAGCTGCCTCCATGTAGGAATGTTCTTGTACTCCATATAAGCAGGGCAAACTTCCAGACTTTGATTTGGAGAAGAGCATCACTTCAAGTACCCAACCTCCCAAGTGTTGACAGTAGTGGATGGATCAGTGATGGTTCGGGTATCCTAGATATCAAGTGGCACAGTGGTTCTTTCCTGCCAGATGAATTATCAGATATAGTCCCTAGTGATATCAATAATGAAGAAGAAAATGACAGTTTATCTGATGGACAAGGTGATCACAGGGAAGAAGACCGTGATTCGGACAGTGAGGATATCAGAGATTCTGACAGTGCAGAAGATAGTGACAAAGTGTCCATGGAGAGATAGGTGGAGGTTACCGAAGCCAGAATTATATCATCCGTGAATACTAGAATTATCAAATTTTAATAATAAATGGCACAAATCACCTAAAATATACTTTTTGGGTTATTTTTCAGACTGGTTGGCTAAAATGCTGCAGTCAACATAATTTCCAAAAAAAAAAACCCACTTCTGGACCCTTTTGCCTTCTTGTGGACTGAGAAAATCGATTAAAAATTGTCAAAATTAGCTATTTTCCGCTTTTATCATCAATTTTCAAGGTTATGAATTATGGCTAATGAGCATACTGTTATATTTTTCAAAAGTACATTCAATTAGCTTTATTTTGATACCAATTATATATGTCTAGTACTTATACTTTTTTAGATATACAGTGTTAAAGACAAACAGGACACTTGTGATTTTTTTGCACTGAGTGACCTTTCAGGGGCCATAACTCCCAAAAGAGTATCGATTTTTGGCTATAACTTTTTTTGGTGGTGGTTGAGATGTCACTCTTACAGACAAAATAGGTGTACAAAGTGTACAAGGGGGGGGGGGGGGATGGTTTCGTCCCGTGGCCCCTTACATAATAACACTGAGATAAACAATCCCGTGTGGAAAGGTCTTTGCCCACTAATCAAGGGACTGAATTTGGTAGATATTGCAGTCGCTCAATAGCCAAGAATAATTAACTTGGGTTAAGTTTATTTGCTTTATTGAAACGAAAAAAGCATAACTTCTAAACGAGCAGAAAAAAAATCCCTAAAAATGTATATATTTTAATCATTTGAATTTTCAAGTCACTTTCCGACATATGGTGGTACATCCAGAAATCTGGTACATTCCGACATCTGGTAATCCTGACATTTGTTACACCCTGACATCTGGTACATTCCAACATCCGACACACCGCAGGGCTGTTGTATCCCAACATCTAGTACACCTCAGTGTCTGGTAATCCCGTCATCTGACACACCCGGACATCTGGTTCCTCCCAACATCTGGCACACCCAGGCATCTGGTACATCCCAACATCAGGTACACCCCGACATCTGGTAAATCCTGACATCTGGTACTGGTAATCCCCACATCTGGTACATGGTAATTTCTACCTTCACTTTTCAGATACTGCTAAACAGTCTTGTTAGACTGAGAAAAACCGTCTGGACCATTAATATGAGAATCATTCATCTGACTATCTTTCTTTTCCTCTGGTGGCTGACTGTTCTGGTGCCCTTTTTTTGATTTGTTTTTCAGTTCCACCGCTTTCAACTGAGGAGAGAGAATTGGTTGCATTGGTTTAGGCAGTGTATATATATATGTAATTAAAGACATCAAACTGGGTGGGGTTCCCGACCTCCCATAGTGGGCAGGGAGGTCCTTGCTGTGTCTACTATCCGCGTGTGTCTGTTTTCCAATTGCTTTCTGTCTTTTTCTTGGAATGAGATAACTTGGTTTTGTCCTGACCCTGACAGGAGTCCTTGGCTGGGAGTGAGGGAAACAGTCGAATGTATAGTTATAGTTATGGGAGATGATATTTTTTTCCTTGTAAATCATCTCTCTATTGTTATTTTTTATTTTCAACATATGATTTGTAACCATTTGAGTGTATTCCTCTTAGTGGGATCTTGTGCTGATGTCTGGGTGATCTCAAACTAAGTACCTACTTTGATAGTGTGCTCTTGGAATCTACATCTGTTTCCTATTTGAACCAATTCCCCTTTGTCTTACCTTTTCTTGGATTCTTTAATTATAATTCTATAGCTTTTTACTATCCCATTTTCTTCCTTTTTACTGGCGCTGATATGACCTTAATGTGTTGCAAGCAAAACCTTAAAAACAACAAAACATAGCAAAAACATTTTAAAAAAAAAAGAAAAAACCAAAAAGTAATATAACATGTTATGTTGAGGAACAACAATCGACAGGGATTTGATTATAAGACAGAAAGGAAAGAACTCACGTGATGAGCATGATCTTTTTCTGTCATTTGACGTCGCCTACTGAACGCCTGAAAATCAATATGGAAAAAAAAGTAGTGAAAGTGAAAGCATGATTTATAAGATTTCATCTAAGTCCCAATTTATGCACTATACATGACATCGTTCAGAAATTAAATGTAGTTAAAATGCAAACCTTCATGTAGATATACTGTTTTAATGATAATACTATTTCTTCTGATAACGGTTGACGCTACAAAAATATAGCCTTGATTTTTCGACCTCTTCATTTAATAACTTATCAAGTTGATTTTGGTTAGAGTCTCTGGCTGGGATCCTTTGCCAATGGGGGAAGGGTCGACACCTTTGGACTTAAGTGAGATATAGTGTCATTAATTCACTCTATGGGTGTGCATTTATTTAGAAACATTATGTGTTTGTGTCTCCGTTACTGACGAGTTGCATGGATAGATTCTTGTATCTCTTTTTTTTTCTTCGCTACTTTGATTTGTATGTATATATTATATTTCTCTTAACAGTATCTAATTTGTTTTTGGATTAACGCTCTTCAGGATGTCCTTTTCCAATTAAGCCGGAAAACCAGCTTCTTGGAATTTTCCGGCTATCATTTTTTTTCTTTTTCTTTTTCTTTTTTTTTTTGCCTGAGACTTGAATTGTTTTTGTGGTGTTTTTATTTTTGTTCTAAAAAGATGAACTTATTTGTTGTTTAAAGGCAACAGTTGATGAGAGCTTGATGGCTGCCCTTCTTATTATTTGAGGATTATACCATTTGATGAAGAGAAGCTTTGCACGAAATATTTTCATATGGTCTTTACACGAAAAAAATATTTAGTTGTTGTGTTTTAATCAAAGGACATCCCTGATGACTATTGTAAAAGCTCCATTAAGCATTATAAATGTTGGTGCTTTAGAAGTTACCTATTACACTGGACTATACATAATATTTATTCGCAATAGTCTAGTTGACATTTTCTTCGGCGCTTGTCATTTTAAAATTAGACGAACACAAGATTTAAATCTCCCTTACATTACCTAAATATTTTTTAAAAACACACTATTTAACTCAGAAGAAGAAATACAATTTTTGGTTATTGTTGCGGTATATTGCATATGTACCACTTATGGATCGAAGTCAATTTGTAATAGCAATGTATCTAAAACGGTGAAAATAATAATCCAGGGCCCATTTTTATGAACGCGGACTAGCGATTAGTCTCTGACTTTAGTCAAGGACTTGAAAAAATAGGATTTTATGTGAGCTGACCAGGCAAGTCCCAGACGAAAATCACGACACATTCGGACTCAGTTTGACCAAGTTTTAGTCATTTGCTGAGGCCGGACTTCAAGTTTAGTCTGAGGCTAGTTTCTAGGATATATTATAGCGTCGGCAAGAAAGCAGCTATTTTTTAGATTGAGAGCTTCGATTCGGAAGGAAAAAAACGTCGGTTACGAATGACAGAGGCAAAAAGTATCCTGCTGCTAATGACACTGGCTTTAAAAACTGTAAGATAAGTGCAGATCGTCGAAAGTACACATTTTGTGATTAAAACAACTATTTAAAACAAACCCATTAATCGGGCTAGCCAATTGCGAGTGAACGGAGACTCGGAAGTCGAAGGGTTCACTACAAAGAACAACCGAAAAAAAAAACGAGTAGAAAGCATTGTGGAGACAAAAGTTATTCTGCTGGCATTGTAACTGACTTAACTAATGTGATTCATCAGAACACTTTTTCTGTTTGTTTTTGTTCAATTTGAGTTTCAATGAAACTTTTATTGGCCAAAATTATGGAATTGACAGTCGACCATGGACATCATTGTAGTCTAATCAGTCGGCAGTCAATATCCAGTGATTTGATTGGCAAAAGTAAGTTCAAATATGAAATGGAACGAAATATTATCTTTACCGGAAGTGTTGCTAAATTCCTCTTTGGAAATCTTTTGCGTTGACAGTATGAAGGCTGGTATCTTACATGCCATCGTGTACTAGAGAGCTTGATGTTACCAGCACAAAATAGCCGATTTAGTCGCCGTTCTTACAGCGCCCACTTCTTGGCTAGAGCCTAGCTAGTCAGAGACTAGAAAACGTTCATATAATCCGATATATTTAGTCACTTGCTCCGCTTTGGCTTAAGACTAGTAAGTCATTTACTAGACTAGTAAATAACTAAATCTAGTCCGTTTACATAAAATTGGGCCCAGAAGTATGACGAATGGACAGTGATCCTTTAGAAATGGAGTGATCATAAATGTGAGACAATCTTTACAATGCAATACTCCAACGACGAACGAAATAATAAAAACCTAAAGATGTAAGATATAGTCTATCTGGTGTTGAGTCCAAGGGGGTTTAAACATCCAAAGGTTTTAATCAGATGTGTTTACTGTTTGCGACGAGATATACTGTCTATGCAGCAGAATTTCAATATATAAACTTGAGCGGCCTTGGTGCTGGGATGGCCAAGTTGGTTAAAATGTCGGGCCACAGCTGTATCCCGTTTGTTGGCAATGTTCCGTAGATGCTGTGCAAAACGATCTCCCAGTCAGTCTTTTCCCCGTCTCGCTGTCCCGGACCGAAACTTAAAGGATTTGCTTGAACGCAGCTGTCTTGAGCCGTTACAAGGCAATGGACCTACAGCCCGCAGATGAATGAGGCCTAACTGTAGGACGCTGAGCACCTTTATGAAACCAAGACCATTGCAATTCCGGAGATTATTTGGATCATCACAATACCTTTTACTTGTACAGACATCAACCCGGTGTATGTCATTTGATGGGCACATTGCAACGTCTGTTACGTTGGCAAGACGGGGTAAAAGATTGGGAGATCGCTTTGCACAGCATCTATGGGACATTGCCAACAAATTGGATACAACCGTGGCCCGACATTTTAACCTACCTGGCCATCCCGGCATCAAGAATCCATCTCCTTCTATTTTAAAGTCTTATTTAAAAAAAATAAATCCACCTATTATTCTTTGTATCTATTCCATCTCTCTGATGAGCCACCTATAACATGCATATAATGAAAATATTCTCCCAATGTTGGTTGAGTCAGAAAAGACGTCACCATACGTGCACCACATTTTTGTCAGTAATAGCACAATACAATATTATGCTTCTTCTCCGCCGCAGCACAGGTGCGTGAGTCAGTACACGATTTATTGAAAGAATAATTGCGAAGGGAAGCAAACTCTGTTACATAAATTTCATAAAAAAGATTTTCATGATAGTTGCTCTTACTCTTAGCTAGTCAACCAATATTATTGCTTTACTACATCCACAATCAATATGATGAACTACTCGTATAAAACTGAAATGAAATGTATTCGCTTTCACAATTTATTTACAAACAAGTCGGCATTTACAAATTACCGTAAGTCTAATGTAGACCAAAAAGACGGCATGGAACAGGACAAGGAGAGATATGAGGATGGACTGGGCTATCTCATCGTACATGATGACCTTCTCCCGGTTTTTGAACCGTGCAAGATGGGAGATTATGGCGTTCTCAAATGCTTGTGCTGCCAGGTACATCATTGTGAACACCACGTATATATCCTGTCATAGATAAATTAAAGATACACAATGAAAATAATTTCTTAGCCGAAAATCAAAGGATTTATTTAATAAATCAACATTGGAACATCGCCAACTTGATAAGAACAGACTGTTATTAAATTCACAATATAGCAGCTATTCGTTATCCTGCCAACTTGGCCATATTAATAAAATATTTTGACTTAAATCTACAGTGAATAAAATTGAAAGAAAATCAATGAATCTGTCCCAGCAGTTTTTTTTTTTTGCCAGTTTAAACCCCAAAATTTGAAATTTTTTTTTTTGCCAAATATGCATTAAAATGACAAAATTTGCCAGAATTCAGCCAAAAATTAGCTGCAGGTTTACAAAATTCAGACAGGTTTAACACCACGTGGTCCTTTGAAGCTTCATGAATAAATTTTAATAACACTCTGCGTTAAGAAGTGATATAATGCATTTAAATTTGAGCATAATATCCTTTTCTGAGTAATATAAGCACATTTTCACTAATTTTCAACTAAAATAAAATCTTTAAATTATGAATTGCCAACCCCCCCCCCCCCTCCCAAAAATATCACCTAGATCTGTTTACGGGTTTTTTTTTAGCGCTAGCGACACCATTTTCAGTCCCAGTATTAAGGAAGGCGATAGAGCAAAAGTTGCAGATCTTAAGTTAAGAGCACCACATAAAAAAAAGAAAGTCAACGGTGACTGGTTCAACAGATATTGAACAGTAGATTTCGGGATAAATTCATGATGCGCCTATTTTGACATAACCTCAAAAGCCCCACCAAGGCACAAGCAAAGGGTCCCTCTGTGAAGGATTCACTAAAATGTTTTCAAAGTGAAATAAAATTCAAAACTCATAACTATGTATAATAGTACTAGTACATAACAGAGAGATAATTTACAAGGAATAAGTACTGTATTTGACTGTCTCCCTCCCAACTAGAGACCCCCGCCAGGACCAGAGTAAAAAAACCGAGCAATCTTAATCCAGAAAAGACGGAGAGCAACATGGAAGGTAACGTCATAAAATAAAATAAACAAAATTCCCATTATCCATCCCATAGGGGAAATTTGTCTCTAGGGTCTATTCCAAGGGAAGACTGGAATAACCCAGGCGTCAGCCGCAGTGCAGCGCAGCAAACTGAGCTAAGGCGAGGTGACTTGCTCAAGGCCACACAGCGCAGCGGCGGGTGATCGAACTCGATACCTTTCGGATAGGAAGCAAAGACCGTACCGGTGAGCCACGCTGCCCCCATAATAGATATAGGGGATAGAAGACACAGCACGTGAACTCTTTGCTCACCGTGGGAGGCTAGAAGACCCGCTAAGAAACCCCCCGCACAAAAAAAAAAAAAACGAATTCCGGAACAGTCAAATTTGTAACACGTTGGTCATCTCTCCATCTTCTCAGCGCCGTCTAATGTAATGTAATGTGAGTTGGAACGATTGTTGTTATAAAAAACATAATGTCCTCGTGTTAATAGTGCCTGTGCCTCGTGGCTGACTCATCTATTACTATATATTACACTCAATAATGGGAGGGGGAGGGACAATCAAGTAATGAAATCTAATATAGAGTACCGAGAAAAGAAAAAAGTAATACATTTATGAAAAATGTAGTCTAAGACGGACAAAATCACGGCATTTTGCGACCACGGGTAAAATTTGCGGCCGCGAAAAAACTGCGGGGACAGATGAATGGCACTCATTCATGGGTGTTACACAGAATAGCATGTCACAAAGTAACCTACAATGACTCGAGAATAACTGAAATAAAGCTTCACAGAGCGATCTTATTAATCTTAAATTGTCCGATAAAACAATATTGTTAAATAATGAAACTCGCACGCTTTACAAACTACAATTAAACAATATTTAAAACGAATCAGAATGCTAAAAGTAAATGTGTATTTACAATAATGGTAGCTGCTCTTACCAAGTATGTTAGATAGGAGATGTGTGGGAGCGTCGTCTTGACAACGAGCTTAAAGGCCACACAGGTGAGAAACAAGGTCATGTTCACTCCCAGTCTATCATTGCCAGTCGGATCGATGGATAGAATTGTCAAACTCAGACCCAGAATTAGGAACTGAAAATAATTTTAATTTTAAATAACCTTTATTCGCCTCCCAGAGAAAATTTGTCAGAGGAAGACAAGAGTAAAATGAGCTAGGACGAAGTGACTTGCGCAATGTTTCACAACGCGGTGGGTAAATCGAACTAGTTTATCAGTCAATCATTGAGTTACACTGTCCCCAAAATACCAACATTGATTATGGCAATTGTGAGTTATAAATGATTGTGGGAAGAAATTCTATGAATTAAAAAAAAATGATAGATAGGGATTAGAAACATTGATGGGGATCAAAACTTGGTTACACTGATGGGGACCAAAACTTGGTAATACTGATGTTGTGCTGATGAAGGGTTTGTACCCGAAACGTCCATTGTCTGTTTTGCTCCCATACGAAGCCTCTCCATTTTCACTCTTTTGTTAGTAGATTAAAAACATTGCCCAAGAAGAGCATAAAATCTGAACTTTCTATTTACTATTATATAAATTGCACCTTCCATTGTTTCCACAAATTGGGTTCGAACGTGCACACGTCACCCACAAAACACGGGCATATCGGGGAGCTTTCAATATGTGACGCTTCAAATTTATTATGTAAAATAAGCCACCTCGTTGGAATGTGCCTTGTTGACATTCAAATGAAAACTGGAGAGATCACTTGCTTTAAAAAAAATCATTCTATTTACCAACACTACACGCTCTTGAGCGCTCCTTAATGGGATCAACTGGACTTGCCCTAGATCCACTTGCAGTCTTCGATTGAAAGAGAAACAGTCGTATACTGTCATTGACATTGCACAAAGTTAAGACCGCTTTATAGAAATAATGATTCATTTACCCCTCATAAATCTAATTTGGTTATAATTAAATCACACGACAATCATTAACATTATTTATAATTTGTATATCATAATTCAATCAATTCATCTTACAGCATTATCTTACCATGAGTTACACCTGAAATCGCAAATATTTTGTCCTTCTACCCTTGCTTTGTATGGAATGCGTCTTGCAATCATTCTTTGACACAATTCGCGACGTATATTGTGATTCCAAACGTAATTTAATTACCTCTATTTGTCGTTCAGACAATTGGTTCTCCAAAAAAACTCAATAGTTAGATCAGGGCTCGTCCCATGTCATTTGAACGTTGCTATTTTCTTTCTTTTATTTATTTTTTAAAAAAGTTGAACCATAGCCATATTTTGCATTTGTGTGTCCATATGGTAGCCGATATCGAGATAATCTTTTGAACATTGAGGTCCTGTTCACCATTCAGCTTTTCCTTTCCCGTTACTGACATGGCATCTCGTATTACTCTTCTGGAAGATGCTTCACTGTAGTTGTGGTAAATCTTTCGCTGTATCTTTTCCGTACTGATCCTCTCACATGACACGGTTTCATTTATTTATTATTATTGAACCCATAGTGGAAATAAGAATAAGAAAATTGTACACTACCATATTTAAGCTTTTTTTTCATCTTAATTTCTTTCATATTCTTCTTTTCGTCAGTCGCACACGTTGTTAACCCTCTGAATTTTTTATAATAGAAAAAGAGAACCATAAAAAAGGGTGGTGGTGGTGGGGGGGGGGGGGGGGGGTTGAGGGGTATTTTTGGACAGTAATGAGTAATGAATGAAAAGTAAAAATACAAACGATATTTTTTTACCACAATGATGAACACGTTCCACATGTAGAATCCCAGACGTCTTCGGACATGCGCAGAGGCGATGAGCACAGGGTGCATGGTACTGTTGGAATTATCGGTGCTACGAAAATCTTTGGTGAAGTCGACGTGACTGAATGACTTCCATTCTTGGGCATTCTGAATCAAATGGTTAAACCCGTCGATTTTAATTAACAACAAATTTGATCGTTTTCACTCTCCCCCCCCCCCCCCCCCCCCCCCCCCCAAAAAAAAAAGCAGTAACAGTGATGTGAGTTAAAGTAACGTTCGGTTAATTCCGCCCAGCCCGTGCCCATGATTAGTGTGGAAATCGAGTGGCTCTTTGATGTTTTTGAAAAAAAAAATGTGCTTCGCACAATTCAATCTGGCTCCCGTTTTTTTAGGGTAAATAACGAGTCAATAAAAACTTTCAAGTACCAAGAAATATTTTTAAAAACAATATGAAGTCACTCAATTTTACGAAATTCTGCACTCTAATCATGGGTAGGGGTAGACAGGTTAATATAAGCATTACTTTCACATCATTAACGTGGCAAATTAGGGTAGCAGGCGCTGGTAAAAGACAACGATCTGAAAAAGTGTGTATGAAACAATACCAGACTTTGTCTGGCATTTTTGTCTGTCTGTCTGTTTGTTGCTTTAGGTCTCTTACAACACAATTGAGGTTATATGAGAGACCGCTGAAACAAAAAAAAAAAAAAAAAAACAAGCAATCTAACAAAAATAGTACAAATGTAAATCAAAATCATAACCTAAAGATATCATAAGCTAAATTATAAATAACCAAGAACAAACAGGCAGAAGATTTTCAGAAAAAAAAATATCCCCTGTCAAAAATACAATCACAAACCAAAGAAGCAGGATAGGCTAGTAAAGAGAAGAAGAAACGACATCACTATCGGATCGTACACCCATGCGAACATCATAGGTATATGATTCAAGGGTGATGCTCCCATCCAACCACCCGCTTGTCTGGCATTGATTCATACACACTTTTTCAGATCTTTATCTCTCACAATATTGTCGCTTTATTGAAGTCGTATTGGTGGTTTAACCCTTTCCTTACCAACTATAGGAAAATTCGTTACGATACAACTAACATTATTCTTATTCAAATTTCCTTTGTACATGATAAAATTTAAAGAAAATGAACAGTGTGTTGTAGAGCATGTTTTGCTAAAGAAAATTATGTATCGCAAGAACTTCACTGCTATTATGTCTGATTGATAAAAATCTATTTTGTGTTAGTTGGGTGTAAACTTTTGGGTAAAATCCTGAAAATGGCTGGTAAGGAGAGGGTTAAGGAAATGGTTAGACCTTTAGTTATAATTAGATAAATGATAGCGCCTGAGAATTTTGATCCTTCCTGGATGGATTCTTCATCTATACACACCTTAATCTCTGGACGGCCCACAATCTTGGCTTATATCGGCATCTATTCAACACAGCAGCTATGCTTTAAGATTAACATGTCTGTAAAGCACAAGGTTCGTTCACGTGTGAGTTCCTCACAGTCTCTTTGAAAAGAGATTCTCAGTCTTGAAAATGCTTTTTATTTGATATCAAATATGTAAAAACGTCATAAAATACAACAGCAACCACAACGATTAAAACACCACCACCACCACCACCACCATTAGCAGCACCAAAAACAACAACAATAACAAAAAACAAGAACAAAGACATCAAAAAGACATTTCATAACAATAGGACCAGCCAGGGGCGTGGCTACATTGATTGATTTGGTGCCTGGCACCGCCTCCATCTTTTAAAAATGGATTACAACATTTAAAAAAGAATAAAACTGAGAAATGGTATATACCGCCTCTTACTTATTTGAGTAAGTCTTTTCATTATTTTTTTTTCTTTCATTTGTATTTACAAATATATCTAGCATGTTTTATGTCATTTTCTTCTGGTTCTGGCACCACCTAAAACTGTAAGCATGCCTCGCCACTGGACCAGCTCACCTTTACGGCTGTAGTGCCAACACTGCTGATGTTATTGTTATCAGGGACCAAGTCTATTTCATCCATGGGTCTGTCACTACTGAGGATCACACTCAACTCCTGGAAATATTTGAAATAGTGAAATAGTGTTGTCATAATGTGTAATCTTTAACTTCAAGGTACTCAAATATGAGTGAAATGGTAGCAGGTTCAAATTTCGCTTTTGACACTAGGATCCATTTTCAAAAGCCCCAACCGAAAGGATCTATCAAGGGAATTTTCATACAGAATTATGAAATAACCCCCCCCCCCCCCAAAAAAAAAAAAAAAAAAAAAAAAAACTCATAAAATTTTGTAACGAATAGTGCATTTTGATAGGAATTGAATAAAATACATTTGTTATCCTACGCCTCAAAACGGTATTACGTCGGGATGATTAAAATGCTGAAAATTGAATTTATAACCAGAAATATCAGACTTGGGTTGTGTTTATATGTTTTATTGAGGAGAATGGATATAACATTTCAGGGTGCCAATACCAATAATTCAAATTTTTCACCAGTTTAGCATAAATTTTGGCTTTGTAGCATTCTGTTCATCCCGACATAATACCGTTTTGAGACAACGGGTCACATTTATTTATTCCTCATCCCAATCCTGCTCTTCTCATTCCATTCCTGTTCCCCACTCCCTCTTCTCCTCTTCCTCCTCCTCCACCTCCTCCTCCTCCTCCTCCTCCTCCTCCTCCTCCTTCTTCTTCTTCTTCTTCTTCTTCTTCTTCTTCTTCTTCTTCTTCTTCTTCTTCTTCTTCTTCTTCTTCTTCTTCTTCTTCTTCTTCTTCTTCTTCCTCCTCCTCCTCCTCCTCCTCATCATCATCATCATCATCATCATCATCTACGACTCACTGAAAGAACTTAACCTTCAAAAACATGATCCATAGATAGGTTTAAGATACCTGTGTATCAAACGGAAAGTGCTCCAGTTCGAGGACTTCCATGAAGACTGCCTTGACACACCACATGTACGTGACCACAGGGTGGACTTCCTCCTCCTCATAGCGGACCATAACGGACAGCCGGTCCTTCTCCAATCCACCCACTATATTGATTATTGCTAATTTAGGATCCCATATTTCTGTGAAGGGAATTTCATCAAGTTGCTGCAAATAGAAAGTTAGTAACATTATTGTTTACCGCATGAGTACTAACAACAATATCACCAGGCATCATGATGATCGTCACCATTACATTGTGTGGCTATGTGGTCTTGTGGTATGACACTCGCACTCGGATTGGAAGGTCCTGGGTCCAAGACCCGCTTTGAGTGGCGCATAGCTGAGTCCTTGGAAAAGGCACTTTACTCTCATTCTCTCATCGTACCCAAGTGTAAAATGAGTCTCTGGAGGTTAACAGCGTTGTCTCTGCCGAAAAATAATTGTAATATCACCTCAAAGGCGTCATGTCTTGTTTTATATATTGAATGTTTCTGTTGCCTAGGAACCTCCTGTCAAGCGTTTTTGATCACGTTTAGTTAATATTGCGCTATATACATGCTTTTGTTTAGTACAAAAAAAATTGATCTTTATATAGCGCAATATCCACTAAATGTGGTCAATGCGCTTTACAAGGGGTCCCTGGTCAACAGCAACATTTAACATGTAGGACGGGACATGACGCCTGTTAGGCGATATTACAATTTTTCGGACAAAGACAACGCTGTTAACGGCCAGGTACTCATTTTACACCTGAGTACGGTGAGAGAATGTGAATAAAGAGCCTTTTCCAAGGACTAAACTATGCGCCGAGCGCGAGGCTCGAACCCAGGACCTTCCGATCCGAAAGCGAGTGTCATACCACTAGACCACATAGCCGCACTCAGTTGTAACTAATTTCATACACAGTCAGACCTGTATTCTTGGTCGTCCATGTGTTTGGCGGACAACTCTGCATGAATTTTATTTATACTGTACAAGGCACACATGCTTTGCTAACTTAACTGGTCAGCGGACACTATAACAGAAATGTGCAGATCTTTGAAGCTTACCCAATTTATGTAATTTAATGGAATGCAATGAACTAATTTATACAGCTCTCAGAATCCAGGAAGTGCTCTAAGGCCCAACATTTGCCGGCCCTGAATAAAGTTGCTAGATGCTTTGTTCTTATTTTTTTTTATTATAGACTCATGGATCGAAGGGAAAAAAGCATTTCTCGTATAGTCGAAACCTGCTTTCATGATAATCAATTGTTCTGTCATTCAATTGTATCTTGTCGTCAGCTGGAAAGTCATTATCGCTTTACAATTTTCCTGACCTCTGTTTTTCCGCCTGTTCCTGTTTTGCTTTGGTGAGAAAACGTTTAAAGTAAATTTAATTAAATTGAGCTTTTTTATAAAGCGCAATATCCACTAA
>NC_088361.1:118919183-118996683 GCF_034508935.2 Berghia stephanieae
TTTTTTAAAAAAATAAAGGTAAATAAAATATTAAACAAGTAGGCCTATAAAAATATGGATATAAATTTCATTTTTTTTTGTCTTTGAAAGTTTAAACTTTGATTTTAATCAGGTTCGTTTCAACATAACATCAGATTAAATGTAAACGTCTCTCACCGACTCTCTTCTGCTTCCTTTGCCTCTGCGTGAATCTTGAGAGCCTCTGCGTGAATCTTGAGAGCCTCTGCGTGAATCTTGAGAGCCTCTGCGTGAATCTTGAGAGCCTTTGCGTGAATCTTGAGAACCTCTCCGTTGTCTACCATATCCATCCTCTACAAATAATCAGAACACATTAAAGGGAGCTTTCGGAATGAGATCAGTAAGCTGAGCACGTATTATAAGCTTGTGCCACATTCAAAAGTAAAGTTAATAATTGGATTCAATAGTCTGATGTCACGTCGCCCAGCAACGACGGCCATCGTGGTTCTCAACAAAGAAAATCGGTACTTCTTATTCTTCATGTTGGCTAGAACTTTTCATATGTCTTGTGATCAGAATGTGTAAAAGTCAAAACATGATCATATTTATAATATTTTTCTCCTCTGGATACACTTTTATGCTCGTCGGAGAAATATTTGATAAGGGCGTCCGCCATTGTTCCGATAGTTTAGAGCCAGTTGCTAAGTCATTGCGCGTCATTACGAGGGAAGTGACGTCATGACTGTTGAAGCGTATTCCCTTTACTCACTGCTACATGCTGTTTTTTGTGAGGACACGTTTTGATTCCTCGAGAGATGACCAAGTGCGATGCAATACCGTGGTCATATCAGGACAACTAATCTGATCCAAACCACAAGACAGTTCATTGATTCTTTGAGGCTTTGTGGTCTTGTGATTTGACAGTCGGATTCGGACCTGTAAGTCCCTGGTTCGGGCCCCATTGTCGTCGATGAGTCCTTTGAAAAGGCTCTTGATTAGTGACATTCTATCATCAAAACTCAAGTTGTACAAAAACTTGAAATACGCGATTTTTTCCGGTGTTTTTTTCCCCTCCAAATTGTCTCCAAATTGGATTTAACGAAATGTTTGGCAATTGAAAATTATGATTTGATGGTATGACCCACCACCTTGATTTGGTATTATTTTATCATATTCATTTTACTGGGTAAAGCATCACATCAATTTGATTCAATTGTCATATTCGATTCAATGTGAAGTATCGAGCTCAACCAGGCATTGCAATACCAGTTGAGGCCTTGGTCACGTAATAATCGTCTCTAGAATTAAAAAAAAAAACATTAAAAAAAAACCCACACTCTTAACAGTCGGATCAGTTGGCCTTCCAACATTTTTACATGTGAACATTTTTACAATGTTTTATTCATCGATCATGATGCATGAGTTACTATATAGATAGAACGAAGCTGACGTGACTGGGGTCTTTGTTATTGTTTTTTTTTTGCCACCCATTTTTATGAGTAATTCACACTAAACTGTATCAACCAGACTATAAGCCTTCAATGTTACATATAAATAACAATGTGAAATTTAATGTAAGTTTCAATTTAATTACAAAAACAGATAGAATGGACGTTTCGGGTTTCTCCCTTATCAACAAACAGGATGAATGAGAAATATGGAGTAGTGGCGTTGTTAAGATGAATAAACAAAACATTGATGGGCAGGAAATAGTATGCTCCTTTGTAAGGAATCACGAATTAAAATAGAACAATATATATTTCTAAAAGGTGCGCAATTAATTAAGTGAAAAGAGGGGAGGCGGAGAGGAACTGTGTAATGCAGTTTAGAAAGTGTATATAAAAACTTGTAGACTATTGTTTGAAAATAAATACAATTTACTTTACAATTTACCAAGGTCCATCTTACGCCAATTTATTCACGGGCCACCTCGAATTTAAGTTTTCTCCCAATACGACGTTATTTAGTCCGGAAGCAATGTGTTTGAATAGTCCAGTTGTTTCATTTAGCATCGCTATCTTGAATATAAATTATGCCAACCAGCCAAAATCATCAGCCCCCTCAGATCATAAAAAATGTTCACAATTATTTGGAAATGCGTAGTAAAAATGTGCAATTCCATATACCAGGATGTTAAACGACTGTGATAAATTATAAAAAAATTGGAAGGTCACCTAGTTCGGCTGGTATGCATGAGCTAAAAGTGGCATCAGTTCTTACAATGTCTAGTTCGAATATTTACTTACCGTCATTTTCATTATCAAAGCGAATCTTTCTCTGAAAAGGAGTTTCAAGAAAAGGAGTAAAATAATTAGTCGTAGATGATTTATGCCGTGAACCAGGTAAATCAAATTCTTAAAAAATTAAAAAATGAGCTTTATATAGCGCAATATCCATTAAATGTGCTCAAAGCGCTTTACAAGGGGTCTCTGGTCAACAGCAACCTTTAACATGTAGGACGGAACATGACGCTTGTTAGGCAATATTACAATTTTTCGGACAAAGACAACGCTGTTAACGGCCAGGTACTCATTTTACACCTGAGTACGGTGAGAGAATGTGAGTAAAGAGCCTTTTCCAAGGCTCGAACCCAGGACCTTCCGATCCGAAAGCGAGTGTCATACCACTAGACCACATAGCCGCACGAAATACTTTTAATCGCGAGGGCTGTTCCCCATCTAAGAAAACCAATCAGTGCTCTATGATGCATTGTGAGGAACGGGAGGCGGTATTTTAAAAAATGATTTTATCGCACAATAAATATTTGGCAATCAGTTCTTGGCTAAACTCCAATAGGATTCTATAGTCTGATGTCACGTTCGCCCATCAACGAGCAGCTTGCTTCTAAACAAAGAAAATCGGTACTTTTTATTCTTCATGCTGGCTAGAACATTTTCACGTGTCATAATAAATATGCCCACAGTTATTCTTTAGACAATGATAAGTAGAGTATATGTTCCAAATTTGAAAATAATAGGTTGATAAATAAAAAAAGTTATCAAAGCCCCGGGGGCGCGAAATGCAATTTTTCGGAGAAAAAATTATTGCGATTTTTTTTCATCCTACCTTCAGTGAGCACCTTTGGAGTACGGATATCTTTCTTATCTTGCCTGAGTCTCTTCTACCCCTCAAGTCATGTTTATTGGCACGGATAACGTTGCCGTAATAAGTTTATATTTCATCTATCACTTTATTTGTCTATCTGCCTTTCCCCTTATTTTTTCCCGTCTCCCATTGTTTTTCCAGACATAGAATTTTTCACCTTCCTAAGCTGGGTACCCATTTTGTACGTGCCCAGTACATTCCACCTTCTCAACTGTCGTTTACTCGTTAGGTTTAGAATTTTCTACGGTTCTAAAACTATTTGTATCATAAATCGGGTGTATCACAAATGATGCTTCTCCCCAGAGCGTGACAAAATTTCTGTTGCTCTATGGAACCCGAAGAACCGAAATGCGTCAACGTACAATCCTTTTCGTTGTTCTTCATGTTACGAACTCTTCAGAACCGTCACTAATGGTACGGCTTACATACCTTTGATTTTACACCCGGATCGAGTACTTTCCTTGTCGCACAACCTATTGCGGTCACTAGACACACTTTGCCGAGAACCCTCTATACTAGTCATGTACATCCCGTACATTGATTGACACGTCAATGTCCTTCGTATCCCCCCCCCCCCCTTTTTTTTTTTCGTGGCCCTTTTCTGACAATTGAAACTCAATTTCACCCGCCTGACGACAACTTTCAACCCGAGACTTCACAACAGCCTTATGAACAGTCTTTTTTATTTTCTTAAAACTAGACTATGAACAGGAGGACTGAAAATGGTTCATATAAATTTGAAGAAATTGATTGTGTTCAAAACCACGAACTGGTATCCATTTAATGTGAGTACATCCACCAGCATTCTCATACTAGCTTACCGGAATGTTGACACACAGCACACGTGCTAAAAAAGATGGCGAATGTTTTCGATGAGATTTGACGAAACGAATTTGATTTTTCGATAAAATCATCACGACGTCCAATCAATCTCATAATACGCGCAAACCATCTCCATGCAAAAATTGTGGCGATCGGTCCCATGGTTTTGGAGCTTTAGTGTTACAAAAAAATCAAATTTGTCACACGTATAATACGATTTTCGTAGAAACTATTAACATAATTTATTTAAAATATGTTATATTGTATTCAATTACCTTATATGTTATATACATGTTAGGCACCAAAATCCCTTTAATCGGGGCATTTATAACTAAATTACAGATAAATCTGAGTTTTGATGGCGGCCATTTTGAATGTCTAATTTTTGGCGGGAAAATCTAGAGCCTCAAGTTAGTTCCGGCTGTTTTTGAAATCACCATTCTAAAAATTACCAGGTGATATTTTTTATGTTTCTATCCGGATGTGCACGCTAAACTCACATCTTGGCCCCAGCATATTAGCCGCAAAGTTAGTGGTAATAGTCATGTAGAGGACGACGGAGAGAATAGTAAAAAAGAGGAGGGGGAGGAGGAGAAAGAGGAGGAGAACAAGGTTGATAGAGAGGGGAAGAGGAGGAGAAAGAGGAGGAGAACAAGGTTGATAGAGAGGGTGATGGAGAAAGAGAAATAGGAAAACAACAAAATACAAAATTAATAAGAGTACAAAAGAAACAAAATTGCTGGATTATGTAAACATTTCTTGATTTCCTACAGAAAACAGAGAGAATGATACAATTTAAGTCAAATTTGTTTTACCTTAGCTATTATTGTCAGGGTCTTACCGCATAATCGCTTTCTGAACTTTTCCTTCCCTTTCTTTTATCTTTAGAGGTATCCCGGGATCTGTTTTTCCCATTGAATTCTCGAAACAATGGATATAAAGGTATTTGAATGGCAGAAATGAAGTGTGTCAACTAATTCTTGAATTAACTGGTTAAATATACCATTGTTTGTCTATGTGAAATTCTAGCGAACGTAGACAACGTTTCTAAATACGTACTCTCACGAGTGAGAGGCGTAGACGTTGATACGCTGTTTATATATTTTTTTTCATATTATAAGAGAACATGGACTCTGCTTTCTACTTTATCTGTTCCTATAATAAGATATGTATGTGTAAAGATACGTCAGGAAATTTCGTAAGTTTAGATTAAAAATGTAAATTTAAGAATAGTAAATAATTTAAAGAATGCTAATCAAATTGACAAATTAGACAAGTTTAGGTTTTAACATTTGTTTTTAAAATATAAATATAATTTTAAATGTGAAATTACCGTACTTTGGAGAGCTCAATGCTTACAAAATATGTTTTAAAAGACCGGAGGTAATTCTTTGTGTGATAGTGACATCGGTGACTGGTTTAGTTAAATGTATGGAGAAATCGCAGCAATAGAATTACCCATAGTTTAAGAAAGATTGGCAAGTTAACTATCACTTTGTAAAAAACATTTTTATAATTTTTAGATTTGCCGATAATTTTGTGCTTCATGATAAAAATTTAAAAGTGACTTTACGGAACAATTTTGACCTCCACCCCTATATTATTTAATAAATAGATAGATTTTATTTGCTTGATAGTATCAAAAGAGATTTAAAATTACGTAGGACTGAGTATTACAACCTGGCATATATTCATTGCGTTCATTTGAGTCCACGTGTAATAGAATTACGCTTAAATTAAAAAGGTTTGCAAGTTATTCATATATCAGTCTGTAAAACGATAGCAGTATCATTTTTAGATTTGCCAGTAATTATGTGCTCGATGACTAAAATTTAAAATTAACTTCTCTTACGAGCATTAAACGATCAACATCGGTCCAATAATAAAGCTTGTTGGTGCGCGCAAATGAATCTGAAAATACATCACTGTAAATTTAACTTGAAAACATTTTAAAAAAAACAAAAAAAACACACTTGGAATAGATTGTAGTGTGGGTTGATCACTAAATTAGAAGGCTTATGCATACGCTTATCTATTTTAATTTTTACTATTGTTGACATTGATTTAGACCGAGACAAATCTTTTGATTATCAAAGGCCAAACTACAAAATTCTGTTGAAAAACATATTCTTCTGTTTGGACAGGCCAAATAAAAGTTCGCCGATATTGATTTAGTCCATAAATTATCAAATGGAAACGTTCCCACCCATTAATATATGACCAATCATTATGCCCTAGCCGATTTTCTAAATAATCATTTGAGTCAGCGAGTGATTAATTTACCCTCAACTTAGCAAAGGATCGCAAATTACTCGAAAATCAATCTGTAAAAAATATTTCATAATTTTTAGATTTGGCACTAATTCTGTTTTTGTAGGCAAATTTTTTTTGTACGGAACAATTTTGACCCCCAACCCTATTTTTTTGAAGTTATATATATATATATATATAATATATATATATATATATATATATATATATATATATATATATATATATATATATATATATATATATTGGGATTTCATTACTTTTACCTACCATCATCATTGTCAAAAACGTCAGCTCTGTCTTCACCCTGTCGAAAAACAATATAGGAAACAAAATTGTGTATTTAATGTTAATTAAGTTTTAAATGACAATCGGACAAAGTATACACTTACTTGGAGCTGTCTTAAGCTTCACGGAGCTTATTCTAAAAGCTTTTTGATATTTCTGCACATTAATATATATATATATATATATATATATATATATATATATATATAATATATATATATATATATATATATAAATCAATCAATAAGATGATTTAATGAATATAGGAGCTCTGACCCTTTTACTAAAATATGTTATGAATCGATGAAGAAAGCAAGAGCGAAAATAAAAACAAAATTCTAGTCTGTACTTGAAAACTATTTTAATCGTAATATCCTGCTGTCAGAAATTAAAATTGTTTCCTAACTTGATTGTTCATTATCATTTCCATTTCCGAAAGATAGAAAGAAAGAGAGAGAGAGAGAGAGAGAGAGAGAGAGAGAGAGAGAGAGAGAGAGAGAGAGAGAGAAGAGAGATAGATAGATAGATAGAGAGAGAGAGAGAGTGTGTGTGTGTGTGTGTGTGTGTGTGTGATACGCCTGATTGAAATGGCATCCAAAATGTTCAAATTTTGAAACAATTCGTAACCGTTATGGCGTTGTGGACATGCTCTTAGTACTCTTTTCATATAGGCATCTGGATGTTTGATTAGGTAAATATTGGGAGTAACAGCTGGTCAAGGCTCAATACATGGGATCTAATTATCATTATAAAACTTTATAACTTAATTCGAACGATAAGCAGGCGCGTTATCATGTTGGAAAATGACAATTTATCCAGCTTCAATTAAAGGTATAACATGTGATTTTCGTATTGTTTCAATGTTTTATTTCCCGTCATAAAATTGTAATAATGATGATGACAAAGAAGGTGATGAAGAGGGGAAGGGATCAAGAGGTGGTGAATTAGAAGGGAGAGTATTAGTATTAATATTAATATTAGGAATAGAAGTATTGTTATTATTATTATTATTATTATTATTATTATTATTATTATTATTATAGTATATAGTAGTAGTAGTAGTAGTAGTAGTAGTAGTAGTAGTATAGTAGTAGTAGTAGTAGTTAGTAGTAGTAGTAGTAGTAGTAGTAGAGTAGTAGTAGTAGTAGAGTAGTTAGTAGTAGTAGTAGTAGTAGTAGTAGTAGTAGTAGTAGTAGTAGTAGTATAGTAGTAGTAGAATAGTAGTATTGCAGTCATATGGTAGTAGTAGTATAGTAGTAGTAGTATAGTATAGTAGTAGTAGTAGTAGTAGTAGTAGTAGTAGTAGTAGAGTAGTAGTAGTAGTAGTAGTAGTAGCAGTAGTAGTGAGAGGAGGCGGAGGAGGAGGAGGAAGAGGAGGAATATATTGGAAAGAAGAAGGAAGATGTGGTGAAAGGGGAACGTCAGAGGGAAGAAGTAGAGTATTTTTAAGAATAATAAAAAGAAGAATATGGAAAAGACATCTTTGTTTTGACCGTACATATTTCTTTTTTTCTTTCTTTTTCCCCCCAAAGTCATCGCTAGGTTTCTTTCTCTTGCCCATTGGGTACATTGGCGATACATCTGACAAAGGGAAAACAAAGGAGAAACAAATTCTGGATGAATAAATGTATAATATAAGAAATAATAGAGCTAAACTGCTGTGCTGGAAAATAAGAACGTTGTGGGCTAAAAACCCATTCTTTAGCCAATGACAAAAACAATAAATCATTAATACACCACTTAAGATCCAGTCAGACGGTAGAGAAATATTTAATTATAGGGAATGAGATTAGCGGAAGAGTAGCGTCCCTTGTTATTAGAGAGAGAACGTCATGTTGGTTGTGCGCATGATCTCTCGTCCTCGCTTCCTGGAAATATGAGGGAAATCAAAAAGCAAAAGAAAAGAATCAGCCCCCCCCCCCCAGATTAAAAATAATCATTAAATAACAAGCAAAATATAAAAACAAACAAATCAAAAAAAAATATCGAACGATTATCCTGAGCATTAACGAAACCAAAAAAACAAAAAAAAAAAAAAAACAAACCCCACCCCCCCCCCCTATTTTGACACAAGGTTGCTTCCGTAAAACAAACTTTGATTTGCCTGACTCTAATTGTTTAGCCATTAATATCCAATAAGAAAAGGTGGACTAGCATCGCATTGGAAACAAGCCAAATCAAAAACAAATAAGAAAATAACAATAAAAATTACAATAAAGTCTTTTAAAACCCAACAAAAACCAAGAGAAAAAACAAAACAAAAAAATAGTAAGAAACAAACAAAAAATACAAATACAAAAATAATTTTAATAATTAATGACAAAAAAACAAAAACCGTAAGATATATCATCTCATGATATAATATTGTCCCTACAATACAAGATACTTATCACCGTGCATCAGAAGTCTTTAGTAATATATTTAGTGCATCCGTGAAATGTACAATATCAATATGAATGAATTGTTGGTGAGCAACCATATGTCTTTGTAGCAATAAAAATGTCTGTTAAACTATAAACTTCGTCATTGTCTTATTCTCCATTTCCATTTTAATTTTACAAGCTATGAGTCAGACAGATTGGCGATTCTATTGTTTAGACCATTTAAGCATAGGCTACACTTACCCTCATCATCATCATCATCAAGTTCGTCGGCAATCTGCAATATCATGAAAGAATAAAATGGTCATTAAAGTTATTTTTATTATTTTAATAAGATTATAAATGAAAGGAAACATTCAGCAATAATTTGCTGGTAGTAGTAGTAGTAGTATAGTAAGTAGTAGTAGTAGTAGTAGTAGTAGTAGTAAGTAGTAGTAGTAGTAGTAAGTATAGTATAGTAGTAGTAGTAGTAGTAGTAGTAGTAGTAGTAGTAGTAGTAGTAGTAGTAAGTAGCAGCAGTAGTAGTACTAGTAGTAGTGGTGGTGGTGTGTGGTAGAGGTAGCATAATAACAAACATAATAATAATAATAATAATAATAATAATAATAATAATAATAATAATAATAATAATATAATAGCAGCAGCAGCAGTCAGCAGTAGTAGTAGTAGTAGTAGTAGTTGTGTAGTAGAGTAGTATATATATAAGTATAGTATAGTATAGTATAGTAATTATATAAGTAGTAGTAGTATATAGAAGTAGTAGTAGTAGTAAGTAGTAGTAGTAGTAGTAGTAGTAGTAGTATTAGTAGTAGAGCGAGAGGAGGAGTAGAGGAGAAGAGAGATATATATTGGAAAGAAGAGAAGGAAGATGTGGTGAAAGGGGAACGTCAGAGGGAAGAAGTAGAGTATTTTTAAGAATAATAAAAAAAAAAGAATATGGAAAAGACATCTTTGTTTTGACCGTACATATTTCTTTTTTTCTTTCTTTTTCCCCCAAAGTCATCGCTAGGTTTCTTTCTCTTGCCCATTGGGTACATTGGCGATACATCTGACAAAGGGAAAACAAAGGAGAAACAAATTCTGGATGAATAAATGTATAATATAAGAAATAATAGAGCTGAAACTGCTGTGCTGGAAAATAAGAACGTTGTGGGCTAAAAACCCATTCGTTAGCCAATGACAAAAACAATAAATCATTAATACACCACTTAAGATCCTGTCAGACGGTAGAGAAATATTTAATTATAGGGAATGAGATTAGCGGAAGAGTAGCGTCCTTTGTTATTAGAGAGAGAACGTCATGTTGGTTGTGCGCATGATCTCTCGTCCTCGCTTCCAGGAAATATGAGGGAAATCAAAAAGCAAAAGAAAAGAATCACCCCCCCCCCCCCCCGATTAATCATTAAATAACAAGCAAAAGATAAAAACAAACAAATCAAAAAAAATATCGAACGATTATCCTGAACATTAATGAAACCAAAAAAAAACAAAACCAACCCCCCCCCCCCCCCCCCCCACCTATTTTGGCACAAGGTTGCTTCCGTAAAACAATCTTTGATTTGCCTGACTCTAATTGTTTAGCCATTAATATCCAATAAGAAAAGGTGGACTAGCATCGCATTGGAAACAAGCCAAATCAAAAACAAATAAGAAAATAACAATAAAAATTACAATAAAGTCTTTTAAAACCCAACAAAAACCAAGAGAAAAAACAAAACAAAACAAAATAGTAAGAAACAAACAAAAAATACAAATACAAAAATAATTTTAATAATTAATGACAAAAAAAACAAAAACCGTAAGATATATCATCTCATGATATAATATCGTCCCTACAATACAAGATACTTATCACAGTGCATCAGAAGTCTTTAGTAATATATTTAGTGCTTCCGTGAAATGTACAATATCAATATGAATGAATTGTTGGTGAGCAACCATATGTCTTTGTAGCAATAAAAATGTCTGTTAAACTATAAACTTCGTCATTGTCTTATTCTCCATTTCCATTTTAATTTTACAAGCTATGAGTCAGACAGATTGGCGATTCTATTGTTTAGACCATTTAAGCATAGGCTACACTTACCCTCATCATCATCATCATCAAGTTCGTCGGCAATCTGCAATATCATGTAAGAATAAAATGGTCATTAAAGTTATTTTTATTATTTTAATAAGATTATAAATGAAAGGAAACATTCAGCAATAATTTGCTGGTAGTAGTAGTAGTAGTAGTAGTAGTAGTAGTAGTAGTAGTAGTAGTAGTAGTAGTAGTAGTAGTAGTAGTAGTAGTAGTAGTAGTAGTAGTAGTAGTAGTAGTAGTAGTAGTAGTAGTAGTAGTAGTAGTAGTAGTAGTAGCAGTAGTAGTAGCAGCAGTAGTAGTACTAGTAGTAGTGGTGGTGGTGGTGGTGGTAGAGGTAGCAGTAATAACAAACATAATAATAATAATAATAATAATAATAATAATAATAATAATAATAGCAGCAGCAGCAGCAGCAGAAGTAGTAGTAGTAGTAGTAGTAGTAGTAGTAGTAGTAGTAGTAGTAGTAGTAGTAGTAGTAGTAGTACTAGTACTTTTTGCAGTAGTATTAGAAGTAGTAGTAGCAGTAGTAGTAGTAGTAGTAGTAGTAGTAGTAGTAGTAGTAGTAGTAGTAGAAGTAGTAGTCGTAGTAGTAGTAGTAGTAGTAGTAGTAGTAGTAGTAGTAGTAGTAGTAGTAGTAGTAGTAGTAGTAGTAGTTGTAGTGGTGGTAGTAGTATAAGTATTAGTTTTCGTAGTAGTAGTAGTAGTAGTAGTAGTAGTAGTAGTAGTAGTAGTAGTAGTAGTAGTAGTAGTAGTAGTAGCAGTGAGAGGAGGAGGAGGAGGAGTAAGAGGAAGAGGAGGACTACATTGAAAAGAAGAAGGAAGATGTGGTGAAAGGGAAACGTCAGAGGGAAGAGATAGAGGATATAAACGGATTTCAAGAATAATAAAAAGAAGAATATGGAAAAGACATCTTTGTTTTGACCGTACATATTTCTTTTTTTCTTTCTTTTTTCCCCCAAAGTCATCGCTAGGTTTCTTTCTCTTGCCCATTGGGTACATTGGCGATACATCTGACAAAGGGAAAACAAAGGAGAAACAAATTCTGGATGAATAAATGTATAATATAAGAAAGAATAGAGCTGAACTGCTGTTCTTGAAAATAAGAAAATAATGTTGCCGGATTTGAACTACAGAAATTGTATTGTTGGAGTAATGACAATGAATATTAAGATATTCTAGCGCAGCTCTCGATCTAAAACTTTTTGATTCTGGACAGAAAACATTAATTTCATATTATCGATATTTAAAGGTGACCTTTAGCAGGGATGCCAACTGCACACCAAATAAAAGGCCATTTGTGACCCATTGTCTCAAAACAGGCTACACTTACCCTCATCATCATCATCATCATCATCAAGGTCGTCGACAATCTGCAATATCATGAAAGAATAAAATGGTCATTAAATTTATTTTATTATTTTAATGAGATCATAAATGAAAGGAAACATTCAGCAATAATTTGATAACGCAGATTTACAAATTAGAGTAACTCCAACCAATTATCGAGCAATCCGTAACTCACATTATGATATATTAGCTATAAATAATTAAATTAGTTTATCGTTTGTTAGCTATAGTTGACACGCCCTTTTGTTAGAGAATTATAATTACACCCGTCATGTATCACTTAACGCTTAGGGTCAACTGTGTATCACGTGAATGGGCCTTGTCAACCTTCATATCCGACGAAAACGAGCCAAACTATCCTCCCACTATAAGATCTACCACAAACGAATTGAAGTCTATTTCCGAGAAACCACCAAGAACATCTTCAAACCGAATAGAGAAGACGCATATCGGATGACGATTCCCCCATCAAGACCAAATGCCCACCCCAATTCGGTCTCCCCATCTTCAATCAGACGTCTCCCATCGGAAGCAGCGGAATCCGACAACCCTAATCTTTTTAATCGTTTTGGTATCATTGCATATTCAGTAACGTCTTTAAGTGTTCATTTTATGTGTGGTGTCTGGCTAAACCCATTCGACTTAGGAATCTAACGGTTCAAGTACAGGGAAGTAGATGAGCGGAGAGAGCGATTAGGATTGTAGATAAAAAAGAAGAGATGACAAGTAGTTGGGAGAATTGCCAAGGATGCACTTAAAACAGTAACAGGCAAGTTTGTAAGCAATTCGTTTCTCCACAGGAAGGCAATGCAACGACCGCAAGACTGGAGTGATGTGTTCTGACTTTTTCCATTTGCTAACAATAGATAGTATGAGCTTGGCTTAGAAGTTCACAACATTGCCATCTGGAAGTATAACGGACCAACAGACAAAACTTTGTGTAACCATGAACGTTTATAGTCTGGGTAATACATTTTAGTGAAAATACCCATAAACGCGGATGGTAAAAATACAATAACAAAGACCTGAGTGACGTTAACTTCGAACTATCTGTACGAGCAGCTTTATTTTGGAGTAGCTGCAGTCAATCGGGCTTTTTGGCAACCCGTAGAGAAGGGGGTTGCAATAGTCAAGTCTAGAGGTTATCAGTGAATGAACTACTAGCATTTCGCATGCCTCATCGTCGATAAGGTTCTGCGCGTGTGCAATGTTTCTGAGCAAATTGAAAAAAAAACACACACATACGAGTATATATATATATTTTATATTATCTTGCTCTTTTTATCAGTGGGGATCCAATGCCCAGCCAATTGGCACTCATATGTTTAGCGCGGGATCCTTGAATACACCAATATTTCATCTCCAGCCTATTTTGAAAACGAAAACTCTTGATCTACCCGTCGAATCGCTTGAGGGAATAAAGAGCGCATCTTGCTCTGTTGCTTTATTCTCCTGACTGTTTTCAAATTGTGCAATATAACTTGATTTTCTGTTATGTGATCCAGCCTGCGCTTTTATGTTTTGTCCTTTATGACACATTATATTATTATTTCTTCAAAATAAAAATAATACATCAAACACAAATCTCATACTTCCGACCCTAAATTGAATCTCATTTTCTCCATCTAAATAATCCCGACACAATACTGTTTAGATGCGATGATTCACACATATTTCTGCTGGATCAAATAAATGATGTCAATAGGCAGATTTCATTTGTTACCCATAATTTATTGAATATTACGACTGATTTTAGCAAATGCCCCGAGTTTGCAACATATGTTGCCACCAGCGCCAACCAAATCGGATCATTACAAACGTCTTCTATCTTCTCTTTCTTCTGAACCCAAAGTTACTCACAATTTACTTATTGGTTTGGTTAAATTGAAAGTTTTCTTAATTTAAAGCACGATTATTGTCATGATTAATTTTTGTCACAGTTTTGTTTGACAATAAAAATAATAATAATACATGACATTTATAACGCGCATTTTCATCACTGGGTGATGCTCAATGCGCGAAACAATAATACAGTGACATTATTATACAAATGAAACATTATACAAACTACATCAACATAATATTATCATTATACAACAATGTAATAACTAAACATAAAGTCATTAATACAAGATATGTTATAATACATCCACATGCTATGTCAAATACGGAAATAATATAAAATAATGATATAATAACATAAACTAAATTAACATTCATATTGGGGTCAAATTACAAAGATGCATTAATCAAGATGTGTTTTAACAAAGAGATGGTGTTTTAACTTTGATTTAAATATTGATAAGGACTGCGCTTCTCTTATTCTTTTAGGAAGAGAGTTCCAGATGGAAGGTCCGACGTGACTGAACGATCTGCCGCCGTAAAATTTATATTTATATTTATTTGTAACAATTAATTTTGTAGAATCTAGTGCAGAACGTAGACTCCTCGTTGGCTTATACGTTTCTAAAAATTCAGTAATATACAATGGTGCTTGATCATTAAGGCACTTATAGCACAATACTGCTAGTTTAAATTCGATTCTCACTTTAACTGGTAACCAATGCAGCTCATACAAAAGTGGCAACGAGTAGGATGTTATCTTCTTTCTTAAAATCAATTTAGCAGCCGCATTCTGGATACTTTGAAGGCGTGATATTTTATCGTTGCTTACATTCGAGATTAACGAATTACAGTAATCTATTTTAGATAGTATGAAAGATGTTATTAGTTTGCATGTTACTTCTCTTGTTAGGAAAGGTCTAACTGAAGCAATTCTTTTTAATCCTATTGTCAAACTTCTACATAGAGAATCAAACTGTGCCTGCATAGTCATATGTTGATCTAGCATTACCCCGAGGTTTTTCACACACGTTGAGAGGTTAATTGTGCACCCATTTATATTTAGAGTAAACTTCAGAAAATCATCTTTCAAAACACTTTTTCTACCACACACCATCACCTCTGTCTTTTCATTATTCAGCTTTAACTTGTTAATTTCCATCCAGCATTTAACATCTCTAATACAGTCTTCAACACGGGTAATCAATGATGGGATATTACTAGGTATATCGCTTACATAGATCTGAGTGTCATCAGCATAGAAATGATACATTAATTTATTTTTAACAAAAATATCCGAAAGAGGTTGAGTATAAAGAGTAAAAATAACAGGACCAAGGACAGACCCCTGCGGAACGCCGTAATTTAGAGGAAATGTTTCTGATACTGCGCCATCGATCAGAACCGACTGAGATCTTGATGTTAGGTATGATTTAAACCAACTAAGCGCAGTGTCTCTTATTCCAAAAGTAATTTCTAATCGTTTAATAAGTATCTCGTGATCAATGGTGTCAAATGCAGCCGAAAGGTCCAACATAGTCAATAAACAGACATGATTTTTGTCAATACTTTTAAGAATATCAGTGCATACTTTTAAAAGGGCAGTTTCAGTGCTATGATGTGATTTATAGGCAGATTGGAAATTTTCACTTAAATTATTTAGATGGATATGATACAAAAGTCTTTTTAAGACAATAAAACCGCATTACATACTATACTGACTCAAACAATTCAGTTTAGAACCTTGAGTTGACATTTATTTCTAATTTCCAAATTTGCTGGTGATCTCATCATAATAATAAGGATGAGCAAACACACAAATTCTCTGGATCTGTAAATTTAAAAAATGAGACTAAAATGTATAGGAATTTATCATAAGAATTGATCCTAGTCAAACAGAGCTGAGGAAAAAAGAAAAGGACAGAAATTCACTTTCTGAACTCTAATTTCTCGTAGTTCCTATTTGCCTCTTACCCAATCGTATTTTTTCCCGTTGTCGAAGCTCCCAAATCTTCTGAAGCTTTTTTCACTCGTTTTGCTTGTGGTGCTTCCGCCGCTTCCTGTTCTCGTCACGTTTCCTCCTAACCATAGAAAAAAGATTAACATTATCCTCTATTTTTCTCTCAAGTCTCCCTATTGTGAAAATATCAAAAAACATTTCTGGGCTGACCTATAATTTGTTGGTATCGTGTCTTCTCTACAAAATTAAATACGTAGATATGGGCTTATTTTACCCATGTTACCCTTCTCCATTCAAAATTGAATGAAATACTCGTATGCCCGACTAAAAGCCAATTTGTAATGCATAAAATTTGGTTTCATGCGACCTGTTGGAAGGCGGCACAATGTTGGGAAACACTTTAAGAATAAAGAAAACTTTATGTGATAACAATTTTAAATAGAGGAAATTCAAAAGGGTTTTTGTCTTGAACGTCACGAAGAATATTATGACGCAATCCTCCTTCTCTCTGACAAAATTTCTACACTTTTCTTCTGAAAGTACCAACAAGAATAGGTCAGAAAGCATCCAGGGAAGACTGACGGTCTTCTAGTAAAGAATAGGTGGCGCTCGGAAAGACCGGATTAGAGACAATGAGGACTGGTAACCTCTCAGTCCTTTAATAATCACTACAAGTCAAAATAAAAAAATTTGCGTTTAGGAGTCACCAAAAGGGAAAGAAAATAATTAATCCGTTGAAGGCAACGTGGATAAGATTATCAAGGGAATGAGAGGCTAGCACCGAGAATATATTTCTTATGCGTCTGAAGTAGGAGATTTGGATTAGTACTCAGAACAAAATAAAGTTGCTTGATTGAATGTAATGCTGCCTTCTAAGCAGAGCTCTGCACAAACAGATAAGTGGTCGAAAACCTTGGTCAGGAAGAAAAACGCAATGTGTAAAATGTCCACCCTGAGTTCATGCAATCTTCAGAGGAGAAATAGGAAGACTTAATCTCCCAAGGCTTGTGACATCCAGAGATGGGAGGAGACTAATTAATTGTGCGAATACTGAACAATCTGCTAAGAAGGATTTCACTGGACACTAGACTTGAAATAAGTGGTGACGTAATATCTGAAGCTCACCACAAACTGATAGGGACTAAGGAGCAATTAATCCAACGAACACCACAAAAATTGAAATGGCAACAAGCCTTGAAATGCCATAAAAGAGCATTCAGAAAGAGTATGAGGGGAGCGTCAGAAGCAGGGAGGTTAATTCTAAAGAAGATTTTGGAGCAGCTAAAGGTAGAATATAGTTCTTTAAGTAAAGCTGAAGAAGGAAAAACAAGGAGAATACACAGAAATTCTTCCAAATTTCCTTCAAATTTGCTAGAAATACCAATTGAAATCCGTAATATTGATAATAAAATATTTGTTTTGTTGTTGAAAGACGTGGCTAGTAAACGTCAAACTAGCTGAAGAGCTTCTTTGAAAGAGGTTTCTTTTTGGGCGATTTTCTTGGGGTTTTTTTATCTCCTAATTTTATAGATTACTTACGCCCTGTGGGATCTCCAAAAACTTCATCATCGCCATACTGAAATTGAAAAATTAACACAGCCGGAATGTTTGTGAATGGATATGAGCATTATATATATATATATATATATATATATATATATATATATATATATAATATATATATATATATATATATATACCCACAGTCACCATAATTTTCATATCATTTATCATGAAGAGAAGGGTTTATTCTGAAAAGCGCAATGGCCAACTAAACGTTTGCAATACTGACCATTTCGAGCACTAAATACCGTGAATGGAATTTACACGAATTATTTTGCCTCTGTCTTTCAATGAAATGAAATGCATCTTTAAAAAAATATGGCTTAAACATTAGTTTATGTTTATGTGTGTACAAGTTTATGAATACTGGCTGAATGGTTTAGAAGATGCAACATAAATAACAGATAAATTGTTCTCTGTGGCATAATATCTGTTTTTAAAGGTATGTTTTTATTCTTTCTGCTGTTAGCTGAAGGAGCTGGTCAAACATTCCGTGTTTGATATTTTGTTCTTTTTTGTTTTGTTTATTACTTTTTAAAGATTAAAGCTTGTAGCAGCTTCGTGTCACCTAGAACGTCAACGTTTGGCCAAGCGATTACTTTTTAACGATTAAAGCTTGTAGCAGCTTAGTGTCACCTAGAACTTCAACGCTTGGCCAAGCGTAAACCTGTCATCATAACAACTGTGAATGTCGTATCGGCCCTTGCAGGTGCCCTACTGTCATGGTAGAGTGCTTTATGTACTGAACTGTATCATAATAATAATAATAATAATAATAATAATAATAATAATAATAATAATAATAATAATAATGATAATAATAATAATAATAGTGATAATAATAATAATAACAATAACAATAATAATAATGATGATAATAATAATAATAATAATAATAATAATAAAATAATAATATTATATTATATTATTATTATTATTATTATTATTAATTATTATTATATTATTATATTATTATATATTATTATATAATATTAATATAATAATAATAATAATAATATAATATAATAATAATAATAATAATAATAATAATAATAATAATAATATAATAATAATAATAATAATAATTAATAATTATTAATTATTAATGTTATATAATAATAAAATAATAATAATAATAATAATAATAATAATAATAATAATAATAATAATAATAATAATACATATAATATAATAATAATAATAATAATAATAATACATATATAATAATAATAATAATAATATAATAATTATTAATATATAATAATATTAAATTATAATAATTATAATTATATTATATTATTATTATATATTATTATATTATTATTATTATTATTATTATTATTATTTCTGTTTTATTAATATTCACGTTATTATTATTTGGATCAATGTACGTGTGTTTAATTTATTATGCAAACGAGGAAGATTAAGAGTAAGCCAATGAGGAAGAGGGGAAGAACGAGGATGAGAGCAATAGGTTGTATAAAATTCGTACAATATTATCGTATTTATCAGATACTTCGCCGCTGCCTCTTTGTTTTTCTGTCTCGTCGACACCTTTACTTGAACGACTTTTCAGCATTTCGAGCAATTCTGAAAATATGTATCAGTGATAATATTATGTATTTAGACAGTCCCTTACTGGGTTTGGGGGGGGGGGGGGTGCCTAAAGCCTGGGATCCTGAAAATACTAACGAAACGGTGAAAATAGAAAGGCTTGGAATGGGAACAGTACCTACAGACAATGGACGTTTCAGGTATAAACCCTTAGTCAGCAAGACGATGAACTATGTAACGTTGAAAACAAATTATAGAATTAAATATAGTAAGTCGATCTATTTGCTTTCAACGTTTCTTTGTTTATTGTACGTCACCCATAGGCTTGAGGGCCCGAGCGTAGCCTTCGTAAACTCAAAGCTCGATCCTAACCAAAATAAATACGTCAAAAGGCAAGTCTATGACCACAAAGGGGTCAGCGTGGCTCAGGGGTACGGTCTTTTCTTCGTACCCGAAAGGGTTCGATCACCCGCGGATGCGCTGTGTGGCCTTGAGCAAGTCACCTCGCCATAGCTCAATTTGCGGCCCCGCACTGCGGCTGACGCCTGGGTTATTCCAGTTTTCCCTTAGAATAGACCCTAGAGACAAATTTCCCCTATGGGATGACAAAAGGGAATTTTTATTTTTTATTTACAAAAAATCTAAACAAAAAAAAAAACAAAACAAAGCGCGAGTCGTATTCAATAGTTCAACAAATGGGATCATTTGATTCTTTGAGTACTACTAACAATAACTGCCATACTCGAGAAACACCCATATTTAAAAATTTGACCAGAAAACTCGTCCTTCAAATATCGAGCGATTTAAATGAACTTCAACTTAGCAACAACTCTCAAACCTGGGACCCAAAATTTGAGTCATTTAAATCGATCTATATTTATTTGAAGGACGAGTTGAAATTGGCTGGAGGATGTTGTGAGTATTTTACTGAAACGTCTAGCATCAATAAATGACGCTAAACGACAATTATAGATAGAACGAAATTGACGTCACTCAACTCTTTGTTATTGTTTTTAGCAAGCCATTTTTATGAGTAGTTCTCGCTAAATTGTATTCATTATACTAGAAACGTTTAAGGATACGCATTATTTTGTGTCTTGGTACGTTATTTCCGGTTGGTAAAATGAGGGTTTTTTTTATAAACGCACATCATCAATATATTCGTGCACCGCCTCTCGTCCATTCCACAATGGGTATGATCTATATTTCCTTTCCATGTGCTAGAGGTCATTGGTCACATTGCAAAATGTGCTCAAAGTTACCTATATAGTTAAAAGTGTTCACAGATTTTGAACTATCTAGCATTACGATTGGGCATTGTGTTCTGCTTGACACATGGGTATGTTTACAACTTTCATAAACAAAGCAGCGTGTTTACATTTATTCAGAAATTTCCAATCGTTGGACAGCAACAAATCACGTGATTGACGACTCGGTTGGACGAAAACATGAATATAGATCGCTCCCATTCGTGCCCACGTTAAGCCGATTATTCTTTTTAGACATCGGTCACGGTACCATACTTGGGTGTTTCTGTTTTACGAAGCCCGCCGAAACCCGTTGAAACCCGACGAAACCGGACAATATCCGACAAAGTTATGGGAAGTAGGCAACATTGGGGAGTGATCCTGAGACTCAGGGAAGTGTACACCAGTGGGGATGAACTTAAGACTATGGTTTTCGGCGGGTTTCGGGGGGGTTCGTAAAAAAGTAATTGCTCTGATTTGTGATTTCCGTTCCCTTGAAGACACCATCAAGCCTTGAGAAATGTTTTTTACCTTTTAAGTTTTCACTATGTTGGACCGTAGCCTTCATTAACTAAAAGCTGATACTAACCCAAAAGTACTCGTCATAAAAGAGGATGCAGATCACGGGCAAAGGGTAATTAATAATAATAATAATAATAATAATAATAATAATAATAATAATAATAATAATAATAATAATAATAATAATAATAATAATAATAATAATAATAATAAATGGCATTTATATAGCGATTTACCCCGTTGTCACAGGCTCTAAGCGCTTTACAGTGATATAAAACAAAACATATTACAGTGAGACAAGTGTGAAGGTAACGTGATACGAATTCAATTTAACAACAACAAAATATGAAAATAATATTGCAACATTATGACGTAAAAAGATAAAACTTTAAGCGAGATTTGAACGTTGTCAACGAATCCGAGCATCTCACGTGTGACGGGAGAGAGTTCCAAAAATGGGGGGCCGAAAATTGAAAAGACTGTTCACCTATTTTACGCAATGGCTTAGGTTTGACAAGGATTGATTGGTCATTGCTTGACCTCAAGTTTCTATTGGGGACATATATGTTTAGAAGGTCTTTAATATAGGAGAGACTGTTCGTGCTCAGGGATTTGTAGACAACAGTACAAATCTTATAGGCAACTCTTTTTCAACAGGAAGCCAATGTAACTCACGGAGAAGAAGAGTTGCTGACGGGTATTTTTTGTTATTGCGTACAATGAGCCTGGCTGCGTTATTTTGAGCAACCTGAAGTTTGCTAATTTTGTCTTTAGCTAAATTCGCCCAAAGGGAGTTACAATAGTCCAATTTAGATAAAACTAGGGAATTAATTAAAAGTTCTGTTATATGCTTCGGTATTAAATTACGAATTTTGCTTATTTTTTTCATTTCTATGTACATAGATTGTATGGTGTTATTCACGTGGCTTGTCATGGAAAGATCTTTATCAATGATGACGCCAAGGTTTTTTGCTTTATTTGAAAATTCTATTGTGCTATTTCCGAGAGTAATAGGTGATTTATTTGCCTGTTTAAGGATACTCGGCCTTCCACACATTAAAATCTCAGTTTTGCTATCATTTAATTTTAACTTATTGTGGTACATCCAAGATTTAATCTCATTAAAACAGCTCGTAATTCGTTGTATTAAGAACTGTAAATTACTAAGGGGTGCTGAATCATATATTTGCGTATCATCTGCATAAAAATGATAACTCAGATTGAATCTGGATATCACACTAGAAAGGGGCTGCATATATACAGTAAAAAGGACAGGGCCAAGAACAGAGCCTTGTGGCACTCCAAAATTTAGTAAAACTTGTTCTGACTGAACACCATTCACCACGACAGTCTGCCATCGATCCTGTAAATATGATGTAAACCATTTAAGGGCAATTCCTTTTATGCCGAACGTATTTTCTAGTCTTCTTAACAAAATGTCATGGTCAATGGTGTCAAAGGCAGCTGAAAGATCTAAAAGGCATAATACATTGATATTGTTAGCATCAGCATTACATAACAAGTCATTAAATATTTTAAGAAGCGCCGTTTCAGTACTGTGTTGATGTTTGTAGGCTGACTGAAAGGCTTGTTCCAAACTGTTGTTCTTAAGATGAGATGTTAATTGTGTAAGAACTACCTGCTCCAAAAGTTTTGACAAAAAAGGTAAATTTGATACAGGACGATAATTGTTTAATATATTGTGGTCCAGTGATGGTTTCTTCAGAATTGGTTTGACGAGGGCACTTTTAAAGCACGATGGAACTTCGCCAGTCAGTATGGATGTATTTATGATTGATGTAATGGATGGTAATAATGTATCGATGGAGCTGGCCAAAAGCTGTGCTGGTAGGGGATCAAGGTCGCAGGATTTAATGGGGGCTTTTTTTATCAACTCGTTTATGAAACTAGGTGAAACTGGTTGGAACTTGTCTAAAGGGGTACCACAGAATGTATTTGTATCTATAAATGGTTCATGCCGATCTAGTTCTGAACGAGTGTTATGGATTTTGTCTTTAAAAAAGTTGACAAATGTGTTTGGCAAGTCTCTTTGATTGGTTGTAGATGGTAATGAAGTGCATCTTTCACGTCCAAGTAGATCATTGCAGATGTTAAATAATTGTTTACAAGATTTAGAAGTTTCGAATTTTGAAAGAAAATACGTGGTCTTTGCCGTTTTTATTGTTGTCTTCCAGGCACGAAATGCGTTCTTGAATATTTCACGATGAATCGTAAGGCCTGATGTTTTCAGCAGTCTTTCTGCTCTCCGACACTTCGTTTTAGCTTCTTTAACGTCCGACGTATACCACGGAGCATACTTGCGGTTGGGTACGGTCCTTGTTTGGAATGGCGCATGTTTGTCAAGCGTTTCGATGAGACAATTATTCCACTGGTCTGGAGAAATCATTGAATTTTTAGTAAGTTTTGTTTCTAAATCGCCTCTGAAATTGTCGAAATTAATGCCTTTAATGTTTCTGGTTGATGTGGTGGTGGTTTCTTGGCATGGTTTTGAAACGTCAAGATTGAAAGAAATGAGGGAGTGGTCCGAAAAGGGGAGATAATCGACGGTGGCGTTGGTTTTTTGGAACTCTGAATTTTCTACAATTACCCAATCTAAAATATGACCAGCAGAGTGGGTTGGCGTTGTTACGATCTGGCACATGTTGTTCTCCGATAATGACTCGTGCAATTTGGCGGTGTCTGTGACGTTGTCGAAGTGAAAATTAAAGTCGCCGGTATATTTGAATGGCCAGGACGCGTGTGTTGCAAAGTTAGCATCTCGTTGATTTCCTTCCTAACATCAGGTAATTTATTTTTGTTTTTCTTGTTTGCTGGCGTCGGTAGATGCAGTTGAAGTTGTATCTTGTATTCTGGAGGGATAATCTAAGATCAATGGCCTCCATTGTTTTGCAGCGCATTTCGATGATTTCCACATGTTTACATAATTTTGTTTTATAAAATACGCCAATGCCACCCGCTCGCTGATCTTTCCTTGGATACGATCTAAATTGGTACCCAGGGGGTGTCATAGCTTTTTCAACTGGGTCGTCTCCAGACTGTGAGAGCCATGTCTCTACTATAAATAGTATATCGAAGTTCTTCTCCGTTAATAAATCGTTTAATTCTTCGGTTTTGTTACGGCAGGACTGTGCATTCAGAAGACCAATAACAATGTTATTGTTGTCGTTTGTGAAACTGTTTGTGGTCGGTACAGTTACAAGTGTTGGTGGTGGACGGGGGTTTGTGTGGGGCGGGGTGGACGACGAGTTGTTACCATTGAGATGTTATGTTGTTTCCGTTTGCCTCCCCGAGGCCTGTTCTTATTAATATTATTGTAAAAAATCGGATCACTTGAGTTAAAAATCACAGCTGGAATGTGACGTTGTTTCCGTTTACCGCCTCGAGGCCTGTTGTAAAAATCATATGTTGAATAAAAGTGTTCACAATTATTAAAATAATGATGGTGGTAAATCACGGCTAAAAATAAGGTGAACAATGTTCGTAAGAGTGCGGCGGCCATCAAGTGACTGTGTAAAAATCTTTTAAAACTTACAGTTTCCATGATAAAATACAGAATTATACTGTAGTCTTTTCTGAAGAATTGATAAAAACTATACAATAAGAAACGGTATGTTTTAACGAGTACAACGAAGTAAAAATGTCCAGGTATCAATATGTAGAAATCACAAAACAATTAAAATACACCAGAGCACACAATGACACGTCTTGCCTGTTTACTAATTGTGATTTGTAATCAGTAAATCAACCAATCGAATCATTTGTTTCCTCGAGGACTTCTAACAACTCGCTTTTTTACTTTCATTTTGGTGATCATCGTCTTCTTTTTTGACGTGATCGGTGACAAGCGCATTTCCCTAATAGGACTGGTCCAGACAGATGCTGTGCGCTTAATTAAGAAACTCACAACATCGCCATCTGGAAATATAACGGACCAACACACAAAACTATGTGTAATGTTAAACGTTTTTAGTCTGGTTAATACAGTTTAGTGAGTATTATAAACTTGGCAAAGAGCAATAACAAAGACCTGAGTGATGTCAACTTCGTTCTTTCTATATTTTGTGGCTTATTGTTTACAGTTTGGATTGTGTAAATCCTTAAAAGTCCATTGACATGTCGTCTTCATGGGAGTTGTCCTCTTCTTATTTATAGTGTTCATTGTGTTGGACACAACAAAGAAGCACACTCATTGACAAACACTTCCCCTAATATATAGATAGAACGAAGTTGACGTCACTCAGGTCTGTATTCATCATACTATAAACGTTCAAGGTTACACACGCACACACACACATATATATATATATATACACACACACACACACACACACACATATATATATATATATATATATATATATATATATATATATATATATACATATACAGATAGAGATAGATATTTGGATGGGTAGACGGGGATTTAAATAGAGAGATGAAGGGGAGGTAGGAGACAGAGGGCGGCAGAAAATCCGAGGACATACCATCAGGTAACTCATCAACTGCTTCGTCTTCATTCTGCAATATCAAAAAGCATTATATGTTACAGTGAATGACCTAATCAGTCGGATGGTGAAAAGGTTTGAACTGAGATATTGCCAAGTTTAGATAGAAGGTCAATTTTTATCCAAAATGAGTTCTTGTCATAAAAGATTAAATCAACTCTTTTTGTACATCTTCGGGAAATATCGAAGCTTAATTTAATTTCACTTCTAAATATTTGTTATAGCAGGTCAAGTTGAAAAAAAGTATGAAATTTGAGAAAAGTTGCTGGAAACCTTTCCCATAAATCTGACCATAACTTCATGACAAATCACCCGATTTACTTCAAATAAATATTAAAATGCTCCGGGGAGCATATTCTTTCAGAAAATGAAAAAGAAATGCAAATCCAACATTTCACCTTGTCACTGATTATGTCATGCACAGACACATATTTAAACGCCTCTCATCATTAGTTTTGTGAAAACGTGGAGCTCTGTTACAAATGAGATAGTTGGTCTTTATATAGCACATTCCCATGGATTCACCAATATCAATGAGTTTCAAAATGCTCCATTTATTATCCCGGGGAAAATGCCTTATTCTAAGCTATAGGACTGTAGCCGCTGTAGCAAAATATAAGCGAGACATCCAGACCCATGATTAGGATACAGAAAAAAACATGTCCTTATGCAATATAAATTATATATTAGTAAAATAGTAAGATAGAGCAATAGAACGTTCGGTAGATGAATCAAAAGGTAGATAGATTGATAGATGGATAGATAGATAGATAGATAGATAGATAGATAGATAGATAGATAGATAGATAGATAGATAGATAGATGGATGAGATTGATAGATAGATAGATAGAAAGATCGATAGATAGATAGATAGATAGATAGATAGATAGATAGATGGATGGATGGATGGATGTATAGATAGATAGATAGATAGATAGATAGATAGATAGATAGATAGATAGATAGATAGATAGATAGATAAATAGATAGAAAGAAAGACCGATAGATAGATAGATAGATAGATGGATGGATGGATGTATAGATAGATAGATAGGTGGATAGATAGATAGATGGATGGATGGATGGATGGATTGATTGATAGATAGATAGATAGAAAGATATATAGATAGATAGATGGATCAATTAATATGTTTGAAGATAAATATGAGGATATATAGATAGATCGATAACGAACATAAATTACTTATTGATCAGCTTATATCTTACCAATTCTTTGCCCATTTCAATGCTTTGTCTACGGTAATCTTTTTTCTCTTCTTGAGGTTCTGTAACACAATAATTAATATAATACTGCTGTTTGAAAAGTCGCATAAACGTATAATCAAATTAGTTTATGCTTAAATTCTTAAGGGTCCCAATGGCTAAATTTATAGATAATTTCTTGAATTCAAAAGACCAACATTAATTGAAAATCTATTCCGCGTCCCAATCCACTATATCTAAAAGTTGTATTTTGGCAGAGATTGATTAAACCCTCTTTTTGTCATCATTTATCAATATCTTTGTTGATCTCACGTATCATTGTAAGGGACATTTGGTCACTTTAATGATATGTAAAATATATATTTTGTTCAATATTTTGTCTGTATTTGATAAAATGACTAGAAATAACTAGCGCATATGAAACTGGAGAGAGAGAGAGAGAGAGAGAGAGAGAGAGAGAGAGAGTGAGAGAGAAAGAAAGAAAGAAAGAGAGGGAGAGAAAGAGAGAGAGAGAGAGAGAGAGAGAGAGAGAGAGAGAGAGAGAGAGAGTCTGGTGTCTCGGAGTTATAACGCTATATAAGTTTTCAGCATTATTATTATTATTATTATTATTATTATTATTATTATTATTATTATTATTATTATTATTATTATTATTATTATTATCATCATCGTCATCATCATATTTCCCTCTTACCTAATCTGGTCTATCCCAAAGTTATTGTATGGCTGGAATTATAATCGGTGCTTTGCTCTTGATTAGTGTCTTAGCATTTAAACCACCAAATGTTACATTACATTCACATTTTGAATTCAGCATTTGTCAACAACAAACAAAAAATTGTTTTGATTTCTTCAATTACGTATCCCTCAATATTAATTCAATTTTCAAGACATGTAAACGAGTTATGTTTTTATCTATATGGAATAGCTAGATAAAAGGGGAGTGGATGGATGGAAAGATAGGAGAGAGGAAGATCGAAGAATGAAAAAGAGGAGGAAAAAGAAATACATTTTACTTACTACCCGACCGGTTTTCTACTTTACCTGGTTCCTCGTCATTGTCGTCTTCTGTGCCAGGCCCCTGTAATGAATGTTAAATAACTAGACTAATAAGTAAATAGAAAAACACTTAACTTCATAGATAATTGTCTGGATTTGACTCACTTTTCATATTGAGAAGGCAATAAATTGTATGGAAATATAAGACATATTATGTAATAGTATATTTTGACAAAATCGTTTGCAACTTTTTCTGTAGAGTTACCAAAATAGCGTTTTGTCTCTAATCAGATTTTTTTACTATCGAATCGCACAAAAAGACATAGCCGATATTAGCAAGTAAAGTATCGGTTCTTGTTATTGTCACCATTTAAGTCTTACCGAATCCTCTGTGATTGCTTTTCCTTTAGGGCTTTTCTTGCCTTTACGATCTTTTTTGTCTTCTTTCTTATCTTTAGATTCTGCAAAATATTAAAAAAAAACACGTGCTGAACAAATGCTCTCAACGATACTTATTAAATCTAATCTACATTAAACCGTGGGTACACAATCAATTGAACAATGGGAGCGATCTATATTCATGTTTACGTTCAACCAGGTCATCAATCACATGATTTGTTGCCGTCCAATTTCTTAATAAATGTAAACACGATGCTTTGTTTACAAAGGTGAAAAACATACTCATGTGTCAAGCTGAATAAAATGACCAATCGTGGTGTTAAATATTTAATATTTAAAAAGCTGTGAACACTTTTCACTATGTGTGTCATTTTGAACACATTTTGCAATGTGACCAATGACCTCGAGCACATGGAAAGACAATATAGATCATGCCCATTAATTAATAATGTCTTAAGACTAATCAATGCGTATGAAACATGGCTTTGCTCAGACACTTGTTCAGCCACCAACAAAAGCAATAGAGTAATTGTCCTCTGTTTTGTTTGTTTTTAGGTGTTTAAGGCGCTTTCGACACTATTTAGGTCATTTAAGCGCCCGTTTCTGTCTTTTATCAATCTTTTATCGGCCCTGAGGGGCCATAGCTGATCAAAACGTGTACTGTTGTAATAAAATCTTTATAAAATCATAATAGTTACATGTGACTTGACTTACTTGACTTAGATGCCTTTCGCGTCTCGACCGAAAGATCGGGTCGCCTTGGCTGTTTCCAGTATTTCCTGTGTGAGGTGTCTCCAATATTGCCGGTCCTCTGCTAGGGTTCTCAGATTTTCAAGGTCCCCTGCCGTTATGAGACTAATGCTTTGTCCAAGTGTTGTGAGGTTTTTGTTTAGGGTCACAGGGAGTGTTGTGATCGGTCTTCCTCTGAAAAGGTTCCCGTGTTTTTGGAAGTATCCCGACATGGCTTGGTTTGCTGGTATGTTTTTGTCCCTGCGTAGTATGTGACCGAAAAGTTGCCATCGTTGTTGTAAAATGTCAAGGGAGATTGGTCTTTCTTTTGTGATCTTATAGAGTGATTCATTTGAGATCTTTTTGGGGTATTTGATGTCCAGTACCCTTCTTAGCTGTGTGCGATGGAAGGCATCCAGATGTTCTTCTTCGGATTTTGTCAACGCCCAAGTGCCGCAGTTTTACAGAAGTACCGGTTTTACAAGAGCACGGTACAGTTTCAGTTTGGTTTTTCTCTTTATTTTGTCACCTCTAATCCATACATTGGTGAGTTTACTGAGTGCGGCGTTTGATAGCTGTTTTCTTCTTTGTACATCCTCGGTGTCTCCAATTAGTGAGCCGACTTTCTTTGTTCTTTTCCATTCCTCTTTGTTCCTCGATATTGTTGTAAATTCGGTTTTATTGGCATTGACTTGGAGGTTATATTTCATGAGGGTATTTTGTATGATGTCTATATTTGCTGGTGTTGATCCAATAAAATCGACATCATCTGCATAGGCGATTTCTCTAGGGATTGCATTCTCAATATGAGTCGTTGGTTTTGGAATGACTTTTCGAACTTCTTTCAGAGCGTGTTCTAAGTATATTGTGAACAGAATCGGGCTCAGACTATCTATTTGGGGGGTCCCGATGTTACTTTCGAACTGCGTCTGTTTTGTGGCCCGGTATATCCTTGGTTGTATCTTTGTGTTGCTGAGGAGAAATCGGATTATTCGGAGCTCGTCTTCGTCTACTATTTCTGTTAATATCTCCAAAAGTTTTCCTCTGTCATCGTATCAAAGGCTGCGGACATATCGATTCCGGTTATTGTTATGGATATGTTTTCTTTGAGTGCCTTTGCTGCCAACCATTTATGTGTCCATACAACGTCCGATGTGCTTCGGTCTTGGCGAAACCCGCTTTGGCTATGTGATAGATATTTTTCTATTTTCGGTCTAATTCTGTTGAGGACAATAGTTGACAGTGTTTTTCTTATGGTATTCAGTAATGTTATTGGGCGCAGGTTGTTTACGGGTCCTTTCGTTTTTCCTGGTTTTTGTATTGTAATTAGGACACCGCTGTTTATGTCCCAGTCTTTGTGTGTTGAGAATGTTTTGTTCATTATGTTTGCAATGCTCAGATCCAGGGAGAGGGTACCGTATTTCAGCAATTCAGCGGGAATTTCATCTTCGCCTGGGGATCTGTTATTGTTTAGGCACTTTATGCTATTTCTAACTTCAGTTGTTGTGATGCGGTTGTTTAGGTCTCTAGGGTTTCCTGAGAAGGGCGATATTTGTGAGACTTGTTTGTGAAATTTCTGCTGGAAGTGGTCAGTTACAATGTCAAGGATATCGTTGGGATTTGTTGTCTGTTTGTCAAATTTATCCTGTAGTTTTGGGTTCTCGAATGGTTTTCGGTTCAGAGATTTCGTCGCTTTGAACATAGACGATGCGTTATTTTTGGACTTTTCTATGTCTTCCACTTTTTTGTCTAATTCCTCGTTTCTGTGTTTTATTGTAAGTGATCGAATTGAATGCAGTATTTTGTTTCGTTCCGTTTTCAGGTTTATTATTTCTTCCGAGTCTTTCGTGTTTTGTATCCTGATCCTAAGTTCTTTTTGTTGCCGCGATAGATCGTTAATAGCGATGTTAGGCGTTCGATTTGGTTTGTTCTTAGTTGTATTAATAGAGCCTGCACTTTCTTCCCCCGCATATTTCATTGCCGCTTGCGTCTCTTTCCATTCATTGTTTGGATTGCTGTTTTGCTTTATTTTCCATAGACTTGAGTTAAGTTCATATTGGTAATGAATGCGACATTCTCGCTCATTTACTATTTTTGCCGTGTTTATTTTGACTGCCGTTTTACCTTTCTGTCTTCGTTGTCTGTACACATTTATGTTGAAATTCGTTTTTACAAGTTTGTGATCAGATGTTAGCAGTGTACCACCGTATGATCGCGAGTTGGTTGAGTAGTGTTTATGGCGGTGTCGACATATGATATAGTCTATTTGGTTGTGTATTGTTATCATTTTGTCTTGGGTTTGGTCTTTCCTTTGTCCTACCCATTTTGTCTGGTGTCTTGATGGGTGGTTGAAAGCACTGTTTGTTATGAAAAGTTTTCTCTGTTCACAGAACTGGACTAATTTTTCTCCGTTATCGTTACGTTTTCCTTTTGGTTGGCTGACACCTGTTGACATTGAGCTTCGGCTCAGTGGATAGTCTTATGTTTCCATTTATTCACTGTGTGGAATCTTTAATTTTTACCTGATGGTACATGTTTGTTAAGTAAAAATATCTATTTACAATTTCTGCAGGAGTTCACATTCCTGCAGATACTTTAAAATTGTAAGCGGATCGACCGACTGGAACAGAGACTTCAAGTCTCTGTTATCATAATGTTGTGACCTTATCTGTTCTAATTCTGTACATTCAATTAAAATGTGTTGAACTGTCAGGTCACAGTTACATCTTCTGCAGAGGGGTTTTTCATCCCTCTCCAGAAGGAAACGATGAGTGAGGGCAGTATGTCCGATCCGGAGTCGAGTTATTTTTACCTCGTCTCTTCTTTTTAGCCCGAGTTGGGTCTGGGGCCGAGGTCACTTTTAATTTGTTTTAATTTGTTATGTACATCTCGACTCCAGGATCGTTCCCATTCCTTTCGGACATGTTTTTTAATATTGATCTTTAAATCCGCGTGTGGGATTTTACTGCCCTCTTGTAATTCTTGGCTCACTGCCTCTTTTGCCAGTCGATCCGCTTCTTCGTTCCCCTGGATACCCACATGACTAGGAACCCAGTAATTGTCCTCTTATCGGCCAAACTACTTATCGGTCACTCTCGACGAAAATCGGTCCTCCGTTAAAACAACTTTCCTTTTCCATATTTCCGTTGCTGGTTTATTTTGATTAAAATCATACGAGTGATCCACAAACAACCAAGGATGATTTTATAGCTATCAATACTCTTCAACAGTCGTAACGTCACTTCCTTCCTAATGACACATGGTAACTTAGTAATACTGGCTCTAAACTATCGGAACAATGGCGGACGCCCTATGAAATATGTCTCCGGCGAGCATAAAAGCGTATCCAGAGTGGAAAAAACCCATAAATTTGATCATGTTTTGACTTTTACACATTCTGATCACAAGACATAATATGAAAAGTTCTAGCCAGCTTGAAGAATAAAAAGTAATGATTGTTTAAAACCAAGATGGCCGCCGTTGCCGGGCGGCGTGACGTCAGACTACTGAATCCAATTGACCGTGACCTTGGTAGTTGTTTGTGGAGGACGTGGTTTAGGCGGTAGTGGTAGATTGAATAATGAGAGAATGGGAGTGAGCCGAGAGGTCTCCTAGGCTTTTATATGAGCCGGGTCAGCCCGGGACGAGGCAGAGCAGAAGTAGGAATGACCATTGCTCTGGTCACTGTAGCCGTACGATTGTTTACGGCTAGAGATCCCTACACCTACAAACAATTGTAATCCAGACAATCTAAGTAAGCCCACATCCTTTTTCATCGTAACATTGTCCAACGACATCCTCAAGCACCAAAGTTCATTATTTGACATGTTCAACAACCCTTCATCAATGTCTTTTTAAATTTTATTTCAAAATCTAATGTTTTATTTTTCTGTACTCAAATTTGAATATATATGGAAAGCCGCGTAAAAAGTAGGATCATTAATAGGAAACAAGGAAGACGTAGAGAGAAGTAAAAGTTTATCGACGGCTGCACTAAACAACTGTGGAACATGTGCACTGACTGGAACCGAAGAGCAAAGATTAGACAAATTCCAAGAAAACAACTGAAAAGAGTCCTGAATATACGATACCCCACAAAAATAAACAACAAAACACTGTACGAAAAATGCAATGAAAGACCCTTATCCACTTAAATCCTGGGGGCAAGATGGCGGCATTTTGGGCATATACTTAGAAGAGATGAAAATATACCAGCTAATAAAGCCATGAATTCTTTTTTTCACCCCATCTGGACACAATAAATATCAAGGTAGACCACCCACGTCAATTCATTAGAGACCTAAATGCCTTCAAAATAAGAAATAATTAAAATCAAAGGAAGACCTTCTGAAATTAGCATCCACAGAAAAAAACGGGAACTGTGGAAGGAAATGACACAGATCATTAGAGAGGAAGCCGAGGCGTCTCGATCGGATGATTAGGAAGCGAAAGGCCTTAAGTCAGTAAGTAAGTCATACACACACACACACACACACACATATATATATATATATATATATATATATATATATATATATATACATATGTATATATAATATATATACATTATGTATATAGTTGCTTGAGGGGAATTGGCTTGAATCACGTAGAGTGCTCGACAATTTCTTTGGAGCGGGAATTATCTATTATCTTTACCTCGTTTGGTATTGTCCTCCTACAACGCTGTTTCCTCCATCCGCTGGTATTTAGATGGGTTCTATAGGGAGGTTTCCTCCCTGACACGTTAACAGCATACCTCCCTGAAGAATCCATCTATATACCCGCCGACGGATGAAACGGCGATGTAGGAGGAAAAAAATGAGGTGAGAATAATAAATATATATATATATGTATGTGTTATATATATATAATATATATATATATATATATATATATATATATATATATATATATATATAAAGAGAGAGAGAGAGAGAGAGAGAGAGAGAGAGAGAGAGAAAGAGAGATAGATTAGATATCGATAAATAAACGATTTGAGAGAGAATGAGATGGTTGAATTGACATATTGATGGACGTCAAATTGATAGCTATATCATTGGAGCGTATGATATAATTATTAGAAACTAGAAATACACAGATTATTAGTTAATGAGAGAGAAGAGACAGGGAGACAGGGAGAGGGATGGGAGAAGGATGGGAGAGAGAGACAGAGACAAAGAGAGAGGGAGAGAGAGATAGATAGATAGATAGATAGAGATAGATAGATAGAGAGATAGATAGATAGATAGAGAGAGAGAGAGAGAGAGAGAGAGAGAGAGAGAGAGAAGGTGATAGATAGAAAAGCAAGGGGATGGAGAGAAAGTGAAGACAAATTATAGAGAAAGAGAAGGAAAAAGAGAACCGGTGTACTTACTCCCTGGCCCTTTTTCTTTTTGTTCTGTTTCTTCTTCATCGTCTTCATCGTCAGAACCCTGATAAAGAGCCATAACATAACACCATCATATTCCACACAAATGTTGCATCTAACTTTAGAACCGAAATTGAATCAATATTGATTGGAATCAATTTAAAACTTATAATCAATGAAATTCATGAATACATGTCTGGATTCAACGCTCTTTCCCAGCATAGCTCAGTTTATTGAGAAGACATAATATTAAACACAGCAATAGCCTTCAACAGTCGTGACGTCACTTCCCTCGTTATGACGCATAGTAACTTAGCAACTGGTTCTAAACTATCGGGAAAATGGCGGACGCCCTGACGAAATACTTCTCCGACGAGCATAAAAGTATATCCAGAGAAGAAAAACGTTATAAATCTGATCATGTATTGCCTTTTATACATTCTGATCACATGACATGTGAAAAGGTTCTAGCCAGCATAAAGAATAAAAAGTACCGATTTTATTTGTTTAGAACCAAGCTGCTCGTTGCTAGGCGGACGTGACATCAGATTATTGAATCCTATTGATGTAGATATGAGTGGGACGGTGTCACATAGCGAGCACGTAAACCGTATGCTTATGTAGCGCAGTTTGCAACCTTGTTTTTGTGTGCTATATTCAAGCTACGACACCGATCAATAACCAAACACAGTACGTTGATAAAGGTTTTGAAGCTAAATGACGATATATTTTATTACATTATAACAAAGATATTATGAGGTATGAAGATGAAATGATTGATGTAATAAGTATGAAATCAAATAGATGGATAGAGATGGCGTGATGATGAATATGATATGAAAGCGATGTGAAAATATATAATTAAATCAATTAATTATCAATTCTTTACCAAACCGCTACCACATCAGACAATCTCATAGATAGGTTGCAACCATCACAGTCATACAGGCAACTAATAATTAACTAACTAACTAATCACAATCCAGACGTGTGGAAGAAAGCCAAAATAGTGTTCTTGAGATTCAACAAAACTGTAAAGTTGTTGGATATATTGTTAGTTTGTCTCTTCTTAAAATTGTTCTGATTTCACAATATTCACAAACAAATCAAATGTTTTCTCAATGTTCTGATAATATAATAAGCAAATGACTCTTCACAGGTAATTTGTAGTTCAGTTTTTAAAAGTGTCGAGCTATGAGAGCATATCCTAAAGTTGGCTTGTAAAAGCTCAGCCTCCAACGGCTCATTCACAGAGCCAAACAGATTATAGAAATCACAAATCAATACACGACTTCAATCAAACTCTACACAAGAGTTAACACAAAACGTATTTCAGCTCAAACTTTGAGCACTACAAAGTCTACACAAGACTCTAATCACACTCTACACAAGAGTCAAAACAAATGAGCCTAAAAGACTCCGCTGTGGGTATCGCTTAGAGACTATGAGCCTAAAAGACTCCGCTGTCTGCTCTCTTTGAGACAATGAGTCTAAAAGACTCCGCTGAGTTGTCTCTTTGAGACAATGAGCCTAAAAGACTCCGCTGAGTGGTCTCTTTGAGACAATGAGCCTAAAAGACTCCGCTGAGTGATCTCTTTGAGACTATGAACCTAAAAGACTCCGCTGAGTGGTCTCTTTGAGACTATGAGCCTAAAGGACTCCGCTGAGTGGTCTGAAGAAACTGCTCAAAACTCTGGCATTTATAGGCAAAAATCAAGAAAACAAGTCATATCCGTAAACAACTCAAATTCAATATTTAAAAAAAACCCAGATTCCACAATCATAGACAACAACAACCCATCCTGATACCGGATATCCTCATATCAAGGATAAATAATTTCGTCAATAAATTTTTAAAAAATTCCCTTTATTTATCCTCATGGGGAAATTTGTCTTTAGGGTCTATTCCGAGGGAAGACTGGAATCACCCAGGCGTTAGCCGCAGAGCAGCGCCGCAAAGTGAGCTAGCGCGAGGTGACTTGCTCGAGGCCACACAGCGCGGCGGGTGATCGAACTCGGTACCTTTTGGGTACGAAGCGGAAACCGTACTGCTGAGCCACGCTGTCCCATCAACACCATAATTACGAGACATCAATCAAGCCATACAATAATAAAGTCACTCCCGTAGGCTACGGGAATCCAACTTTGCTTATAAATTTACGGAGAAAACAAGATTCGTGCCGTACTCACAATAACACCCACACTACGTAGTTTAATTCAAACTTCCGGGCCATAGGTGCATAATCTGATACGATCTGTATCAACAAAAGAAGGGTAGTTCCGGAGGGATTACAACAACAACAATAACATTTAGGCTCACCAAATCCTCGTCGACTTTCTTTCTTTTATCGCGTTTCTTTGCTTTAGCATCTTTTTTGTCTTTCTTCTTCTTAGATTCTGCAAAATATGATAAACTTCATTGAGGTGAAAGGATTGTTTTTACACGCGAACTTAAATCTAATTCGATGAAGCTCTTAGCAAAACATAATTTTGGAAATAATAAATAAATATTTCAAATCCAAGAATGACCAACGTTTCCGATCAGACTTTATTCAGCCAACAACAAAATTAATATAGATGGTAATTCTATACGACACGTCTGTAGTATTAAAATAAAAAGCGTGCAAAGCTTCATTGCAATAATATGTCGATATGAGAGAAAAAAAAAACCCTCTCTTAACGGCATGTTGATGTCTATTGTATATGTGATTTTCTTCCCAATGGTCCTCGTTTTTATGTAAAAAAGGTTCTTTTTGTGACTGAATCTTCATCAAAGCGGAAAACCTCTAAACAGTCCAAATGTGCGTGCGAAAGAAAAATGAAATTGAAAATGAAAGAAACAGAACAACAACAAAAATATCAAGGTTATCAAATATCAATAGTTAACAGAGAAGAGCATAAAATCAAAATGGTTTATCGGTGTCTTCAAGAGATGGGAATTTCATCATGGTTCAAATTTAACATCACAATGAGTGACATTTGTTTAAACTCTGTGTATGTATTTACTTTTACATGTTTAAGGAAAGTGTGAGAGACAAAGTGAGAGAGAGAGAGAGAAAGAGAGAGAGAGAGAGAGAGAGAGAGAGAGAGAGAGAGAGAGGGACAAAGTGAGAGAGAGAGAGAGAAAGGGAGAGGTGGGAAAAGGAAGAGAGAGGGATAGCTAGGTACAAGAATTGAGACAAATAAATAGATAAACAGATAAATGCGTCGATTGATAGATACAAATAGATACATGGGTTGCTTATTTGATGCAATGAAGTAAAAAAAAAGAGACAGGTCGAAGAGGTTTATGAGAAATAGATAGATAGATAGATAGATAGATAGATAGATAGATAGATAGATAGATAGATAGATAGATAGATAGACAGATAGATTGATTGAAAGAGGGGGGGGGGGCAGAAGAAAGACAGATGGAAGAGAAAGACGTGACAGTGTAATGATATTAGAATTATGAAAAAAGAGGAAAAAGAAAATGGTTATACTAACTCTCCTTTTTTTCTTCTTTTACTGGTTCTTTCTGATTGTCTTCTTCATCATCCTGAACAATAAAATGTAAAAAATAAAAGTGGAGTGATATAGATCGATATTTAAAAAAACCAAACTAGATGCTGTTGCTCGGCTCTTTCTCAGCCACATCGGCCGTGTCGGTAACTATTTGTTGGATGCTCTCGCCAGTTTTTAATTGTTCTATTTTGGGGCCGATACTATTTCTTCTGTCAAAGCGTCCAGTCCCCTGTATTTTTTTTGTTTGGAAAGAGACGTTTTTGTGTTGTGCATTTTATGTCACAGAATCTAGTGAGAATGACTCTTGTGATTGCTATGCCTGAATTTTGGTGGTTGTCGTTTAGAGCGACTTGATATTTAAAGCTTTCCGCGATGGTACTTCTGCAAAGTCAAAATTCTACCTTTATCTTTGACGATATATCAATTTTATCTAAGTAGAACATGAGGCGTTCTGATTTGGATTTGTAATCCCCTTGATCGCTCTTTCTTGGGTCTACGCTGTTGTATTTATTCTATCGATCGAATGGGGATTTCAAATTGCACAAGATTGTGTCCTAGTTTCGACACTCTCTGGCGCCTTCTTCTCCCTCTTGCTGCGGTACGCCTTTGAGGAGGTTGAAAACGGCAATTACGTTCACACTCAAGAGTGACAAGAGTGACTCTTTAATCCGACCCAACTGCATGCCAAGACCAAAATCCGCATTATCTTCCTCAGATAGATATTCCTGCAGACGATACTGCCCTTGAGGGACTCATCAATCACATCGTTCATGCATGCGATGAGTTTGGACTGACATTAAGCCTGAGGATAACCAAAATTATGGGTCAAGATGTCACCCGCATCCCCTGCCTATCGGTTGACGATCACACCCTAGAGAGCGTGGAGGAATTCATCCTCCTGAGCTCCACCATATCCAGTAACGTCTCACTGGACACTAAGTTGAACACTCGTATCGGGAAAGCAGCAATAGCAATGCCTCTCCTTACAAAATGTCTATGCAGCAACACCATGCGGACCACAAACACCAAGAAGAAAATGTACCAGGCATGTATTCTCAGCACGCTTCTCTACAGCAATGAGTTATGACCCTGTACACGCACCCAGAGCACAAACTCAATGCCTTCCTCTTGCTCAGTTTCAGGAGATTTTGACATGCATAAACCTGCCAGGACCATGTCCCAAACAAAGATTTACTTATCAGAGCAAAAGTCTCAAGCATGTATGCCTTCCTTTCCCATTGATGACTAGGATGGCTCGGTTTGTTGTACGCATGCAGGATTGTCGAATCCCATTAGACATTCTGCATGGCCAGCTCGCTACTGGCACCAGAACAGTTGGCAGACCGTTTCTCAGGTTCAAAGATGTCTGCAAAAGAGACAAAAAACCCGGCAATATCCACACGGTCGACCTTGAATCCATAGCTGCTGATCGAGAAGCATCGAGGTTCACACTGATGACTAGTATACAGTTATGCGATAGTAGAAGAGAGGAGCATTCGGAGGTGAAAAGACCACAAACGACAGAGGACAGCATCAGTGGCAATGCCGAGAGAGGCTGAATTAGTAAGTATTCACCTTCTGCAATTGTGCAGGATCTACCGCTCCCAAATTGACATGTTCATCCACATCAAGTCTAATTCAACCGCAGACTGACTTTACCAGGCCAATGACTGTCTCCCGAGACAGATGAATGCCAACAACAACTACTCGAATAGACTAGCAACGTTTGTCACAGGGACTATAGAGTGTGCCACAGACACCGTGCTTTGATTGAACAAAAATGGTCCATCATCATCATCATCATCATCATCATCATCATCATCATCATCATCATCATCATCATCATCATCATCACCACTCCTAACGTATATACAAAGTGACTAAAATTGTGATTTATCTCAAATCAGCTTTTTCCTACAATATAACTGCACAATAAGCCTAGCAGTTATTATCAAGTCAATTTTCGCACTTTGTTAGTTTCATTTTAGAATTGATATAAGACTTACCGAATCTTCGTTGACTTCCTTCCCATTATCGTTTTTCTTTTCTTTAGCATCCTTTTTGTCAATTTCCTTATCTTGAGGTTCTGCTAAATATGACAACGGAAATAAATTTTGAACGGAAGATTTCAACGACACACCTGAGACTGTGTGCAATACACTACTGAACAAAAGTTAATTGATATGATTGTTTATAATGAGCAACGTTTCCGATTAGACTTTTCCTCAACGAATAACAAAAAGCAGCCGCATAGATGGTAATACAAGACGTAAAGTCGGCAATATTGAAAGCAAAAGAGTACAAAATTTCGATCCAATATATCGGCAGGAGAAAAATTGATGTCAATTTTATGTGAGATTTCCTTCCCAAGTATCTTCATTTTCATGGAAAACATGGAAATGTTTAACTGGGTCTTAATCAAAACACAAAAAACTATAAATAATTGATATGTGCGTAAGAATGAGAGAGAGAGAAACTACACAAAAATATCAAAAAGGTATTTCGTAAGAGATGGTAACGTAATCATTGTTCAAATTTAACATCACGAAATAATAAATTTTGTTTATAGTTTTCATATCGATTCATTTGCTTTGTCATATTTCAGGGAAAAAATATTTTGAAAAAAGCTGATATTGACTGAAAATGAGCCGTTCGATCTGGGGGAGGGGGAAATGTTGACGACTTACACATAAAACTGCGCAAACACATTATTGAACGCAATGAGAAAAACAAGAAAAAAAGAAAGAAAAAAGAGAGAGAGAGAGAGAGAGAGAGAGAGAGAGAGAGAAAGAGAGAGAGAGAGAAAGAGAGAGAGAGAGGAGAGAGAGAGAGAGAGAGAGAGAGAGAGAGAGTGGAAGAATGAGGGGGATGATAAAGAGGGTAATTGATAGAAATAGGGAAGGAGAGAGGTCAATAGGTATATTAAGAGAGATAGACAATATTATGATCGTTAGATGGATATATATACGGACAAATGTATATATATATATATATATATATATATATATATATATATATATATATTTATATATATATAAATAAATACGGATAGTGCTCGACATGTAGCAATGGAGCGAATTATCATTTTAATATTTACCACAATGTTGGAGTCAGTCTACATCAATGTTTCAGGCCCTTTCAGCCATCGTCAGGACTGTGTGTTACATGAGTTTGGTTTATTGTTTGTTGAACAACAGACAACAAACCAAACTCATGTAATATATATATATATATATATATATATATATATATATATATATATATATAAGAGAGAGAGAGAGAGAGAGAGAGAGAGAGAGAGAGATAGATAGATAGATAGATAGATAGAGACAGAGGGGGGGAGGGGAGGAGATAGAAGAGAACGATTAGAGATACTAGGATATTAGAGTGGGAAAGAGGAAGGAAACAGAGAATAGTTATACTCGATTCTTGTTCTTCTCCTCCTGCTTCTTTTTGATTGTCTCCTCCTGGGTCAGGTTCCTGCAATATCAAATTTAAATGTACAATGACTAGAGTAGGAAAAAAATAAATAAAAATTTGGATTTACTGAGCTTTATAAAAATAATTTTAAAAAGTATATTTTAGGTTATGAAGAAGGCAGCATATTGATGGCAATGTGTGATATAAAAGTATGCGATAAGGAATCTTTCATGTTTTTAACCAGCAGAATAATGAGAGTATTTTTGACTTATAATATATATATATATATATATATATATATATATATATATATATATATATATATATATATATATATAGCCAGAAACTCAATCCCAAATAAGTCGAGTTGGTAATGTATTTAGAGTGCTTTACTCAAAAGACACAAAGCCAAGGATACAGTTTTATTAGCAATAGTCAAAGACCACGCTAAATGTCGTTTCACTTGATTTTGTTTTGCTCACCAAATTACAAGTCTTACCACAACCTCGTTGACTTCCTTTTCTTTATCGCTTTCTATGTCTTCAACATCTGATTCGTCTTTCTCCTTTTCTTTTGTTTCTGTAAAATACGAGAAACAATCCTGTTGAAGGAAATCATGTTTTGACACGCCATCTGATCAGTCTGAAGCTGTAGGCACGTAATAAGAAACGTTTTTTTTTTTAAATTGAGCTATATATAGCGCAATATCCACTAAATGTGCTCAAAGCGCTTTACAAGGGGTCTCTCTCTGGTCAACAACAACATTTAACATGTAGGACGGGACATGACGCCTGTTAGGCGATATTACAATTTTTCGGACACAGACAACGCTGTTAACGGCCAGGTACTCATTTTACACCTGATTACGGTGAGAGAATGTGAGTAAAGAGCCTTCTCCAAGGACTCAACTATGCACCGAGCGCGAGGCTCGTACCCTGGACCTTCCGATCCGAAGCGAGTGTCATACCACAAGACCACATAGCCGCACAGTTTCTGCTGAAAAACCCTTCTTCGGCCAACAACCTAATCAGGATTTAGAGAATGCAACCTGGATTTGATCACAATGAGTTCTTCCAGGATGGTGCCTGAAGCCTCAAAAAAGTAGAAATAGAATATTTGATTCGCCCACTGCACTATAATATATCACAGATAACAAATGTCAGTCTCTGTTGTCGGTTCACTGTCATTCCCGAAGTCGGTCAATAATCGTATAATATAATATTATAATGTAAATATTGCTGCTCGAGGCTCAAATAAATAAATAACAATGTGAAATTGAATGTAAGCTTCAATTTAAAAAACGAAACCGGATAATGTGGACGTTTATGGTTTCCTCTCTATCAACAAAACAGGATGAATGAAACACTCTACAGACGAATGAGATAATAACAACGCCATTATCTCAAATTATCTCATTCGTCAATAATACTGTTTCATCCATCTTGTTTTGCTGATAAAGGGGAAACCCGAAAGTCCACATTATGTGTTTTTGTTTATTAAATTGAAGCTTACATTCAATTTCACATTGTTATTTATTTATTTATTTCTTTGAGCTTCGAGCAGCAACACTTACATTATAATTTTTCATTATACGATTTTTGACAGACATCGGGAATTGCAGTGGACCGAGAACAGAGACTGACTTGTCTTTCGTTATATGCTGTTGTTTGTTTGTTTTTAAGGGTTTTACGGCGCTTGCAACACATTAAGGTCATATCAGCGCCAGTAAAAAGAAGGAAATGGGATAGTAAAAAGTTCTAGAATTACAATTAAAGCACAAAAGAAAGGGTAAGACAAAGTGGAATTGGTTCAAATAGGGAACAGATGTAGATTCCAAGAGCACACCGTCAAAGTACTTAGTTTGAGATCACCTAAAAGTCTCATCCAGACACAAGCACAGGTCCCAACTAAGAGGAGTACACTCAAATGTTTACCAATCATATAATATAATATGTAAACTAAACATAATACAATGCATAACAGAGAGATGATTTATAAGGAAAAACATATCATCTCCCAAAACTATAACTATACATTCGACTGTTTCCCTCCCAGTCAAGGAACTCCGGCAAGGATCGGGACAAAACTAAGTAATCTCATTCCAAGACAATGACAGGATACAATTGGAAAAAGGTATGGGGGGAGAGAAGACACCGCATGTACTTTCATCGATGCCAATAAGTAATCGATATTGGTCAAAAACATAGTGTTATAACGTCATATTCTAATTCGAAAAAGAACATAATGTATACAGAATGGTAAAAGCATATGGAGTATATTATATCACCATGAATTATTCGTTTGTGCACCAAATCATCGATCGCATGTATGGTAGGAAATGAAAAAAAAAGGGGTGGGGGGCGGGGGGGGGGGGGGGGGGGTGGGAGGAGATATAACAATAAAGCGAGAAAGAGAGGGGGTTGGGAGAGAGACAAACTGATGTATAGTTAGATGGATAGATAGATAGATAGATAGGTAGATAGATAGATAGATAGATAGATAGATAGATAGATAGATAGATAGATAGATAGATAGATAGATATATAGATAGATAGAAAGATAGATGGATAGATAGATAGATGGATGGATAGATAGATAGATAGATAGATAGATAGATAGATAGATAGATAGATAGATAGATAGATAGATAGATAGATAGATAGATAGCTTGATGGATAGATGGATAAATGATAGGTAGAGAGAGAGAAAGAGAGAGAGAGAGAGAGAGAGAGAGAGAGAGAGAGAGAGATGGTAGGGGGGGGGGAGGGAGGGAGGAGATATGAGAGAGATAGTAGGAATAGAACAGAGATGAATAGAGAAGAAAGGGAGATGGAAGAAAAATAGAGAATGAAACAAGATAGAAGAGTGAGAGAAAGGGTAAAAGATAATGATAATACTTACTACTCGACTCTTCTTTGGACTCCTGCAGTTTTGGAAAAATAATGTAGAGTAAAAAGAAAAAAAATATATAAGCAATTAAATACATAAATGATCGCATGAATATAACGCTTTTCCCAGAACTTCCGGTTTTTGAAAGAGCAGCATATTAGAGACAATCAATGATTTAGGGATTTGCTATCCGCGTTTAAGAGTAATTCTCACTCAACTGTATTAACCAGACTATGAACGATTAAGTTTACACATTTTCGTGTGTTGGTTCGTTATACTTCCGGACGCCAATGTTTTGAGCATCTTAGCCAATCGCAGGTTTGAAATACAAGAGGAGCTTAATCAAAATGACATAATTATTAATTAGTCCTCTCCATTCTGAGTTCCTGGTTAGTGGGCAATCTTATAATATTGCTATTCGCCGCATGCCATGGAAAAGAATTCCGCGCTTCTCCTCACTGGATAAATATTTGTAAATTTTCCTCATTGTGACAAATTTCCACGTTTAATCCATATTGTTATCAGTTTTTCCTTGAATGTAGAAATCCTACCAGGCAGCTAAGCCTCTGACTTTCAACTATTAAAATGTAACAATGGGCATTATCTATAGATATTTCGAAGATGACGTCACTCAGGCCTTTGTTATTGTTTTTGCCATCCGCGTTTGTGAGTTGTTCTCACTAAACTATATTAACCAGACTATAAAAGTTCATGGTTACACAGAGTTTATGTGTTGGTCCGTTATACTTCCGGATGGCAATGTTGTGAACTCCTTGGCCAAGCGCATTCTATCTATATTATCATTCTATGTGCTCGAGGTCATTGATCACATTGGAATATGTGCTCAAAGTGACCCACAAAGTGAAAATTGCTCACAGTTTTTGAAATATCAAACATCACGATTGGTCATTTTATTCAGCTTGACACATGTGTATGTTTACAACTTTCATAAACAAAGCAGCGTGTTTATATTTCTGAGGAAATATCCAATAGTTGGACAACAACAAATCATGTGATTGATGACTTGGTTGGACGAAAACATGAATATAGATCGCTCCCATTGTTTATGTCAAGTGTGTACAAAATGTGCAATTTGCTGTGTCATTTTGAACTCAGGGTGGCAATTTTAGTGAGTAATGCACATGAATCTCGTGAAAAGTAAACCCCTGGTCAAGCCTGTGGGGAGTTCAGTGATCGTAATCACAACATAATTCACTGTGTATAATACTGTTATTGTAAACCTTCCATTTGCTCACTAATCCCAGACCCTTCGTTTTTTATAACGCAAATAAGGAAAATCCCAAATATATAGTACTGTAGCCGATGACCATAAACCCCGGCTTAAGGTCACAAACAATTAACCAGTAGATTTTTCACCAATCAAAACATGGAATTTGTGACACACCTTCACATGTGCTCGGACAAACATAGATGGTTGTTTATAAACAATGACGTGAACGAATTCGACCTCCATCAAATCGTTGTTATTGTTTTTATATTGACAAATGGGTGACTAGTTATCCCATGGTTTTCTCGATCATATTAAAAACGTTTAAGTTTATACATAGTTTTCTGTGGTTGATTCTACTGATCAAGCGGTAGAACAGTGGGTATTTTACTTAACACATACCATCGATAGTAAAACCTGTGTAGTTTGCTGTGTCTACCAATCACTGCCATTGTTTACATGATGACGATTGTCATAGAGGCGTGGTTATCTGCCGGTTAATTCGTGTGTTCGAGCCAATTTTCAATAAAATCCATCAGAAGATTGTAAAGATTACACGTCAACGCGTGCGCACGGATTGTGGAACGGACAATGAATGATAGTATTTGCGTTTTGTGTTCCCTATTGTCTTTGTATGTGAAGTACATTCGAACACTTTGTGAGTTCTGCACGCTATATATAAATAATAAATTATATAGATTATTACATTACATTACATTAAATATTAATATCTTCGTAGTTAGCTTAGTTTAGCAACCACTGTAGTTCGCTTACTTTAGCAACCATTGCCATTATTTATTGAATAATTAATGAGTGTCCGGACTGTCTGAATCTTTCTTTTGTGGCTTTTGGATCGGAACTTATTGGGTTTGAGCTCTTTACTCACATTCTCTCACCGTACTCAGGTGTAAAATGAAGACATGGCCGTCTAACTGCGTTGTCTCTGTCGGAAAAAAAATAGTTATATCGCCTAGCAGCCGGCATGTCTCGTTCCACATATTACGGGTTGTTGTTGGTCAGGGACCCTTTGTAAAGCGCTTTGAGCACGTTTAGTGGATATTGCGCTAATATAAAAGCTCAAGTTTATTTTGTCTCATAGGTTATTTCTAGGTTAATTTATGGACCTTGTTATAGATAGTATGCGCTTGGCTAAGAAGTTCATAACATTGCCATCGGGAAGTAGAACGGACCAACACACAAAACTGTGTAATCATGAACTTTTACAGTCTGGATACTACCGTACGGTTTAGTGAGTATTACTCATAAACGTGGATGGCAAAAGACAATAACAAAGACCCGAGTGACGTCATCTTCATACTATCTATAGATAGTATGCAGTTGACGTCACTCAGGTCTTTGTTATTACTTTTTGCCATCCACGTTTATGAGTAGTTCTCACTAAACTGTATGAACTAGACTATAAACATTCAAGGTTACACACAGTTTTGTGTGTTTGTCCGTTATACTTCCGGATGGCAATATTATGAGCTTCTTAGCCAATCGCATACTATCTATAGATAGAATGCGCTTGGTCCAGGAGTTCACAACATTGCCATCCGGGAGTATAACGGACCAACACACAAACTCTGTGTAACCATGAACTTTTATAGTCTGGTTAATACAGTTTAGTGAGAACAACCCACAAACGCGGATGGCAAAAACCATAACAAAGGCCTGAGTGACGTCATCTGCATACTATCTATAGGTGAAGCTTACCGGATCCGAATCCCCGCTGCCTTTCTTTTTTTTCTTTTTGTGTTTCTTCTTATGACCAGATTCTGTAAAATAGGATAAACAATGAATGGTGTAGAACAGTAGACTTCTTTTACACACTAAATCAAATCAACTCTGCCTGAAGCTGTGGGCAACAAACAAATATACTGAACATAATTAAGATAACTTTCTCAAAAATAACAAACCAACCTTTCTGAGGGGGGGGGGGGGGGGAGGGGAGGGGGTAATTATGGATGGAAAGAACTTCATCTTCATAGTAAATGAATACACTTTGTGGCTTCTATTAACGCGATGAATCATTTACTATAATAAACAAAAATCGGCCAAGACTTTTTTTTAATTCATTGAGGCTGGTGCCTAAAGCCTCGAATAAATTAGAATTAGACGATGACACAGCGGTTGTTTTCTCACCTCTGTTGAAATACATGTACGCAGTTTGTTTATTTATTTATTGTTCTTTTACATTTTGTTTGTTTTTTTATTAAAAAAAAATAATTCTTTCCCTCTACATAATAATGAAATATCCAATAAAACACAATCCAATTTCAACCTAGCAGTTGGACAAAGCTTCATCAAGGACTATCTCTTGACTAGATAGTGTATATCCATCCATTGTGGCTTGTGCTCTTGAGCACGTTGCCGGTCAGCTGTCTCCATGAATCACGATCCTCTGCGGTGCGCATAAAATCTGTGTTGCTTTTTAAGTCACATTTGGCCATTCTTAGGTTATTTAAATAGGTCATTCTTTGTCTTCCTCTGACTCTCTTTCCTTCGATCATCCCAGATGTTACCAACTTTTCTATTCCGTCTCTTCTCCACACATTCCCAGAAACCGTAACTGCCTCTTTCTGATGGTATCGATCAATATTCTCCCTTTTCCCACCTTCTCCAACACTTCCTCGTTCGTATACCTAGTGTCTATCCACGTTTCACAACCGTATATAATGGTACTTATGACATATGTTTCTACTAGTCTACTTTCACTTTCATTCATATAATATTTTCTAAATTTCAAATTTCGTTGAAAGTGCAAACACACGTTTAGGAAAAAAAAACAAAAACAAAAGAAAAAAATGCGCAATTTTATGCTGATATTTAGTTATACAATGTATAACTTGTCATGAAAACTGCATTAATGTATATTGACATCTAAAAATTCAAATTATCACTTGCCCTGAAAATGCTTTGTATTATTTGCATTGAAAATACATTACATCATTGCACTGAAAAAATAACGTATCATTAGCACTGAAAAAATATTGTATCAGTTGCACTGAAAAACTTTGTATCATATGCACTGAAAATACATAGTGACATTTGCACTGAGATAATTGTATCATTTACACTGAAAATGCATTTTGCGCAAACTAATAGTAGCTTCCTAACTCGGAATTAGTGAATGATATGGAATAGTCAATAGTATGAAAGAAGGTTACTGGTAATTACTTACTCTCTGTTTCTTCCTCACCCTAAAAGGAAGAAAAGAAAAGTGAAATGGGTAATTAGAATATCATAAATATAATAATGTCATCTAATCTTTCAAGCTGGTATTATGTCAGAATAAACTAAATGTTTGCAAGTAGAATTAGATATTAAGATAATCTGAATGTAAAGTGTTAGATCTGCTTTTTTGGAAATAAATCAGTAGATTTTTGACCAATCAAAACGCGGGATTTATGACTCACCATCAAAACCTCTCGGACAAATATAGCTGGTTGTTTACAAACAATAGATTGAGGGAAGATAACATCTCTCTTTGATACTACGCCTATAATTTGTCTCAGAAAAATGTAATAAATTTAAATAGGCATGGGTAAAATTAACCTGGGTAAACTACGGATATAGTCGGTGATAGGGTTGAGTAAGTTATCGTGTGGGAAAAAGTGTGGAAAAGGTTAATGCTTGTTCAGTGTGTTTATTGGGGATTTATTTCGAATCCGGAATCAGCTAACGATGACAGATAAAAACCAAAAGATTATTTATAATAATGTTTATAAGCACAGCACATTTTTTTTACCTCTTTTGTATCCGAATCTTTGTTTTTCTTTGATTTATGTTTCTTTTTCTCTTTTTCTGCAAGAAAAGATAAATATTATTATTTTTACTATACTATTACTATTGTGATTGTTAGTTTATTATTATTATTATTATTATTATTATTATTATTATTATAATTATTATTATTAATTATTATTATTATATTATATTATTATTATTATTATTATTATTATTATTATTATTATATTATTATTATTATTATTATTATAATTATTATTATTATTATTATTATTATTATTATTATTATTATTATTATTATTATTATTATTATTATTATTCATTATTATCATCACCATCATCATCATCATCCTCATCATCATCATCATTATTATTTTTATTATTATTATTATTATTATTATTATTATTATTATTATTAATATTATTATATTATATTACTATTATTACTATTATTGTTATTATTATTATTATTATTATTATTATTATTATTATTATTATTATTATTATTATTATTATTATTATATTTTTATTATTATTATTATTATTATAATTATTATTATTATTATTATTATTATTATTATTATTATTATCATTATCATCATCATCATCATCATCATCATCATCATCATCATCATCATCATCATCATCATCATTTAAAATGTCACTTGACATTCATCAATGAGAAAGCAGATGTATTTATAGATGTAATGTTTTTAAAGGTAGGATTTAATTTTTTTTATGGACTTAATCAACGTGAAATATTCACAGGTCCTCTAATCGGACGGACTTATGGGCTCGTTTAACATTGTTGGAATGGAGAATCTTTAGCGTGAGTTTGAGGCGTATTTCTATTAACACAATGAGACCATAACAGTTTGGGTTATCAGACCTGCAAATAAGTTCACGTCAGTCTTAATCCATCCATGAGGATGCCTTCCGAAAGCTCCTAGTACTAAGAGAAACAACTCAAATATTCCCTCAACTAAGCCTAAGGAAAAATTAAACCTAGTAGGTACCTTTAACTAACTCTAACCTAATATGAAAAACAAACACCCTAGCACCTTTGCTGAGACTTATGAATAACCCTGATAGAAAACAAATCCTCCGATCTCGAGCTAACCCTAATAGAAAAAAACCCCAGGACTGCGTTGCACTAACTTTCAATACAGCAAAATGACGGCCGAGAATCAAATTAGGAAATTTTAAACTTTCACAAATCTATCAAGGTTTGTTCTAGAGTTTTTAAAATGCTTCTATATTATGATGACAAATTGAATAAATAAACGCCTGACAAAAGATTCACGGTGAAAATGAAAATTGAAAGAAATGCTAGCGCTAGAAGATTTCGGAAGGTCTCCTCCCCCTAATAGGAAAAACAAACAGCCTAGCGCCTTTGCTAAGACTTATAACTAACCCTAATAGAAAAAAAATCCTCCGATCTCGAGCTAATCCTAATAGAAAAAAAACCCACCTAAGATCTAATAATTCACATGTTTTTTAAATGGTCGTATTAAGAAAGTTTAAACTTTCACTACTCTATCAAGGTTTGTTCTAGAGTTTATAAAACGCTACTATATATTGACAAATTGAATAAATGAACTCATGACAAAAGATCCACGGTAAAATACAAATTGAAAGAAATGCTAGCACGAGGAGCTTAAGGAAGGTCTCCTCATCCATGGCAATCGTTGTCTATTACTAATAGGGTGACTAATGACCAATGACCAATGTGACGAAGTGACACTTCAGTCTTTTTCCTACTAAAAAACACCGAGAGGCGACAGAAGCAAATCATGATGCTAAATTTACACTACTATCTAGTCACATTTGAGACATTTGGCGGGAGGCCTTCCGAAAGCTCCTACATCACCAGTATTCTTGTTTTTTATAATGTTCTTGTAGGGGGTTTGGGAGGGGGAAACTTTTTTTTATTAAAAAAAAAGTCTCCCCCCTCCCAAACCCCCTACTGGACCATTATCATTAGAAAAAAGTTTCCCCCCTCCCAAACCCCCTACTAGAACAAGACTACTGGGGATGTAGGAGCTTTCGGAAGGCCTCCCGATAGTCACATTTGAGACGTTTGGCGGACCTCTCACCTTTAAACAAAAATGAAAGTCGTAAAAAACGTGAAAAGTTATCTTGTTTACTTACTTGGTTCTTCACTAGCATCGTTATCACCCATCTTTGCTTTGCCAGTTGATTCCAAATTTAATATCGAGTGTGTTCAAAGTAGTCTAGTTCAAAGACCATGCAATGTTGTGCTTAAGTCATTTTTGGTGTCGTAAAAAGATGGACTCTAAATATGTAACAAAATTATTTTCTCAGCCCAGGTCGTAGATACTTTTACGTAGGGTGATATTTTGAAAGTGGACATTTTTTTCATTCATAATAGAAAGAAAAGTTTGTTTGTGTTTTATAGCCCAGATTTCACGGGTTAATTGCAATTGCACGGGAATATGGTTGTATAATGTAGTTAAGTGGATATTAAATGAAACAAGAACCTCTTTAGTCCACGTTAAGGCTATGTATGTTTTACTACTGCTTCCTCTGCTGAAATTACAAATGCTAAAGCTATTGCTTATTTAACTTTTTTTTTTCTTTTCCCTCTAAATTATCATATAATGTCTCTTTTTATTGGTGTATAATATAGCTCTCTAAGTATATTGTAGAAAGACATCGTCACCAGCAATCAATAGATTCAAAGGATTCAAAAGGATTCAAAAACGTTTATTTTAGGCAATTGCCAATGTAACTCATACAAGAATATATTTTCATCAACAAATCAAATAAGTAAAATCAATAATAAAGCAAGGCAAACAACGAAAATAATAATGATAATAACATTAATAATAATAATAATAATAATAATAATAATAATAATAATAATAATAATAATAATAATAATAATAATATAATAATAATAATAATAATAATAATAATAATAATAATAATAATAATAATAATAATAATAATAATAATAATAATAATAATAATAATAATAATAATAATAGAAGAAGCACAACTAATTAAAAGCTATCCAAGTTGAAAAGGTGAACCTGACGATGTTGAAGAAAGAGATGATGATGATGACGACAACGATGAGGTGATGATGATGATGATGATGATGATGATGATGATGATGATGATGATGATGATGATGATGATGATGATGATGAAACTAAGATCTGGTGGAAGTAAAGGAGTCAAGTAAAAAAAAATCTTGAAACTTGAAAAACTTTTCAGATAATCGAAACTCCGGTGTGCCTGGTGGTAACATACATAATAAGCAGGGTATTAACATTTTAAAATTCCCCCGTCCGTTTAATTTTGACACCCGTATTTACGCACCATCCCTTTGATTCTCATCGCTTGGGGAGCAACTTGTCTGGGGCTATCATCTCCTGTAGAATATGGAGGCCTTTGAAAATATTTTATCTCTTGGATATGCACATCGATAATGCAGATTCTCGGTGTGACTAAGTCAGTCAGTATATTGGAAGGAAAAGAAGAACAAATCCTGACCTATAGATAGTTCGAAGTTGACGTCACTCCGGTCTTTGTTATTGTTTTTGCCATCCACGTTTATGAGTAATTCTCACTTAACAGTATTATCCAGACTATAAAAGTTCATGGTTACACAGAGTTCTGTGTGTTGGTCCGTTATACTTCCGGATGGCAATGTTGTGAGCTTCTTAGCCAAGCGCATACTGTCTATATGTCAGAAATCGAGATTTGCTCAGGAGAGTGGGGGAGCACATTTTTTCTAACAGCTGATTGGCAATGAAGACGTAGGTCGTTAATTGGATATCTCTTATGACACCATTCTTTACTCTTGATTATATCTTTGCAGTAGAGCAATTTCCTCATCTTATGTCGTTTACGATAGCATCTTTTTTTTTGTCAATCAGACACAAGTCCAAAATACGCATTGAAAATGCAGGGGCATACTTAAAATATCAATGAACTTACCAAAATTATATGTATTTTAAAGGGTTATCTTAAATGGAAAATATATCAAAAAACAAATGCCCTGTTCTGTGTTTACGAAAGACCCCAACAATGTCTGGGCAAAAACTAAGATAGTCTCATTCCATAAAAAGAACATAATGCAATTAAGGAGACAAATGACATACGAAGATAGATAAAACAGCATTGCGTTGACCTCCTCAGCCAACAAATAGACGTTGACGCTTACACTTATGTCAACGAATACGAGGACAGCATGCCCAAGAAAGTGAAATTTCGTTAAACTTTCCTTTCTCATAAAAGGACGTGAAAAAGTTGACATGAAATCCGATGTCGACTGTGGTCAAAGTTTTTGTCAAACTCATCATTTCGTCCAAACTGTTGAGAAAGAGGTAACCCAAAACATATGCATCGTTCGTGCTCGTCTACATTCATCATCTTCATTCTCATCAATTTAGATTCTGCCACTCAGATTGTCTTTATCAAATAAATAAGTCAAATATGTGCTAAACCTTTTTTTATTTAAGAAATATTTATTCGTCAAAATAGAAACCATCAATAATGAATCATTCTACGAAAGAGGGATTTCAGATGAGATCCTTTCCTCATCCTCATTGTCTTTTTGTGTTTTGCATCGGCTTTTAATTCCATGACAACACGCTGAGATGATAAGGTTGGTAACGAGATGTATGACTTCACATAGACTTAGAAGAGACAATCCAATCCAAAGTCCGATTGACCCGCCGACATCACACAACAACTGAACCAACTGAAAAGAAAAAGTAGTTAGACAATCACGCCAATGCGACAAATGCTGTAAAACGAATTGAGACTTCCTGTCTGAACTTGATATAATGAACAAAGTGATTATTCGACCGTACGGCCGAATAATGAGACAAATGTTCCGACCGTACGGCCGAATAATGGCAGCCTATAATGAATAAAGTCCTGTACGGTTAAAGTGTTGTATTCTGACAATGATATGGAATACAAATTTTGGTTTGAAAAATCGTTCTTCAAATTTAAATATCGATCCATTAAAATGACCTTCATCTTGGCAAAAACTCTTAAACCTGGGACTAACTTTTCAAATATCGTTGGACCCTATTTTTAACTTATTTTGTCGATATCGCTGATCGGCCATTTTGTTTGTGTGGCACTACTTTATGGGTGAATTTTCCCCCTTTTAACCTTTCTTATGTTCCATTTTGATCACTTTCTCCAATATTTTTTTAAAAACTTGTTAGTTTAGTCCGAAAGGAGATCATTTTTCCAAAATTAGCAAATTAGTCAGGACAAAATAGAAATAATTATTCACAAAACTCTAGAAACTGAAAAATAATCACATTTACATGTTTGACGGCAATGATAATATGTGTTAATGTTATTCTTAAATTTTTCTTTTCGTGTCATTTTACCTTGTAACTCGGCAGCTCCCTTAGTTGTTCATAATTTAAGTCCTCGTAATAAATAGAAAGCTTCAGGAACTCTTGCCTGGAACGAAAAGTACAAACACTATACTGGATACAGACAAAATGTTAGATAAAAACATACCTGATTTTCAATTTGCTTTTAGTAATTGCATATAATACATATATTAATCCACCCCTCTCCCTAAATAGTAACGCGTAATGATTTCATGTTTACAATAATAATTTGTGACGTCAGATTATAAATCGTTAAATTTCAGTAAAAGTCAGGACTCTTTAAAAAGAAGTAGATCTATCATTTAAATGTTTTTGAAGATGTCTTTTATTCAAAGATGACGAAATAGGCATCGATTGAGGGGTAGATTAATGATTTCTTACACTCCTGCGTTTTGGAATTCGAACCTTGTTCCCAACGCGCACTCGCAAGCTCGTGCAGCGTTTGGGAACATGTCCGGAATTCCAAAAAACAAGAGTGTAAGAATTGTATACTATTCCACCCCTTTCATTGGAAAACCCTATCATTTCTTAGTTCTACGTATTCGTTGAATGATGATTCGAAGGCGTTGAATAAAAAATGTATTCAACGATTGCAGAATATTTGCGGATATTTTTATTGGTGTGAAATTTGCTGCTAAAGAAGCTGATTGGTAATTAAAAATAATCGTTTGGTGCGCATGAATACAAATCCAACACTTTTGTTTTTGGGTCAAATTGTCATTCAAGCATATGGAGAAAGATACAAACCATGGTGAATAGAAGTATAATTATAATACCATACCATTCGTTAACAGAATATCTAATAATCTTATTTGGAGGGATGGAATAAACGTATTCATTCATTTTTTGTATTTATGAAACTCGTTATATTTTTATCGTACAATAACACACACTCCCAAGCTCGTTGTGTTATTGGAAACGATAAAAACAACTCGTTTAATAAATACAAAGAGATGAAAGAATTGTTTATTATGCAATGACAGGCACACCACAATTAAATTTGAGTAGGCTTTGGACAGTTTATTTTTATATTTCAGGAAGTAGAAAAATGTTTGAAAACTGAAAAGTTGTCTTAATAACAGCAATATCGTTAGGAACAATGTTCGAATTCCAAAACGCAGGAGTGTAAGAAATCAGTAATCTAGCCCTCAATCGATTCCTATTTCGTCATCTTTGAATAAAAGGCATCTTCAAGAACACGAATGCAACCTACACTAATTGCTTGTCATCAAATGGATAGAATGCTGTACTGGGCGGTTGGAAAGCGCTTGCCGCCTTACCGTACTCGAAACCAGCTATCTAAACACTGTTGATGAACAAGAGGGGTTTTTTTTTTAATTGGAAAGGAGGGGGGAAGCAGGCAAATTAATTGAGTACACTTGTTTCATAACATGATGTACTCACAATAAGCTATAGGGCCCTTTTCCAGTTTCACTAAAGCTTGTTTGTGCACCATGATCTTACTTTTTGTTTGAAGTTGAGAAAGAAATAAAAACCCTAACGAAACAAATTAACAAAGTAACGTTGTATTCATGGTAGACACAAATACGTATTTGAAATATAATAGCTGATATGAAAATCTCAATGAATTTAAGAAATTGGGCTCATAGTCTAATCCATTTTAAACAGTTAAATGTCGTAATCTGGGGAAAAAAAAAACAACTTGCATTTAAAATGTTGACCAAAAAACTCGTCCTAATATCAACGGATTTAAATGGCTCGTCATCTTTGCAAAAACTTTCAAACCTGGGAATTGATTGCAGGCTTCCCAAGTTTGAGAGTTTCTGCCAAGATGACGGTTATTTAAATCCATTAATATTTGAAGGACGAGTTTTCTGGACAAATTTTTAAAGACATTTTTTTCCAGAGTACGGCAGTTAACTGGTTAACAGGTTAATATGAAGGAGGCACAACTCTTAAAAAGTCTTGATTATCTTTGACTAAATACGTTTAATTGTTTCCCTTGAATACCGCGTTCCTACCTCAGTTCCTCGCCTTGTTTCTGTTTCAACTCCCTGCAATCCAAATCAAAGTCATATTTCTGTCTTGCACAGACATGGCTAACATACACTTTCTGAACAAATGACATGAGATTTGAGAGCAAAATATAAACTACAAAATTCATATTTGCTTTGATTTTTCTATTGAAACTGAAGCTACTGTATTGTCATACTCAGAGAAACAAATACAAGTATATAAAATTTTGACCTTCAAATATTATGAATCGATTAAAACGCGCTCATTTTGCCGAAAGCTCTTAAACTTAGGTCTTCACTTAAGTCCCAGTTTTAAGAGTTTTTTCTCAAGATAAAGGTAATTTTAATCGATCGATATTTGAAGGACGAATTTTCTGATAATTTTTAATGTGTTTTTTCAATACACTAATAATAAGCTGTAAACTGAGTGCATTCAATTTCCCCTCCTGTTCGATAATAATTAGTGTGTCATGTCATAGCGTAGTCATCGTTAACTTATAGCCTGACACTGACCAGAATATTACGTCAAAAGACAAGTCTTTGGCCGCAAAAGAAAACAAATTGTGAGTTGTATTCAATAGTTCACCAATGGAATCACTTGTTTCCTCGACCTCTACTAACGACGACTCACGAGACGCTGCACAAAACTAAAAAAATGACGTCAAACTGCCAGTCCTAGAGGGTTCTAGCGTCAGGCTATATTATGTTAACGATGGCTACGGCTCTTCTTACGACGACTCACGAGACGCTGCACAAAACTAAAAAATGACGTCAAACTATAAATCCAAGAGGGTTCTAGTGTCAGGCTATATACGTTAACGATGGCGACGGTCATAGACGCGATACATTTCTGTAATTTACTCACAACAAACTCATGAAGCATACCTGCAAACAAAGTAAGTGTAACCTAAAACGTTTATATTACTATTCAAACATTTCTTTAGTAAGAACAAAGAGTGTGTAGGGTAACGTAGTTACCAAGAGCTCTCAGTTCTCTTAACCGCAATGCTATTGTCGCGTGCCAGGCGAGACAGCGAGGTGGGTGTGCTCCGCGTGTATCATGCGCGCTAGGCTTACTGATACAATGAAGAAAATACGAGTAGAAGACGGAAGATGCTTGGCTTCACCAAAAGCGGGAAGTGAGAGCTCTTGGTAACATAACAATCGTTACCTACACGCTCTTTGGTAAGAACTAATCATCCAACGGTGTTCTAAACGCAATAACAAAGAAACACCGTGTTGTTTCATTTTGTTGTTAGGAAGAAATTTTAATTCCGAGATAAAACCTTCGCGTTCGATTCCTGTAACTGTAAGGTTCAGCAAGGAAAACGAGTGAGTTGCACTCACTTTGCTATGATAAAACAAAAGACCGACTGAGAGGAAATGTCAAATGGAGAGAAAGACGGACCGGAGTAGAAAGTGAATGCCCTCAGTTTACAGCCTAAGGCGCGGGTTGCAAGGGAAAATCTATGTAAACGTATTTAAAAAACTACATGCAAAATTATGTGGCGTTACAGTATAGGGAATGAGATTAGCGGAAGAGTAGCTTCCCTTGATTGGAAGTCACGATCTGAAAAGTTATTAGAGAGAGAACGTCCTGTTGCTTGTGCGGTATGAGACACTTCACCGAAAGCGAGGTCGAGAGAGACGCATGCGCAAAACCATTTTGACGTTCTCTCTGTAAGGTGACGTCCAATCAAGGGACGCTACTCTTCTGCTAATCTCATTCCCTATTGTCTTTATACTTGTTTTAAACCCCTTAAGACGTCTTTTGTCAATGCCAGCTTTAAATTGATTTTGTGACATTGACATTTCCGAAAAACATATAGAGATCGATAATTTTATTGCAATATTATATTTAGATTCATATATTCAATGAATATCAAAGTTAAAGTGAACAGAGTCAAATGATCGTTAAACAGGGTTATTTTTCAGAAGTCATGCTTGAAATTTAAAGTGACAAAACATTAACAATTATGTCGCTAGCATAGTTTACTTACAGCATATTCTTTATTTGGCCAGGGTCTTGATGATATGGTCTTTACATACTTCTTTTCTCTATAATAAAGGAGCAATATAATCATCATCATCATCATCAACATCATCATCATCATCATCATCAGCAGCAGCAGCAGCAGCATCATCATCATCATCATCATCATCATCATCATCATCATCATTATCATCGTCGTCATCATCATCATCGTCATCATCAATTGTAATTTACTGTTATGAAATTTGCCAGTGACGAAAGAAGACAATGTAGGTTGCCATGGTGATGGTGGAGATAAAAAGAAAACCGTAAGTTGGTCCCAGTGCCGTAAAAAGACACCTTTAAGATATACCAATCTCATAAGAAGGAAATAGAATGTTGCGATTGTGGCGCTAAAAATATTGTAGGTAGCCAAAATGGCAAGGAAACAAAATCGTAGGTCTTCAACAAAAATTTGAAATCCGATATTTTGACTGAATACGTTGAAGGGAACGAATTTAAAAATCGAAAATACAATCTGACTTGCAACAGTTTTTCAGTTCAATTAAGATTAGGCTTTTCCCCCGATTAAGTGATTGAAACCAAACTTCCATATCAAACTGTTTACATCGACTGTTAGGCACCATGTAGTACAAGCATTATACGCCAATGTACAGGTAATTTCACGTCATAATTGAAAATGAGTCGATTTGGTTGCAAGTATTTATAAATCTGTTACCACTCAACACTTCACTGATGTCACCAAGATTATCTCTCTTATAAGTGGTGCGACACTCGCCTTCAGATCGGAAGGTGCTGGGTTCGAGTTCCGAGCGGGACAGAGTCCTTGGAAATAGACTCCTTTCTCACATTCTCTCACCGTACTCAGATGTAAAATGAGTACCTGGGCGTTAACAGTGTTGTCTATGTCCGAAAATTATTATATTGCCTAACAGGCGTCATGTCTCGTTCTGCATGTTAAATGTTGATGTTTGCTAGGATCCCCTTATATAGCGCGTTGAGCACGTTTAGTGGATATTTCGCTATTTAAAAGATCAGACTTTATTTTGATACTATAGACTTTGCAGAACATGACAAAACAGTTGCCATTGTTATCTACAGCATGTCGCGACCACAGAGGTATCAGGAGTCTTCCGTTTTCAACTACACTTACTTGCAAGGATTGTTGCAGTTGCAGCTACTTTTGTCCATATGTTGTATTTTTGAGACACAGCTTCTCTCTGGAAAAAGAATCGACTCATATTGATAGATATGTGACCCATCACCTCAATCTTGTATAGTATAGGATTGAAAAGGAAACGTTATATGATGAGCCCAAAACAATTTGGATTATCAGATCTGCTAATAAGTTCACATCGAACTCAACCTGAGATCGAGAGCTGAAGTGGAGTCTCTGGAGAGTCTCATTAAAAGGAGAAGGTGGCAATGGTAGGGGCATGTCTGTCGCAGACCTGATGAAACGCTGAAAAGAAAGGCTCTGCGATGGACACCCCAATGAAAGAGGAAGCGAGGCCGCCCCAAGGAGACTTGGAGACGTGCCGTAGAGAGGGACCTAAAATAGAGAGGTCTGTCCCGCGAGATGGCCCCAAGAATAGCAGCTGACAGGACCAGGTGGAGATCCCTTGCATCTCCTCAAGTGCCAGCAGGCCCAGAGAGGATTGAGTGAGAGTGAACACAGCCAAAAGTCTAGATCATGAAACAAAATTAGATAAATATGATTCTAGTAAGGAGAACAATAATTACTAAATGATGTTTCTGTAAATTTAATTTTCAAGCTCAGATTCTACCCTAACATAAGACCAGATTCAGACAACTGATCACAAAAATTACCTTCTCTAGACCGACAAGGTCTTACATCATCTGTAACGTTGAGTATTTTTGACAGGGTAATATCTCGAACGCCGGAGCAGCTGCAATTTTCTATGACTTGTGTTGCTTGACAAAGTTTCTGACATGTCTGTGTGGCGGGAAAAACCATTTATATCTATATATAGAAGTACAATATATAATTATATATATATATAAATGTTTTAAATCACTGTGATATAGCAAAGAGGTTGAATTCCTTTCCAACTATAATTCTTTCCATCTCTTAATGATTATAATAGTAAGGTTCAATCATTTATTTATCTATCATCTTATCTATCTACTATATCTATTTTATTTTAAAAATGAAATAGATAAATATATAATTTTAATAAGCATATGAACACAAAATTACAAATTTAGGATGTCTCCCATTCCTATGTTTACAAAAATTGTTTTAACCCCCCCCCCCCCCCCCACACACACACACACACAAAAAACCCCAGCAAAAACAACAACAAAAACCCAGCAGACTTAACAGATTTCACAAAGAACACAGTCAAGCAGTTGTGACTCGAGTTTCACTGAAACCCTTTTCGTATGTGCGTACCTGTCGGGTGTAGGCAACACCGTACTTTTCTTTGAAGTGTCCAACGTCGGAACAGTCGCCATGGGGATCCCCTAACCGTGATATATCTTGCTGTTAAAATAAAGTTATCATCATCATCATCATCATCATCATCATCATCATCATGATCATCATCATCATCATCATCATCATCATCATCATCATCATCATCATCATCATCATCAGCATCATCATCATCATCATCATCATCATCACCACTATCATCATAGTCACCATCATTGTCAGAAATCTTTGACAAATTTAAATTTTATTTGATATATTAAGACGTTGTTTTTCAATCTTTTGATCTTGGTCGCTGACTGATATTGTCTATTTATCATTAAAATAACAAAATGGGAGAACAAATATATATATATATATATATATATATATATATATATATATATATATATATATATATATATATAAGCAGAATGTTATCACTCATACTCACATGTTATTCGAACTCACAGAATCGAAAACAATTAAGTACTAAAAGACTTGATGGGGCCAAGAGCGTTCTTCTCGGTAAAGTCGTGGCCTTCGTAAAGTTATGGCCTGACAACGTAGCCATCGTTATGTTGTAAAGCGCTTTGAGCACGTTTAGTGGGTATTGTGCTATATAAAAGCTCAATTTTTTAAATTTTTTTTATTTTTATAATAGCCCGATACTGAAATCCAAAAGGACTGGCGGTTTGACGTCATCATTTGGTTTTTGCACCGCCTAGTGAGTTGTCGTTAGTAGAGCTCATGGAAAAGTTATTTCATTGGTTGAACTATTGAATACAACTCACGATTTGTTTTCTTTTGAGGCAAAAGACTGGCATTTTGACATCATTTTTTGGTAAGTATCAGGCCATAACTCTACGAAGGCCACGCTGAACTGACCAAAAAATGACGTCAAAATGCCAGTCTTTTGACACAAAAGAAAACAAATCGTGAGTTGTATTCAATAATGACGTCAAACTGCTAGTCCTTTTGGATTTCAGTGTCAGGCTATAAATAACGATGGCTACGGTAAAGTACATTAGACTAATGTGTGTGTAACCCATGACACAATGCCGTAAAGAAGTTTTTTCACTCATACGCTCAACATCCCCCCAGCTTTCATAATTAATACAAATATTCCTATTCGTACAAAAACTCTTATAAAATCAGTCACTGCCAGGTCTTCATCAACACCCGAGTTGAGTAGGGTAAATGACTGTAAAGTACCTTACAAAAGGACACAACATCGGGACCAGAATTTTCCACGACCACTGTCAAACATCAAGCCACTAATCCCGCTTAACATTGCTTGACGTTTGCGACAAGACGAGAGACCATACCACTGAGCCAACGAACATGGTAGGTATAGATAGTTTGAAGTTGACGTCACTCGGGTCTTTGTTATTGCTTTTTGCCATCAGACTATAAACGTTCAAGGTTACACACAGTTTTGTGTGTTGGTCCGTTATACTTCCGGATGGCAATGTTGCGAACTTCTTAGCCAAGCGCATACTATCTATACCGTGCTAATAAATAAATGTCATTTCCACCAAGCTTACCATCTTGAGTCCCACCACCGTATGGGTGCCTGCGGCCACAGAGAATCCCTCGTCTTCGGGGAATGGGATGGTACCGGGCTCGTGAACAACAACTTGGATTCCGGTGGACGGCGTGAAGGCCTTGATGTATTCGTGTCTTTGTAGGTACAGGGTGAGATCTAAGCCTATTGGATAGCAATTCATATTTCATTTTTATAGACCGTTTCAAAAATACATGAGCATAAATTTCGATCTGTTTCTCTCGAATAGTGTTGCGTATTGTTTAAAACATATATGGCAAATCTAGATACTATTTTAGGATGCAAGGCAGCGAGCTTGAATTTTATAAATCGTTAAAAGGCTAACTTTTGAACCAATTGTTTGTGCAAAAAATTATTAATCTAGATCTAGTCAGATTTTTAAATAAAATAATAGCGCGTATTTTTCTGTGGGTTTCTTTTCGAAGCGGTCCCTCTATCAAAAGTTGTAAAAATGTGTGTCTCTAAATAAATTTGTCTTAACTGAATATAGATCTAGATTTTGGACCGTATTGATGTCATATCAATAAAAACTTTCTTCTTTAAACCTATTAGAAAATACTCTAAGACCGCTACCATAAAATTAGAGATTTTATACTTTTGACCAGTCTATATCAAATTTATGTAATCCTCTTTGGCATAAACACAAGCTATTTCTCAAAATTGTGCAATCAAAAATATGCTGTAAGCACGTAGTAATGTTCACTTTCATTTGTATGCATCAATAATGGGTATTGATAGTTATAAAATGTCGATTTCTAATAGTTAAGGATTGCCAATTCCTTCATATATAAATTCTGTATATGGATAGTATGCCCTTGGCAAAGAAGCTCACAACATTGCCACCCAGAAGTATAACGGACCAGCACACAAAATTCTGTGTTACCATGAATTTTTATAGTCTGGATAACACAGTTAAGTGAGAATTACTCATAAACGTAGATGGCAACAAACAATAACAAGGACACGAATGACGTCAACTTCATTCTATCTATACATCATAGAAGTTTCAATTAATCGAACATTCCATTTAACAAATTCCTTCAAAATGGATAAGCGCAAAATTCATAATTTTGATTCTGTACATCTACGATTTGTGATCCTTACCAGTATTTGATTTTGATGTAGACGTCTAGCTGTACTAAGCGAAATCCTTTCCTATTGTTTTAAAATTGATGAAAACAATTTTTTGAATTCAGACAAATTGATTCAGAGGCTCATACAATTTTGTGCAGCTGTGCATTGATGGACAGTTGAGAAAAATGAAAAAAATGCCCCACTTATTAAAATCTGACTATAGTAAGGTGAAGTGCAATCGAAGAGTATTTCGAGGAGGTTGTGTGTGTTGGACCCGCGATCTCCAGTAGTCGGTGAGAGAGAGCTCTAGTAATGACCTGAGTTTGATACGATTTTTTTGGGGATCGTGGATAGCTCATACGTTAGAGTCACGCTCTCACCGGCCAGGAGGAGTTGTCGTACCAATAAGGTTCAAACCCCCATCACCGCCGCGAAAATTTTTTATTCTCTATTGTCTTCTGGCACTTTTCTACTCACTTCATCTCTTAGTGCAATCGAAGCCAGTGTGTCGAATTACAACGACATTTATCAGACGGTGAAAAAGATACGAGCCAAAGAGTGTGATCATGAATTTTGAAACCGACTATAATTATTTAGTATTTTGAGTCAGTTGGTTTTCTTGAGGCTCACAAGTTTATGATGAATCTGCTAATGCTGCTGATATTCATACTGATGATGATGATGATGATGATGATGATGATGATGATGATGAAGATGATGATGATGATGATGATGATGATGATGATGATGATGATGATGATGATGATGATGATGATGCATGGGTCGACCTTATCAATCTCAATACTCAATGGCAAAGCTGGTTCTTTATATATAATTATAATAGAATTCTCTGACCTGAAGACGGGCCGTCGTTTGAAACAAGAAACTGGTCGTACTGCAGGGTATAACAATTTCCAAAGGCGCTTGAGGAAACACGCTTGAAGTGACTGTCATTTGATAAAGCAAAACATTAGATACATATATATTGATGATATTTATCTCATCTACTCATTTATTTCATCGAATAATTAATCTATTCTCTGATCTGTAGCCGTTTCTTCATTTGGTTATTCCCTGATGATGTTTTACAGTGGCTTTTAAAACTCAATAAACGTATATACTTTTAATCATAATAAATCTAACTTTATTGTTGTCGAAAATAAGTGAGGGTAAAATTTATGTTATTCATTCTTTATCATAGTAAATGCGATCTTCTTGGACGAACACGAGCCAAATTTCTCTATTTCCTTAATAAATTTCTTTATAGAGTAAGTTCACGTGCGTGACCACTCTCTTGTCATGTAAAGTGGTGGCCGGTCGATAGAAAACGTATTATTATATTAAACAAATCAAACATTTTATTGATATTTAATTCTCGACATAATATTCAGGAACGTGGAACACCTGCCTGGTCTTAATGTCGGGGGAGTGAATATTAATAATCTCCGTTATGCTGATGATACAGTGCTTATAGCAGAAACTGAACAAGATCTACAAGCCATTGTAGATATAGTCAAAACTGAAAGTGAAAAGTTTGGCCTGCTCATGAATGTGAAAAAAAAACAAAGACAATGCTATTTAGCAAGAGAAAAAACAATGGGAAAATATCAATTGAAATAGATGGAAAGATCATAGAGCAAGTAAAGTCATTCCAATATCTAGGAGCATTATTGGCAGAAGAAGGAAAATGCGATGCAGAAATCATCAGACGAATTGCATTGGCTAAGAGTAAATTTTCAAAAATGCATTCCCTAACCACATCTCACGACCTATCACTTATCACAAAAACACGTCTGGCAAAATGCTACATTTGGTCAACACTACTTTATGGATGTGAAACATGGTCTCTGACAAAGACACTAGAAAACTAACTCAGAGCATTTGAGATGTGGACCTATAGAAGAATTGCAAGGGTATCCTGGAGGGAAAAGAAATCAAATCATCAAGTACTCCAAACTTTAGGAATAACATCAACAACGATCATTTCAACTATTAGAAAGAAGATAACCCGATATTTCGGCCACATCAGAAGGCACGACTCACTACAGAAGACCATTGCAGAGGGAAAGATAGAAGGCAAGCGTGGTCGAGGACGAAGAAGGACAAGCTGGCTTGGAAATGTCGCAGCGTACGTAGGAAGCCCCATAAATCAATGTGCGAAACTCGCAGATGAGAGAGAGAGCTGGCGAACCATGATCTCCAACGTCGTGTCCGACATGGAACATCGGTGAAAAAAAATTCTCTACAAAAGTGACCACCGCATACTCATAAAGATGAAGTCTAATACGATAAAGAAGAGTGGAACAGTGTTCCATTTTAAAACTAAGGTTTCATGACTAGTATCAGACAATCGTCCAGATGATGTTTGTTGTGCAATTGTTGGAGTGGCATCAGTAGCTGAATCGGGTTGATATAATTTAAAATCATTGCATCAATCCTTGACTTCAAGTGCGTGAGCATGTCTCTATTTGTCTGAAAGCCTGTCAGCCAAAAATACAAGCCCAGTCCAATGACATAGTATTTCAACGACAAAAAATGGTTCTTACTTAGTAAATAGTAAATAATGAATTTATATAGCGCCTAAACATCCATGTTAATCGTGCTCTGCGGCGCTTTACATAATAAAAATGTTTTAGAATTAAAAAACAAAAACAAAAACAAAAAAAAAAAATCACGACACTAGATCTACATGCATGAATACATAAACAAAATCTAAGCAACACCTATTTCATTTTTTTTAAAAAGCCTTACGGAACAACTCAGTCTTCAGACATTTCCTGAAAGATGATAAATTTCCACAGGACTTTGTCCGAGGACTGAGTGCGTTCCATAGGATTGGAGCAATGGATGAAAAGGTTTGTTTTTTTTGTTGTTTTTTTTACCGAAAGTGGATTTTGAGGTGGTAACCTTATTATACATTCTTTTTTTTTAATTCCTGGTTTGTGCTACAATTCTACTACCATTTTGGTTTAATCAATAGACCGTTACATGGAGCCTCTCCATTTTACGCTATTTCACGCTAATGGACATGTGTGCGTCGGTTATCACGCCATGAGTTATTTTCTCTTTCCAGTACGATTTCAAATTAATTAATTGAGAGAGGAAACCGCTTGATTCAAAGATGAAGTATTAATAATTTAAGGCATCCTTTCTTTCCATTTAAAGTGATTAATCGCGCTATCAATAACATTCATTAGATGGAACTGAAAGTAAATAGATTTTGCAATGCGGTTGTGTTGTAATCCATTTATCAACGACCGTTGGTGGAAGAAATCCATGGAAAAATCTCTCTCTCTCTCTCTCTCTCTCTCTCTCTCTCTCTCTCTCTCTCTCTCTCTCTCTCTCCCTCTCTCTCTCTGTGTGTGTGTGTGTGTGTGTGTATTGGTACGTAATAGTGTGCGTGTCGTATAAAATAATATCAATTAAATGTGTTCAAAATACTTAACGAGTTGTCCCAACACGGGGCTAAACGTGAGGCAGCCTTCGTAGCTACTGTATTTCTTTTCCAGAAAAATCGTTGTCACCAGCCAGGCAAGCATCTTACATTTGTATAATAAGGTATACAATAGTCTTCAACAGTCGTAACGTCACTTCCTTCCTAATGACGTATGGTAACTTAGTAACACTGGCTCTAAACTATCGGAACAATGGCGGACGCCGTATGAAATATTTCTCCGGCGAGCCTAAACGCGTATCCAGAGGAAAAAAACCCCATCAATTTGATCACGTTTTGACTTTTACACATTCTGATCACAAGGCATATGAAAAGGGAATGAAAAGTTCTAGCCAGCATGAAGAATAAAAAGTAATGATTTTCTTTGTTTAGAACCAAGATGGCCGCCGTTGCCGGGCGCGTGACATCAGACTACTGAATCCAATTGTGAATATCAAATTTAGAAATTAAGGAGTAGGAACCGATAGCACATCTGACCGATAATCAGAAGGTCTGAGGTTCGATACCCGGTCGAGGTCGACAGACTTTTTGAGATGGCTTTTTTCCTTGTATTTTTCTTTCCTGCTTTGTCTGGCACCTTTCATATACATATACAATTGTGTGTCACTAAGGTGTAGCTCAAGGTTTCGACTCAGGGAAAGGTAGCCCGACAAAGCCGTGGGCCTATGGAAGTTTATCGTAGTATCTATAGTGTTAAACGGACAGTAGCGATGCCTGCCACCCTTTGGATCAGATGATAGTTTGTGGCAAGGAACTTTCCAAGTTAACCCCAAATATATATATTATATATATATATATATATATATACATATATATATATATATATATATATATATATATATATATATATATACGTGTGTGTGTGTGTGTGTTTGTATGTTGCCAATTAGTTATTAATTGTATAATTTGAGCTGTGATAATAAATATAAATTGTTCAAACTTGCCCAGGTTTGCATTTTCGGCCAACTACGTCGCAATGAATATGCATATGTCTGAGTTGATGCCCCATTCTCTCTCGGGTGTGGCTGTAGAAGCAGACCAAAACACACAAAAAAAATCAATCATAACATAAATGACAAATCGTCTATAAACGATATTGATTCTATGACCTTCCCATCTATTTTTAGAATTCCCCCCAAAAATTCACACCCACCCCCGCAAAAATAGACATTTCTTACTCAAACAAAAAGTAACAAGTGAGCTCTACAACACAGTGTTTAGTATTTATAGCTGTAATCAAAGATTTTCTTTAAATTTCGTGATGTACAAGAGAAATCAGAATGAGAAAATTGTTGGTTACATCGTAACGAATGTGACGATTTTCCTATGGGTAGTAAGGAGAGGGTTAAAATAAAATACTCACAACATCCGCCGGCCGGATATAACACTGTGTATAATGTTCATAGTCTGATAGATACCATTTAGTGAGTAATTCTCCTAAAGTGGCTGACTAAATAAAATAACAAAGAGCTGAGTGTCGTCAATTTTGTTCCTTTTATAATGCTGGGGTCAGCCTGATGCTTTTAGTTGAAGTGACAGCTTGTCATTGAACTTTGAGTAAGGATAAATGTGACCAATCATCTCAACACGGTATAATGTCGAGCGGTTTCATGTCCGAAAGGCACCGATTTCGAATATCCGCTACAATGTGTGGCTTGAGCAAGTCACCTCGCCCTAGCTCAGTTTTGCTGTCCGCAAGGCATGCCGATGAATATCCGCTACATTGTAGTTCCATAGACAAATCGGCTACATCAGTATATGCGTAAATACGATCTATCAAATACTAATACCAAATATAAGTATCCATAAAATAAAAATAGTAATAATAAATAATAGTAATTTAATAATATAATATGATATAATAATAGATATAATAATATATAATATATAATAGATAATATGATGATGTGATGATGATGATGATAATAATAATAGAATAATAATAATGTGAATGATGATGATTATTGTTATAATGATTGGATATAATGAATTGAATATATATAATTAATCTATTAATTAATATATTATTACATTTTAGAATAGATTTATTATATATTAATATATTATTATAATTATTATTATATATTATTATTTATTATTATTATATATTATTATTATTATTATATTATAATTATCTATAATATCTATTATTATTATTAATTATTATTATTATTATTATTATTATTATTATTATATTATTATTATTATTATTATTATTATTATTATTATTATTATTATTATTATTATTATGATTATTATATTATAGTTTGCTTTGCTTTATTTTTTATTTATATACTTTGATTTATTGATTGAAATATTATTATATTCATGTATGAGTTATATTGGCAAAAAACAAACCTTTGAATTGAAAAATTGAATATATTCCGACAATAAAAACATTTTGAATTGAATTAAATTGAAAACATTATTTATAATATGAGCAGGCAAAACGTTTTCCTGATCATTTCATTATGACAAGGTGTCATGTTAGGTATCTTAAATGTGATGCTTTGTCTTGTTTCATCTGTGTTACTGCTGTTTAAGGTTAATTGAAAATTAAAAGCCGTATTATGTCGGGACGAATAAAATGATTGAAATTTACTTCATAGCCACAGATAATATGATGACATTTGAAGTCGATTTCTACTCGTTCTAGTGGAGTTCAAATTTAATAATTTATTACATAGCAAAAGCCTTTAAGTTCGTGCTTCTTTCCATTTAATTTCCATTCTACATTCACATTCTACATTCAGGATCCTATTCATCCTCACATAGACTCATACCGTTTTGAGAATATGGGACATATTTAATTGTTCTTATTTTTCATAAATTTGAATTTTAAAAAATAATAAAAGAATTGAGAATGTGGGTCATACTGTTATTATTTTTCATAAAAAAAAAAAAAGAATTGCGTTTGACAACAATTGACTCACAGCGATTCGGCACCATAGAGTATTTGGAATACAGAGTGACATTTTCTAACTGATGACATCGTTTGGTCTTTTCCCTTTTCTCCCATGTTGTCCTGGAATTGATCAATAAGCTTGTGTATCGTACAGAATAATACAAAGTGATACTACTAGGTTGCCAAAAGCTGTGGACTGTAAAAAGTAATGAACAGAAATGTATATAGCGGCTTAAAAAAAGAGCCAAAGACCAAAACACGGAACGTTTCAGACTCAAAATCCTTCTTCAGCCAACAACAACAACAACAAAAAACAAACAATAAAAACATAAATACTCCACCGAAAAAAAAAGAACTGAATCCGCCTAGGAATACAGACGCTTCAATTCTTACTACATTTTTATTTATTTATTTTCAACTTTCCTTTGCTTATTTTTTTACTGACGAAGGGTTGGTACCCGAAATGTCCATTGCCTGTATTGTTCCTATCCGAAGCCTTTCCATTTTTACCTTTTCGTTAGTATGTTTACGATCCCTAGCTTCAGGCAGCCCCCACCGATTGACTTGTCATCCACCATCTCAATTTAGTCATTATGCCAGTTAAACCAGATTCCAGAAATTTGATTTAAAGTAAAAACGAGAAGAATTACAAAATTTGAGACTGTTTGAAATTGTTTGATAAACGATATCCATTCTTCTCAATGAAGTAAGTTATGAATTCAAATGAATTTTCATAATTCAGACCTTAAAGTCAACTTTCAATACCTAATTCACCCCGCAAATAAAGCAATGTCATTCTGCTTTGAACAATTTGGGACAAACACGAAAAAAGCCCAGTCAACTCATTGCCAATAACACTGAAAAACGATCTCAATATAATATTGCCAAAGATCAACCTCTGGTTACCATCAACCATAGACTTCAACAACATCAGTCATATAGCATCAAGCAGATAGGAATAGAAATTCTTCTGCACAAAAAATCGAGAAGGCTGCGAGCAAACATCGTTCGACTTGCAGCAACAGCTTGAAGTCATCGTCATTCGGTCCTACTAATTGCCGTCCGGCGGCCCAGGAGAACCGTCCGGAGGTCATCTAAAGCATTTTCAAGCCATCCGGATGCCCTATGACATGTACGAACCTTACTGAAAATGTCATGATTGAAATGGAATGTAGATTTGTCTGAACAAGTTAATCTTTTATTGATGCGATGTATAACAAGTAATAGCTGATGCACCATACAATGGGGATAATAGGATGCAATGGCTAGTCATATAAATATTAAAGCTATGGAGACTTAACGTATCAGATCTTAGTTGAATAATATAGGTCACATTTATGAATATGCCTGGTATTTATGGTGGGTTCGAAGTTCCAACTGTTGTCATTAAGCTTTGAGATTTTTGATTTAGCGCACTCTCTACTAAATATACTAAAAGCACTTTATAATGTGTCCTAAACTAGCAGGAACAAAAAAATTATTTTAGAAACTAGCATTGAAACTAAGGAAAATAAAGCAAAAAGACGGTTGGATGCAAAATACAAAAATTAAATATCCAATCATATAATAATACGGGAGTGGAGGTGGGGGGGGGGGGGTAGGCGAAGTATCCCCGCTTCAAGCAATTTCGTTCTTTTTTCATTGGACAATATTATCAATTCCCAATTTGCTCACTTCGGACAACAGGGGCGATTCCTGTTGAATCAGACATAATGTTTTGTGGATTATCTATATTCCTTCCTGTAATGCCTAGACAACGGTATCTGATGGTGCCGTGGCGGAAGGGGTAATTATATTTTTTTCTCCAAACATATAATAACAGTTAATTCAGCAAATCTGTCAAGAAATGTTAGAGGCATTACAGAAACAGACATGCCTTTAAAAATGTCATGTAAGTGCAGGAAAAAACATCCCTCATAGTTTTTTTTAAATATAGGAAGAGCCCCAAAAAAACTTGATCTCAGAGGAATCTTGGGAGCACATAAGACAAGGGGAATAAATAAAACAAAAGATTATGAACACAAAATCACCATGACTAAATGGTCAAATCTCGAAAGAATATATCCTTGAAAGACAAAGAAGTGAATATGTGGACAAGAAATGGCGAACGAGTATATATCGAAAACCTAACAACAGAAGCAGAAGAAGAGGCGTTACGACCAAAAATCACTACAAATTGGAATGGTTTCAATTTTAGGAATATTCTAGCCAACAAATTTAAGTGAAACTCAGAGAGATAAAACAGATACAGTGAGCATAGCTACAAATTGGAACGCAACGGGGGATGGATTGGTTGTGTTGGCAAAAGACAGAGAGGTAGACCAAAAAAGCTGGAGACGATCAATGGATAAAAAGCTAAAACAAAGGTTGGCCTAACCTGGATTATTATCGGTATCTATGCAGCCGATAGACAAAAATGGAAGCCCTTGGTAGATGCCTTATGTGCATCATGGCTCGACGATGATTAAGTAAGCATGAAACTGTAGCTAGCGCCTGTGTTACATGGGTCTCTTCTAGAAAGATTTCCCCAAAGGGAATTTCATTTTTATTTTTTTCAATAATTTACAAATCCCTTTACTCACTTTGCCTTTCTTTTCATTACCAGAAGTTCCATCACTTCCACCAGGTTTGGCACCACCACCACCACCCTTGCCTGGCCGAGATTTATCACCACCGCTGCCATCGGCACGACTTTCGTCCCAATCTGTATTCAGGAAGGAGTCAAAATCAAAGTTGTCAAACAGATTGCCTACATCGTCAGTTTTGAATGAATCGCCGTCGTTGTTGTCGTTGTCTTTCAGTGATGAATACGTTGTTCCATCATTTCTGCAATAAATACGAATACAAAATAAAGATCAATGAAAAGTATACAATCAAAGATAAAGCACGTCAACCAATAATCATATTAGTAGTTGCCATCAAACAAGGATACTCAAATCAAAGTTATAAAGTCCCCCGCGAGTAATTGATGATTTTTATACTAATGATGATGACGGCGACACCGATAATGATTATGATGTTCAAAATAACGATGATAATGCTGCGGCTTTTGCTGCTACTTCTGCTGCTACTGCCGCTGCTGTTGCAGCAGCTTCTAATGGTGCTCACACCACTATGTTATGACGATCCACCCAATCAGCAAATTCTTTACTGCACTCGTGCACCGTCGCAAACCGTCCGGAAGCTTCGTATCAACTAGATGCTCTGCGCTTTCGGGCTCGTTACGACAACGGGCACATGTTGGACAGGTGGAAAGTTCCCACTGATGAAACGAGTTTGCCGTTAGGCAGGTTCTCGACCGAAGCCGATTCGCTACCTCCCATTGCCTCCTCTTACTGGTGGAGAAACCTGGCAGGGTTGCAGGGACTTATGCACCATTCCCTCTCTGCTGCTGCTGCTCCTGCTGCTACTGATGATGATGTTGATGATGATGATGATGATGATGATGATGATGATGATGATGATGATGATGATGATGATGATTAAGAAGAAGAAGAAGAAGAAGAAGAAGAAGAAGAAGAAGAAGAAGGAGGAGGAGGAGGAGGAGGAGGAGGAGGAGGAGGAGGAGGAGGAGGAGGAGGAGGAGGAGGAGAAAACTCGACATTAATTCAATAACTTACGAGCTGTTTAGCTTAAACCCTGGTGGACGTTCACTTGCAGGTGGGTTAAGGGGGCGTTCCGGGTCGAAAGAGTTAATTAAGCCAGCCAACTCTGGCGAAGCACGATGGACTTGAGACATTCGGACTGGGTTAACATTACAAAACGTTACTGCTGGCAGAGGTAGAGTACTAAATTGCAGGTCTGTTGATGATGCCTTTTGGTAGGACGTGTACTGCAGGAATAATCTGATGAAGATAAGATTATTTAACAGTTATTCCAATTCGGCCAGTACTTCCGTTTGGTTCAACGAATGTGAAAGCTATGGAAAGAAAAATGTTCGGTTCACATGTTTTCTGGCAATCCACTTCTATGACATATTATGAATCTTGCTTCTACGTAATTCATGTGATGGTTGTGTAGCGATCTATATCAAATCGTTCCTAACTTTTCCAGGATTGTACATAACTCAATATATATTCTCACAGCGTCGCCCATACGTTATTGTTTCATTACCTCCGCATAATTTGAAGGCCATCTGCTATAGCTACGAGAATGACACTGCAGCAGTGACATCTATATGAAGTCCTAGCACTGCAGTAATAAACGTCCAGCCGATAGGCGGGAGAGCCATGTGGAACTGACCGCCCCGTGGTCAACAGGCATAATAAAAGTGTCTTAGGATTACATATGACATTCAGACTTAGTGCGTACTGTAATGGTAGGTACCTCTATTTTGGCTGTCTGTATGGCGAGTAGTAGCAGATGACCCATCACCTAGTGGTGTCGGTCATATGACATTTGGTACTCTTCCACAACGTATGCAGAATATGATTGGTCTCGAGAAAATCACCAGTCAAATCCTGGCACTTACGAATCTTGGAACATCATTGGTTTCTGTGATTCACTAACTCCAGTGATAATTCTATATAAACAAAGACCCGCCTACATCAGTCGCTCTCCCATTTTATCACCCATTCCTATCACCCACATCCTCTAATGGTGTACTCAAAATTCTACTTAGCGGGAAACATTGTGTGAACAGGGGTATGGAATAACTACATCCATCTTATAGTGGTGGACTTACATTGTATTATTATTTATATATGCCATTTAAAACTAGTATGTGTAGTGAGTAATAATTAATATTGTGTTTCGCCTGTCCGTAAGTAGAGACAACCTGTAAAATAACATAAATCGATAACTCATGTTATAAACAGAAAGTGATAATTCATGTTATCATAACAAAATATCTCATCCACTCTTTATATATATATATATATATTATTGTATATGTATATATGTATATATGTACGTATAGACGTGACAGGTTGCAGGGCCTGTAAGGCACATTAAAGCAAGGCCTCGATTACGATCTGGATATGAGATTAACCAAATCCACAATAATCGATGTATGAGGATACAACGAAGCGCATTCCGCGTTTAATAGGACTCAGTAGTCTGATGTCACGAGCGCCCAGCAACGAGCAACGTGGTTCTAAACAAAGAAAATCGGTACTTTTTATTCTTCACGTTGACTAGAACTTTTTCACATGTCATGTGATCAAAATGTCTAAAAGTCAAAACATGATCAGATTAATAATGCTTTTCTCCTTTGGATACACTTGTATGCTCGTCGGAGAAGTATTTCATAAGGGCGTCCGCCATTGTTCCGATAATTTAGAACCAGTTACTAAGTTACAATGCGTCATTACGAGGGAAGTGAAGTCACGACTGTTGAAGTCTATTGGCACAACGGGATGTAAGAATTGGAACAACGGTTTCCGAATTGGGAAAAGTGGTTAGGTCTCATGAATTAAAGCAAACACACAAATAAAGTCTAATAATGGACAAAAAGTTTCGTTCAATGGTGTTCGCATCACATGCAACAGTTATTTTCACAATTACTCTCGGTGTGTGCCTATTAGAAGTCAGATGAGCTGAGAGAGCCAATTTTGGGTGTCCGAATTGGAACACCCAATCCTATAAGAGTTCCATAATCTGCTAATCTGTTTGTCTTTATCGTGTTTCTATATTTAAAGTTTGGCTTTGGATATAAAAAGTGTGTAATGCATTATCATTACTGCATCTAAAACTGTTCAAGTATATTATTGGTCTCGTTTGATATCGATTGAAATAGAATTGTAGAAAATAATGACTGTGTACGGAGTAGACACAACTGATTTCGATACTTGAAAATTGAATAATGATAATGATAAGAGAAAAAGAAGAAGAAGAAGAAGAAGAAGAAGAAGAAGAAGAAGGAGGAGGAGGAGGAGGAGGAGGAGGAGGAGCAGGAGGACGACGATGACGACGACGACGAGGAGGAAGAGGAAACGGAGGAGGAAGAGGAGGAGGCGGAGGAGGAGGGTGAAGAGGTGGAGGATGTACTTACAGTGTCAGATGGATAGTCATTCCAATCAATGCAATAATGAGTAGAATGGTCCAAAGAGTCCTCACCACGAAATACTTAGTCCCAATTATAAATGACACCCCACTGACTGAACTCTTTTCTAAATAAATCGACAAAGCCTTTTGTAATCTTTCTTTACGAGGATTATCAAATATTTTATCATCCTCGAATCTCATATTGTTGTTTCTAATTAAAAGCACAAATAAAACACCAACCGATCCTTATCGTAACAATGGTCAGCAGCGATCGAGTAGGAAATAGCAATCCAAATGAGTTCAATGACTTGGTGCTGCTGTTGTTATTGGCATCACAAATAAATAGGGGCTGGAAACATACACGAGGTTCACACAGCACATAGTAGCACAAAACTGTGTTAGTTTTTGTATACAACAAGGGATATATTAGCTGAAAGAATCGAAGCTGCGAAAACCAGACAGTGTTGTTTTGTTGTTGTTGTTGCTGTTGTTGTTGTTGTTGTTGTTGTTGTTGTTGCTGTTGTTGTTGTTGTTGTTGGGATTTTTTCAGAGGAATGCGATAAATATTTTGGTAAAAGTAACGTTTGGTTAACCAGCACACTTGTGTCCTTCAGTGTGTGTGCTGAATGTCGTAAAATCGACAGACTCCTTTTTTTTTTTTCTTATTTAATTTTTTTTTCCCCTTATTTTCGCTGAGGTCGTAATTGACGTGTACTTAATTGAAGGTCTGATAATCCAAATTGTAAATGGCTCAATGTTGTCCTGGAAATTATTATACTCTCAAACTGACGCAAAATATTGCCCATTACAACAATGTTAAATCAATTCCGTAAATGCATTTGCTTATCAGACCTGTAAATATGCCCACGTCACTCATAACATTTTAAAAATGTAGCCAGGTACTTTTGTATGGCAAAGACCAATAAGTTAGTAAACTTTTGCTCCTTTGTTTGACTCTTTAAAAAAACACTTGTCAAAATGAAATAATAGTCTGCAAAAGAGTACATATGTTCATGCATGAATGATATACAAAAGATGTGTGTGCGAGTATGTATTTACACGCGCTTTTGCACACGTCAACTCAAAATGGAGGAAAAGAGGAAGGACAAAGGGGTGGGGAAGAGAAAGTGAGTGAGAGGTGTGAGATTTGTGGGGGGTTGGGGGGGGGAGCAGAGAGAGAGAGAGAGAGAGAGAGAGAGAGAGAGAGAGAGAGAGAGAGAGAGACGAATACATAATCCCATCCATAATTGAAAGAGTACTATTATGAATTGCGAAGGACCACAGCGATCAGTCTGACAGCGTTAAATACTAGATTACCCTTGGGTGCCATAATGCGTTGGTATTGGGGTTTTTGTTGTTGTTTGTAGCACTTATAGGCAGTCATTGTGGACAGATTATTTAGACTGTGACGAATGACATAGAGTGATAGAGAAATGAATAACAATTTCCATTAGATTTCCATTCTATGTTCCTAACAATGGTATAGGTTATTATAAATTTCCATCTATCTATCTATCTATCTATCTATCTATCTATCTATCTATCTATCTATCTATCTATCTATCTATCTATCTATCTATCTATCTATCTATCTATCTATCTATCTATCTATCTATCTAGATAGATAGATAGATAGATAGATAGATAGATAGATAGATAGATAGATAGATGGGGAGGTAGATAGATGGAAATTTATAATAACCTATCTATCTATCTATCTATCTATCTATCTATCT
>NC_088361.1:118999183-119004183 GCF_034508935.2 Berghia stephanieae
CAATCACTCTCTCACACACACACACACACACACACACACACATATATATATATATATATATATATATATATATATATATATATATATTAGTCATAGAAGTTTATGAACGCCTTATAGGCGACTTGCTGTTTATGTACTCTGACTTTTCTTATTGTGGCATCGTCAACATAAACTTTTTTTTCTGGAAATTTTTTTTACCAAGTTATTCGTGAGTTTTTACTGCATATTCATATATACTTTTTACGGATTTAGACTACCACTCTACTGGGTTTTTGTGTAATAATAATATTTTTACAATGTTTACGATCATTTTAATTTTTTGGAGTCCCATTGAATTTTAGTCAACAAGTCAAAACACCATTGTCACTATATTAACAACAACAATGTTTTTAACGAAAATCCCACTTTTGACAATGAGTGAATTATACCTAAACGAAGAAAGAAAACCACAACAACCAAACTGGAGACTTATTTTACACATTCTATTGTATACAATATCTTTACATGCAGTGTATTCAAAAATCTAATGGTGCCAGCATTATGTACTTTAATGCACGATCAGTGAAAAACAAAACGGCCCTCATTAATGATATTGATATGATCACCGACGCAAATAGTGACATTGTTTTTATAACGACGGAAACCTGGCTTGCTGAAAGCGGAGATTATGTCGTTTTGAATTAATTAAAACCGGCGCATTACAACATCCTTTCACATCCACGTTCCACTGGTCCAGGAGGCGGTATCTGTATTCTTTGTAAAGACCATCTGAAACTCAAATTTTAAAAAAGTGACAACGTGCCCATCATTCGAGTTTCTCAAATTAATAACTCTTAATACTACATTCTTTTGTCTATACCATCCACCACCATCGGCGCAGAATTTCTAGACTCATCGAGATTTTGTTAAGAAATCACGATCATTGGTGATTTTAACATCCATTAGGAGTCTATAAGCAATCACCTCTCTGCTGCTACGAGAGCAATTCTAGATCCCCACAGTCTTATCCAACACATCCAAACATCGACGCACGAAAAAGGCACATTATCGACTGGCTCAGAACATCTGGAGTCGAAGTCATCACCCTAACAGTTACAGACCAGTGCGTTTCGGACAATTTCACCATCACATAGAGCATCCACGCCAAGGAGAGACAAAATAGATGTCTCATCCCGCAAAGACATCAAGGACGAGTTGACTTCAAAAGATAATGATGCGAATTTTTCGACCGTGTCAACAACATCCTATCGCCGGTTATGGAGAGACACGCACCTTTGCGTACTAGAACGGTCACAGATCGTCCTCCTGCGCCATGGATTTCTGACGTCCTCAAGAAAGCCAAACGACAACGTCGCGCGGCTGAACGCAGATGGCTCCACACAAAACATCCAGAGGATCGAGTGTCACTGAAACGGTGTACGGAGGAAATGAAATATATCATCAGAGAGGAGAAAATCACCTACTATATGAACAAAATTGAAGAGTGCCCAAATTCAAAGATTCTTTTTACCGTTATTGTTGAAATCAGTGGAAAGTCAAAATCAAATTAAATGTATTACCATCCAATATCCCATTGTGTGACTTACCAGAATCTTTTGCACAGTATTTTGATGGAAAGGTATTGAAAATTAGAACTGAGCTTGATTCAGGTCAGAGTGATATCTCCATTGAGTGTGACGTCATGCCTTTTGAAAGACCGACTTTCCACAAATTTAGGGAGGTTAGCTTCTCGGAAGTCAGAGATGACATAGTGTCATCTGCGCCCAAATCATGTGCCACTGTTTCTACAAACACACGACTTTTCATGAAATGTTTAGTGTCAACCGTCGACTATTTAACCTTGATTATTAATGATTCGTTATCCTCCGGATCTGTGCTGATTGCTATAAATCAGCATTTGCAACCCTTCTGATTAAGAAACCAAATTTTAAAAAATTACCGGCCTGTACCCAATCTTTCCTTTATCTCTAAGATTCTCGAAAAAATTGTCTTGATAGAGCGAAAAGACCACCTTTTGGCAAATAAATTGATCAAAAAATACCAATCTGCATACAGGGAAAGACACTGTACAAAGACAGCGATTTTGAAAATTGTCAACGACTTAATGCTATTGTGTGACAATAGCGAAGTGTCAATTCTTGCACTGCTCGACTTGTCAGCTGCGTTTGACACTATCGACCACTCAATTTTAATTCTTAAAGAGCTTTTCTAATATATATGGCATCAACGACATTGTACTGCGTTGGTTTGCATCGTATCTTACTGGTAGAACCCAGTCAGTTTTAATTAATGGCAAACAGTCAGAACCTTATCACTGAAGTTTGGAGTTCCTCAGGGCTCGGTACTCGGCCCTGTACTTTACGTCCTGTATACAATGCCACTTGGGCGAGTCATTTCTACACATGGTGTGAATTATCATATGTATGCCGATGATACGCAGTTGTACTACAATGCCATAGGGCATACCGTCGGCTTCATCTCAGGTCCTCACAATTGTATCACCTTCAAATTCCAAAAACTAATCTTAAACGTTTTGACGATAGATCATTCAATAAAGTAGGCCCTAACACTCGAAATTCACTCCCATTGTCAGTCAGACTTGAAAGCAACGTTGATAAATTCAAAAATAAACTGAAATCCTATCTCTTTGGGAAGAATTTGAATTAGATTATGCCCAGAATTATTGCAAAGCTCATACGTCCGTGCGCGCGCGCTTGTGTGTGTGTGAGTAATATATATTTATGTACAGTGTGCATATAGATGTGTGTGTGTGTGTGTGTGTGAGAGAGAGAGAGAGAGAGAGAGAGAGAGAGAGAGAGTATGTGTAATTGGATGCGTGTGAGCTTTTGTTCGTATGTCCGAATCTGCAGTATGTAATGTTTTTTGCAGATCGTCAATGTGAAGCGCTTCGAAGCTTCGGCATAAGCGCTATATAAATGTACATATATTATTATTATTATTATTATTATTATTATTATTATTATTATTATTATTATTATTATTATTATTATTATTATAGTGCAATGCTGCTCGTCTATTTGACATTGAATGCAGGAGCATAAATTAAAATTAATTAACGGAGATCATGCTTTGCGGCACTCCATTAAATATTAAAAAGGCAATATTACCATCAATATTTATTGGTGAGTGCACATCAGCATGTCATCCAAAGCAAACATTCTTGGCGCTGTGCTGGACGATTGTTTAAGCATGGAACATCAAATAAACCAGATGATCAAAACCATGAATTTTTAATTAAAAAGAATCCATCGAATGAAACAATACATTCCTCTCCATTTGCTGAAGACGGTCGTTTGTGCACTGATAATGTCTCGCCTCGATTACTTTAACTCGCTACTTGCTGGTCTACCTGACATAAAACTCGAAAAGCTACAAAAAGTTGAAAATAGAGCAGCAAGGCTTGTCCTAGGTATTGGTCGAAGTGACTCGATGGGTGTCAAGTGTCAAGGCGATGCTGAGGGCATTACATTGGCTACCAGTTAAAGTTCGTACGTGCGTGTGTGCGTGGGCACGCGCGCGCGTGTGTGTATGTATGTATGAGCATATATATATATAACAGAATGTATGACGGTATCTAAAAATAATAACCCACCAGCCTGTGTATTAACAAGCAGAGGACAAACAATACAACAAGTTGAATGTTTCAAATATTTAGGCTTCAATGTAACATCCAATGGAATATCAGATTGTGAAATAAAGAAAAGAATAGGTATGGCGAAGAATGCATTCAACCAGCTGCATACAATTATGAAAAACAGGAATATTAGCATGAAAACAAAAATCAAAGTCCTGGATTGCTATGTACTGTCTGTGCTGCTATATGGTTGTGAGAGCTGGACCATAAACAAGACCATGGTTAAAAGACTGGAGGCAGTGGAAATGTGGTTTTACAGAAGAATGATGAGGGTGTCATGGATGGAAAGGAAAAGAAATGAAGAAATTTTAGAAATGGCAAAATGAAAAAGATCACTGATAACAAAAATCATCAAACGCCAAATGGAATTTTTAGGACACACTATCCGCCACCCTGGTTTGGAAGTACTCGCATTGACTGGAAAGATGAATGGAAAAAGAATAAGAGGAAGACAAAGAATAACGTATTTGAAAGGGATAAGAACTTGGACAGATGAAGCTGAGAAAGGTGGCGCTGCTTTAATAGAATTGGCAAGAGATAGATCAGCTTGGCGGAAGATGACCTCCGACGTCTGCTTCAGATATGGAACTACATGAGATGAGATGAGATATATATATATATATATATATATATATATATATATATATATATATTATATATATATATATATATATATATATGTATATATATATATATATATATATATATATATATATATATATATATATATATATGTATATATATATAGCATATAAATTGTCACTCACATTATATGTGGCCAAGACGTAAGTTTCTGTGGCTTTCGTCCACGTCTTCAGTCGGCATAATATCCGAAGAAAAAAATGTATTCCGTTTGAGGTGTTTACTCCGTATGTCCTGCTTCCGTTGTGTCGTGGTGATTAGTGTTGATGTGTAGTGACATTGTTGTAGTGTGCTCTCATTGCTTGTATTATGAGTGTGTGTGTGTGTGTGTGTGTGTGAGTAATATATGTAGATATGTACAGTGTGTATATGAATGTGTGTGTGTGAGTGCGTGCGTGTGTGTAATTGGATGCGTGTGAGCTTGTGTTCGTATGTCCGAATCTGCAGTATGTAATGTTTATTACTGATGGTCAATGTGAAGCACTTCGAAGCGTCGGCATACGCGCTATATGAATGTATATTTATTATTATTACTTTATATAATGTATCTCCGATTTGTCTGACACTGAACCATACAGAACCTTTCAGATTATTGTAACATCTAGTATATTCCACTTTTGGCATGAAGGTGGTGAGGTGATAAGACAAAAAGAAAATTTAAGATAATTGAGTGTCTTATTACGCCAAAAGTTACTTCGAATGA
>NC_088361.1:119009183-119031683 GCF_034508935.2 Berghia stephanieae
CACCACCACCACCACCACTATTACTACTACTACTACTACTACTACTACTACTACTACTACTACTACTACTACTACTACTACTACTGCCTACTACTACTACTACTACTATACTACTAACTACACTACTACTACACTACTACTACTACTACTACTACTGCTACTACTACTACTACACTGCTACTACTACTACTACTACTACTACTACTACACTACTACTACTACTACTACTACTACTACTACTACTACATACTACTATACTACTACTACTACTACTACTACTACTACTACTACTACTACTACTACACTACTACTACTACTATACTACTACTACTATACTACTACAACTACTACTACTACTACTACTACTCTACTACTACTACTACTACTACTACTACTACTACTACTACTACTACTACTACTATACTACTACTAACTACTACTACTACTACTACTACTACTACTACTACTACTACTACTACTACTACTACTACTACTACTACTACCACCGTCATCACCACCACCTTGCCTTTTTTCATACTCTTCCCGTATTATGTAATTAATTGTCTTTTTAAACATTAGTTTTCCCTCGTTTTTATCACGAAAAACCATTTAGATAGCTTTAATCTCGTAAACATATTTCCCTTCTTTGGGATCATGGTGACGAAATAATGTGAGTCACAAAAGAACAATTTTAACGAACCCGAATCTACTGGAAACAAAATTAGTTTGATAACCCTGTCTTAGTTTAGCAATCCAACATGTTTTTGTTTTTTTTCTTTTTGAAAAAAGGGAATTATAGGTACGAGATACTCCCAGTTCATTCTATATGAGGTTTTTCCCGATCTTTCTGCTTGCACATTCATATTAAACTGACGAGGTCTCTCTCTCTCTCTCTTACTGAGAACACACGCACACCAACACACGAACAACAGCATAGCGAGTCGGCGGCAGTCGGCAGTCGTTTCATTCATTCGCTTTCTCCATTTGTTGTACAGTTATTGTTGTGTGTAGTTTATTTCTGGCTGTTTTTAACATATTCGGGATGAGTGAAAATATTCGTGAACGGATTTTAAAATTTCAATTAGGAATAATTCCCGAGGCTTTTTCTGTGATTAGTGTCCATTTATCTCTGGATATTCTTTGAAATGTACTTGGAGGATCAGAATAATAACAAAAACCGTAAAAACCACTTATTTTCTTCTACAATGGCCGGCGAGTGCACCCGCAACATCGCAGCAGACTACATAAGATATCGCCTCGAAAATCAAATTAATTTTACTTGGGAAAATGGACGTGGGGTAAATATCTCTCCTACAAAAGTCCAAGAAGCAATGAGACAGCTAGGAGATGAATTCGAGGAAAGATTCAGAACTCGGTTTGATAATATGGTTCAACAGCTTAACATTACGGAAAACAATGCACACGAAACTTTTATGGCCATCATTCATGAAATATTCGATGATGGGGTCAACTGGGGGAGAGTTGTTGCATTGTTCGGTTTTGCTGCGAAATTTTCTGTGTTATGTGTCCAAAGAAACATGTCAAACATGATTGACAATATAGTCGACTGGGTTACTGCTTATGTGGATAATGACCTTAGTGACTGGATGACAAGAAATAATGGTTGGGTAAGTCTAAGTCGATTTTGGTTGATGGCAGTCTGAATCTCAATTTTGAGAGAAAATTGCAATTTAAAAAAGTATTTAAAAAAAAAAAACAAAAAAAAAAAAAAACCCAAACAAATATCTACTACTCTATTATGGTCTACGCATTAAATCCAATGAAGCTTGTTGAGTTCAAATTCATCTCATGACTTCGTGCGATTGAGGAAAGATAGCAGTTGATATCATAATTATGAGGTCTATTCTAGAAGATAATTCTGTGCGATTGAGGAAGAGTCAAATGAGTTAACTGCGCCAGAGCAATTTGCAAATTATCTATACCAAATTATAAATAGGCAAAAGGTCTAATCATTCAAATATATTGTAACTGTCCAGCAGATGTATTCATGCAAGTCCTTTAGAGCAATTTGTTCTCATTTTCTTCTTTGAGATAGCCCTATTGCTTATTGCATTGTGTAGTGGATCCCTTCCATTTGGGAAGAATGTTGAAATGGGTAACAAGCACCCCTAAGGAACGAGAATGCATTTTGATAGTCTAATGGTTATTTTAAGTGTATGCATCGTCAAAATGGATTTTATTAAGTGCATTACTACTACTACTACTAATACTGCTACTACTACTACTACTACTACTACTACTACTACTACTACTACTACTACTACTACTACTACTACTACTACTACTACCTGGGTGGGGATCCTGACCTCCCATAGTGGGCAGGGAGGTACATGCTGTGTCTTCTATCCCCCCATACCAGTTTTCCAATTGTTTCCTGTCATTGTCTTGGAATGAGATTACTTAGTTTTGTCCCGACCCTGGCCGAGGTTCCTTGGCTGGGAGGGAAACAGTCGAATGTATAGTTATAGTTTGGGAGATGATATTTTTTTACTTGTAAATCATCTCTCTGTTATGTATTGTATTATGTTTAGTTTACATATTATATGATTTGTAAACATTTGAGTGTATTCCTCTTAGTTGGGACCTGCGCTTGTGTCTGGATGAGACTTTTAGGTGATCTCAAACTAAGTATGTTGGCGGTGTGCTCTTGGAATCTACATCTGTTCCCTATTTGAACAAATTCCCCTTTGTCTCACCTTTTCTTTTGTGCTTTAATTGTATTTCTAAAACTTTTTACTATCCCATTTTCTTCTTTTTTACTGGCGCTGATATGACCTTAATGTGTTGCAAGCGCCATAAAACCCTTAAAAACAAAAACAAACTGCGACTACTACTACTACTACTACTACTACTACTACTACTACTACTACTACTACTACTACTACTACTACTACTACTACTACTACTACTACTACCACTACTATTAAAATCATCATTATCTTTGTCAGTGTCATTCCGTTAGATTTTGAGATATCTCCATATTATGCGAGTGATTTTCAAGCCTTTTTTTTTAACTTTACGTATAATGTGGAATATAATTTTCATTCTATTAAGTTTATTACTCTAGCACGCTTACAGTATCCGTCACCTCCTATCACACAGGCTCTTTTATTATGCCTTAACTTCGCGACGACACGCGTACTAACCAACCACCACATAGTTTCACCGTAGACCTGTACTTGTAGATATTCACGTGTTATATGTGTAGTGTAAATGAGGGTTTTTAAATAACTTCCCTACCTGTTTTACACCGACATCCTTGTCATGTAAACGTGTTAGGTTGTTACGTGCTAGATAAGATTAAGAGTAACAAGAGAAAAACATATTTTGTGTTTGTTCTACTTTCTCTGGGTCAGAGATTTCGTTCGTTTTTCGCTCTGTTTGAAGCCACGATCGGTTTTATATGTCGGCTTTTTTATCTTTCTTCTGACTAGTTATCCATTCATTTATGAATGATACTCTCATATCATCCATCAACCAATTTATTCATTGGTGCATTATCCTCGAAACCCCATCTTTCTTCGTCCCTTGTATCCTTAACTTCTGTGTCGCTCTCTCTCTCTCTCTCTCTCTCTCTCTCTCTCTCTCTCTCTCTCTCTCTCTCTCTCTCTCTCTCTCTCTCTCTCCCCTCTCTCTCCCCCCTCTCTCTCTCTCTCTCTCTCTCTCTCTCTCTCTCTCTCTCTCTCTCTTTCTGGTGTTATTTGTAAAGAATCACCTACATTTGTCCGAGAGAGCTTGTGGGTGTGTCACAAATCTCGTGTTTTGATCGGTCAAAAATCTACTAGTTAATTGCAGTTTGCTAATAAGTTTTATCAGAGATACTATTCCCTCAATTCTGTGACTCGGCATTTGGATGCACCTGCACCTTATAATCCATCTTGTTTGATAGCAAAATAAAGAGGAAGAACAGACTTTGAGACATCAAGTCTGTAATAGACGGGGGGTCCCGATAGCTCAATGGTGGAGAACTCGTCTCGCGAGCAAAATGCCCAGTATCTTGATTTTTATCGGACCCTTTGTTCATTTATCAGTGATTTGGGTAGCGGGGCGTTAGATTCGATGGGAAATACTCTGCCATAGAGTAGCGTCCCGTATAAGGATAGCAAAAAATTGTTACTGCACGATTAACGCTGCAGAAACTAGGTTAAAACTCAGGCTTCATGAGGCAGATGGCTCAGAAGGGGCTACTCTACTGTATTAGTGATGAGAAAAATAGGGTATATTATGGAGAAGTGTCAGATGAAAGCAGAGAATAAAATGTCACGGGGTCAGTGCCTAACTCAGGATACAATTGACTCGACACCCTCCGCCTGGCTGGGAGAGAGAAGACAGCGAGCGAGCGGTTGCACAAAAACCGACTGAGCTGTCCAACCCTATTTGTCTCACCATTATTTCACCGAATTGAGCTTTTATATAGCACAATATCCGCTAAACGTGCTCAAAGCGCTCTACAATGGGTCCCTGGCCAACAGCAACATTTAACCTGTAGGACGGGACATGACGCCTGTTGGTCGAGATTACAATTTTTTCGGACAGAGACAACGCTGTTAACTCATTATTGATACAAGTGCCCGCTCCACACTTTTTCTGAATTCTAGTGTATTAGGTAGCTAAGTATAACGGAATAACAACTTGTGAATTAGTCTTGTTTCTGCTAGTTGCCTCAGAGACCCGTATTGAATTTATTGAGCGGAGGCACACATTATAGTGTAAAGTAAAACTCTCTCTTATCGGTTACCTAATTAGTGCGTTTGTGGCAGTTGTTTGTACTAGTTAATAGAAACCAATTACCATAATGGTATTATCGATCCGACCACCAATCGCTCTCTTTCCTTTGTACATTCGTCGATTTTTTTTCTTTCAAAGGTTGTAGGTGCTGTCGTACTTGTTTCTAGTAGTATTTCATCGGTTTCAATGCTCTAAGCTCTAAGCTTAAATTTCTGATTTTCTTTGTTGTTGCTTAATCTTGTATATATACGCGTTGTTTTTTCTCGAGTTAATGCGTCTCTCTAGAGGTTTTGTCGGTTTTACTATGTATATTTATGCTTATGTGTATTATTTTTACAATTGTTACTTGTCATTGTCAATACCTGCAAAATGATGGTGATAAAGAAGGTGCTAGTGACCAAAAAACAAACAAACGACAAACAAACAAACGGCAGTTTTTGTTTTGTTTTCTATATTGGTTACCTCCGTCTCTCTGGAGGGCATCCTATTTCCCTTAGGACGAACGAAAGCCCTTAACATTTTTTAAATGGACGCCCATGTTTAATAGTAACATAAAAAACATTGAACAATATATAATTATAATGATGATAATAATAATAATGATATATGATATTGATATATAAGATAATATAAAATAATAATAATATAATAATAATAATAATAATAATAATAATATAAAAATAATAATAATATAATAATAATAATAATAATAATATAATACAGTGTAATAATATTGATAATAGTGATGATGATGATGATGATGATGATGATGACTATGATGATGATATTAATAATAACGATAATAAATAAATACATATATAATATAACAAAACAGAAACTCCTGGTTTCTCCCTATCAGGTGGATGAACAAATCAAATGAATGAAGTTGACGTCACTCGTCTCTCTGTTGACGTTTTGAAATTGTCAGAGAGGTCATCCGTTCTCAATGAATTATCTTTAATGAATGTTGAAGTAAGAGTTATGCGTTGAATACGATTCTTTGGCTTGCAGAAAGAATTGTCGAGCATAGTATTTAATCGCGTACCGTCTTTCACGTCACTCAACGCTTCATTGATTTTGTGAATGGAGGTCTCATCATTTTGAAGTTTCGAATAATACAGTCAGTACCAAAAAGAAAGGGTGAAAAAGGCTTTTACTAAATTGACTTTGGAAAATGAAAGAAATTATATGAATCAGGGACAATGGTTTGTCTTTTATTCCGTGCCTACTACTCGTCAGCAACATACATACTATTTTTGTTACTCTATTTAGGACGGTTATGTGTAGAAGAAAACAGTTAATGATGCGTGGCAATTCCTTTATTCGAGCGTTTGTTAGTCTGCATTCTTGTGTGATTAGAGACGCAACCATGTCTCATAATATAATGCTCTGCCATATATGGTGTCTCCTCATCATCAGATTCACAAGTTCGTCATCCTCTCAAATGTCTAACCCAACGATTTCTTTTGTACAGGCGTCGTTTGCTTGGAATGTGTTATTTTAACCCCACTTTTCCAATACTGCATGCTTAAGATATACCTGCCGTTAAAAAAAAATAGTAGTAGTTTCCCAATGGAGCCCGAGTTTATTCCGGTTTCTGTAGTTTCTATAAATTTAAACGGAGCTAACAGTAGTCCAAGGTAACAATAAATCCAATTACTGCTGAATGGACAGAAAACAAAGCAAAACAAAAACGAGCATGATTTAACTTTTGACCCATACTGGTTGTTTGTTTGTTCTTGTTTTCTTTGTTTTGTTTTGTTTTGTTTTTTTGTGGATTTTTTTGGAGTCAAATTTTCTGTCATTTTGGATATTTGGTATAGACACTGTGGTATGTATGTAATGGGAATTCGAGGTGTTCATTAAAACACACACACACACACACACACACACACACACACACACACACACAATAAAAAAAAAAACCCCAAAAACTACAATTAAAATTAAAAACAGCAAAACTGATACTCATACCTATTGAATCAAATATTACTGACACGAGTTTTAAATGAACACAGACAACTTCAGTTCATCAAATTAATAATAATTTTAATAATAATAATAATAATAAAGTTCACAACGCAACGGGATTTTAAAGATATCCCGTAGAGGGAAGGAGGGCTAGATGATGCGCTTACTTGGACACTGGCCATACGATTATGGGCGTTAAACATGGAAAATGCAGAAGTAAGTAGACTATTAGTATTTAGTGCTTACTACCCAGAGTGTAGAAGCACACGAAAACGTAAACAAGTTGGTTTTGATATGACGTGATCATACATTATGGGGTAAGTAACTGGAAATGTGCCAATGTTTAGTTTATGAGATTTTAACTGGTTAACTACCGTACTCCAGAAAGACACGCATTTGAAATTTTGGCCAGAAAATCGTCCTTCAAATATCAATCAATTTAACTCACTCAATCCTAGATATTTTTAATTTTGCTACTTTTCAAAACTGGACAAAAATGTATTAAAATTGAATATGTACATGGATAGTTTTATTCAACTACCATTAACATGTAAAAACTAAAAACATTAGCTTTGATACTACGCCTATATTTTGTCTAAGAAAAATGTAATAAATTAATAGGCATGGGGTAAAAGTAACCCAGGTAAACAACGGTGTTAGGGTTGAGTGAGTTAACTGACCCTCGTCTTGGCAAAAACTCTCAAACCTGAGACCCCGCGCGATCGATATTTGAAGGACGAGTTTTCTGGCCAAATTTTTGGATACGTGTCTTCTACTAGAGTACGTCACTCAACTGGTTCAGTAAAACGAAAAGTAAAAATGAAGACCAAGGAATTGAACAATGATATATGCAATCTTGATAATCAGCTTTCAGGATTCTAAACGTGATGAAGAACTCAAACACTGTTCAGCTAATAAATAGTTATAACATATTATTAAACCAGTAGGGCATTACTTTATCTCTAAAAAAGACGAGACTTATGAAAGTACACGTTTATTTATTTTAATTGCCAATAATTGTATTTTTAAAAATACACCTTTGTGTTTCGGTATTGTCTTGTTTTCTCTCATATATTATTTAGTAGCAGCAAAGGGTTTTAGATAATGATTATATTAAAACTGTCACATTTGAGTGGCATTCATTTAATTCTATTCGCCTAATGCTTTAACGAATACCACATGTCGTCGGAATTAAAACGCCTGTGTAACATAACAATTGAAATGTATAATATTATATATGTAATATTATGTTCTCGTATTTACGGTCAATTATTATTTACAGTATTTTTTCATTCAGTTAATAGTCATTACTACTAAGTTATATTTGTCATAACAGTCGCTCTTTGTTGTCAAATTCGCCACCTAGAAATAAATTCATGCCCAAAAAATAATAATATATATATAGATAAGTCACTAAAAGAAGACGCCTACTTAATAGCTGGTACAATAGTGGAGGTGGTCATGATGATAATCTTGTTTCTCATGCCCCATGATTGGTGGTGGTGATGATGATAATGATGATGACACACGGATGGGATGTTTTCGATTTATTTTGTCATTCAATGTTACTTTTGTCGCGAATCAAATCATGCAAGCAACTTTTTTTTCTCAAATCTTATATGGAAAATACATCAGTATTAGTCCATGGTGAGTGAGGATGCGCACTAACATGTTTTTAATTATCTTAGATGTCCTGTCCAGTGTCTGGTGAGTTTCTTTATCTGTTATTTATTATTGACTCGAAAAGCTACACACTTCCAGGTCATGGCATATGGGCGTTGTTTCTCACGCCACATGATAAATATATTCAAAATCTCTGAAAGGAAAAATGGGCTTGTTAAAGACGATAAATTATCAGGAGTCAGATCTCATCACCAGGTACCAATACCAAGGCCCGCTTTAATACAGGGTCAGGTACATATACAACGACAATAATATAGACTACTTAAGACACCAATTTTAGATTGAGATTGGTTCCACATGACTGACATATTAGAATCGGTCTTTCACCCCCCCCCCCCCCCCCTCCTTCTTTTGTTGTTATTGTGGTTACGCCTCATTCATACACTTCCAAGCCTCACTTAAAATGGCGCCATGCTTCATTGCATGTGAGGTATGGCGTAGCTGACATATAAGTATTTCAACATTTTATTAACCTACGTCGTGCTATTGTCTATACGACTCTTCTGTGGCATATTATGGCGTTTGTCAATCTTAACTTGACATTATATTGATCTTGGAATCGCCTTTCGGAAACTTGTTATATCGATAGATAGATCGATAGATCGATAGATAGATAGATTGCACTTTAACTTGCATGCAAATTGAAAATGGTACAATATATATTATAATAATCGGAATAAAACAGATCAAATAATATTGGCGTTTATGTCAGGAACAATTATAGAAGGCTCCTAATATTTTATGTCGAAAAAAAATAAACATTGATACACAACTGATGCACAGTAAGTATCTATGCGTTTCATAAATAATAAAAAAAAAAATACGTACCCTACCGTACTATGATAAAACATATTACAAAAAAATTTGGTCAGAAAAAGAAAAAAAAATTAAAATGTATGTATAAAATATAAATGAAGGAAAATATTATGGAGAAAAAAAAATTTCGTTTCGCCCTTAAGGGTTAACGTTTTTATGTCTGATGTCATTAAATGCATGTTTATCGACTTGAAAATTGAATATCGATTGGTACTTATGATTACGTGAATGATTGACCGCTTGATTGATTTACTGCGAGGTCAATGGATCGATTGATTACTTTTTTGAGTTCACTCATGTAAGTTCACACATATATTAAGAATAAGAAATATTTTTTAAGGGACTGGCATAGATGTCCGGCTAATATTTAGTCTGATATTTGTCCTTTTTTTTATTTCTTACGTTAAAATTTATTTTAAATTTTTTTTCAAATTATGCCATGCAGTTATCTCTCACTTTACCATCGATTCCCAAATGAGAAAAGAGAAGAAAAATCAAAACAAATTATGCTTGACTGGTCGGCTGTCATGTTTCGCTCGGTTGAACTGTAGTTTACTTGCGTAGTTTGTTCCGCCGTTGTTGTTCTCTCTCTCTCTCTCTCTCTCTCTCTCTCTCTCTCTCTCTCTCTCTCTCTCTCTCTCTCTCTCTCTCTCTCTCTCAATCTCTCTCTCTCTCTCTCTCTCTCTCTTCTCTCTATATATATATATATATATATATATTATATAAATATATATATATATATATATATATATAATTTTTCCCTTTATTTTTGTAAACTTGATTCACATTTTGGACTGCTTACCTACGCCAAACTTTTTAAATGAATATTTGATAGATAATATAACACAAATAAATCGCATCTTAACTAACAGCTTGACATCTTTAATATCATGATACCTTATCTAAGCCACGAGAAGATTTTGACTGTTAAAAGTAGTGATCAAAAATGAATAAAACAGCTTCACAAAAAAAGAAGACAATACTAAGCACAGAACGTTTCGGGCTCAAAATCCGTCTTCAGCCGATAACAAAAACAATAAAAACATTAATACATCAGTTAAAATCTAGATGGACGGCAAATTATGGATTATAAGTGATGTATTTATGTTTTTATTGATTTTTTGTTTGTTTGTTTTTTAGTTTTGTTTTTTGGGGATTTTTTTTTATTGGCTGAAGAAGAGGTTTGAGCCCGAAACGTTACGTATTTGGTAATTTGTTCTCTGTCAAAGCAATTATATCCATTTTTGTTCATTGCTTTTTCCATCTATATTGCAGCTAATTGACGCCGTTAATTTTTTTTTCTTCTCATGGTTTTAATTTTTGCCAGCTTTTGATAAATGTCAGATTGTTTAGCATGAAAGCACTTTTATCCACAAGGCGCGTTGCAATATTTACTTTTTTACCACTTTTCTCCTAATAATAACCTCATATTTTGTAATTATGTAATGTCAAGCAATGTCACTGGCGATCAATACTTTTCTTTTTGTTTGTTTTTAGTCTTCAAATTGTCCTGAAATGATAGTCATTTGTATTGACACATACGACCTCTATGGTTTGCTATAGTTGTCTAATTGCTCATTGGCATTTTATTTGGTTCTTGGTGATGACATGTGTGTGTAGTTATAGCTAGCGGGTCGTTTGATAACTAACCAGTGACATCTATAGAGCATATTAACGCATTGGGGCACCAGAAAAGGAGGGCGATGCGGTAGAGAGGATAATAATAATAATAGTCATGACGATGATAATGTTGATCCTGAGGATGAGGATGATGGTCGTGATTATGAAATACATTCACAGACACACACACATACACACACACACACATACACACACACACACACACACGCAGGGACTCGCATAATATATGTATATTTTCGTGAAATATTTGTGTGCGCGAATCTATAGAAAGGTCGGTTATATAAGGAGCTAGGATTTTAATATATTCGCAATGAATAAGAATTTATTATTATTATTATTATTATTATTATTATTATTATTATCATCATCATCATCATCATCATCATCATCATCATCATCATCATCATCATCATCATCATCATCATCATCATCATCATCATTATTATTATTATTATTATTATTATTATTATTATTATTATTGTTATTATTATTAATATTATTATTATTATTATTATTATTATTGTTATTATTATTATTATCATGTAACACTCAGTCCTGACGATGGCTGAAAAGGCCTGAAACATCGATGTAGACTGACTCCAACATTGTGGTAAATATTAAAATAATAATTCGCTCCATTGCTACATGTCGAGCACTATTCGTACCATATCTGTATCCAACACGATTCAAAAATATATATATATATATATTATATATATATATATATATATATATATATATATATATATATATATATATATATATAAGTACGTAGTAGTTAGGTAACCTTGGCTTACATAGAAGTTTAAATACCCCAAAGCGCATAGCCATAAAAAAAATAGTACAAATAAAAACCACTTTTTAATACGGTGAACGATTCAATGTATGTATTATTATGTAAAGTAATGTCGATTCATTCCCACGATCCCAGGCAATGCTTAAGGCCCCAGACTATTCATTATTCTTATAATAGGTACAACAGAATGTGAAGTTTAACATACGTAATGTATACACATACTCCCCCTACACCCCATATTATGAATATGATAAGGAGTAGGCATGCACTGCCTTATTCCCTCGATTGCTGACAAAGGGCCTTTATACATTTTTTTTTGCTAGAAATGCCAGAAAGCTGTTACTTCATAATATGTGGTGTATAAATAAAGCAAAAAAAAAAAAAAAAATACAGTATTATGTCATTGGGGTTCGAGTCTCGACAGCTCAGTTGGGTAGAGCACTCGCTTCATACGCAAAGGATCCGTGATAGATCCCGGATGCAGTCGAAAGGTCAATGCTAATTGGATTCAATAGTCTGATGTCACGTCGCCCAGCAACGGCGGCCATCGTGGTTCGAAACAAAGAAAATAGGTACTTTTTGTTCTTCATGCTGGCTAGAACTTTACATATATCTTGTGATCAGAATGTGTAAAAGTCAAAACATTATCAGATTTATAATGGTTTTTTTTTCCTCTGGATACGCTTTTATGCTCGTCGAAGAAATATTTCATAAGGGCGTCCGCCATTGTTCCGATAGTTTAGAGCCATTTACTAAGTTACCATTCGTCATTACGAGGGAAGTGACGTTACGACTGTTGAAGCGTATTGATAAGGTGGGGGTCATTTCAGTCGATTGATTAATGGGGTAAAAAGTTGTATCGTCAAAGTGTAGGAAAAGGCGTTTTGTCATTGTACGACATTATTCTGAATTAACGACCCCCTTGGCTTGTTCTTGTAATATTTTATTTGAGTTGCTTCGTAATGCATTATTATACTTGGCTTTTGGTAATAAAAACACGTTACATCAACATTCTTGCGTATAGTTTAAATATATCTAACCTTAAATTTAAAGTAATTTTGGCGCCACCAAGTTATTATTTTGCCATTGTCTTTAAGTTTTGCGTTTTAAACGGAAGAAAATGAAAATAAAAGTTAAATTTAATTCCTAAAGTTCCAAAGAAAAGGCCGTATCGTTGTGGCGACATGTTGGCTGTCATTGAGTATATAATAATATATTGTGCGCACCGGGGGGAAAATGTGTCTAATATTAATAAGATGGTAGACGAAATGTATAGACCACAGATTAGAGAGTCCTGTATTCTCTATGGTATAGACCTAGATAGTTGCCTTACCATTTATTTATTTTTCTTACCATTATAATTAGCTTAAATCTTTTTGTTTGCTAATACTCGTAGTAAAGTAAAATTAACCAGCAAGGGAACTTTTTAAAGATCGTGACATTTTACCAATGAATTTGGTTCCAAAAATACCTTAATCTATCTAAAGATGAAATCTCTGGAAAATAGATGCTGTCTCCACCTGATCCATGTGAAGCAGATTTTATCCCGTCAAAATACATACACAATCATGAAAACCTAATTTATGTCTTTTTCGTTACGCAAAGATGAGATCACACATTAGAATTTCTTAACGTAATCAATGTTTTCTGTATATTTTTTTAAAAGCTTAACATTGAGAATAATGTTACGTAGTCTTTCGAATGCTTGTGAGTAGTGCTAATATGTCCGAAGAAAAAGCGACAGATTTCAACTTTTTATGATTTTGAGAAACCTGCTAATTACGCCACATTTTCTAATAGTTTTGTGCATTCATTTCATTTATTTTGCTTTATGACTAGTGAAAAAACAAACAAAACAAAAAGGATTCTGCAGTATAGGTAGAACGAAGTTGACGTCACTCAGGTCTTTGTTATTGTTGTTTGCCATCCATGTTCATGAGTAATTCTAACTAAACTGTATTAATCAGACTATAAACATCCAACGTTACACATAGTTTTGCGTGTTGGTCCGTTATATTATTTCCGGATGGCAATGTTGTGAGTTTCTTAGCCAAGTGCACACTATCTATACCGCCCTGTTATTGACACACTTTGGGTCCAGGTTGTATATTATACTAATAGATGAGACTGGTAAAAATGCATTGTGTTATCCAGGGTTTTGTGAGATACGTTGTTCTGCTTGGGGACGTTGGAGTGGTACATGTCCGGCGTCCTTCGCGTTTGTTTGAGGTTTCCTGGCCTAGCCTACGTTGCTGTTGAGAAAAATGGCCCGTTTCTGAGTTCCCTGGGAATTCAAGATGTAGGGAACTTGGAAACGGGTTTTATCTCTCAACAGGAGCACTCATTCTCACTACGTCTACAACTCTCACGTTATGTTTTATTTTGCTTTCGATGCTCCTTTATTTATTGTTTTTTTTTGCCGACGAAGTGTTTGCATCTGAAACGTTTATTGTTTGTCTTGTTTCTATCTGAAACTTCTACCCCCCTCTTTTTTTTCGTTACCATTTTACGTTAGTATAATATTTGCGATCCTAAGCATCTGTGGACGCCACCGTTATTGTTTTTAACCTTGTGTGTTGTGTGGCCGACCCGTCACCCTTCACTCGTGACTGCTGTCAACAAGCAAGCAGCTGGCGTATCATATTTTCCATACATCATTGCTGTGACCTTCGCTTATTATCGATATCATGTCGCGGTGAAACACGGAATTGAAAATTGAATTTAATGGTAAATATAATATCTAGACGTCTAATCAGAAATACGACATGTCATGTTTTATGTGCAATTTAAGAATTTATAGACTTATTCCGAGATATTAAAGAAATTAATATAAAGAGAAACGTCATTCGAGTTTTATGATAATGCTAATGGCTATGACTTAAATAAATAGTCAGTATCTAAATCACTCCGATAGGATATTATCACTGTGAGTCGATTGGTCACATTTGTTATTACAACACCATGGTAACCACAATTCCTAATAGATTCTGAAACAAAAGAAAAACAATAAATGAATAAATGAATAAATAAATATATAAACACACACACACACACACACACACACACACACATAACCAGAAAAACACGCGCCATTAATAAAAAAAAATCTGACTATAGTATATCCTGTTTTGTTTAAAGATCTTTCATTTTTTAAAAAGATTATAAGGTTTAACATATTATTATCATCTGCTGACATTGGCTTAAGACTTCTATTTTAAGAGGTAAGAGAAAGTGAACAAGTGAGTTTTGAAATTAAAAAAGAAAGGAATAGCATGCTTGTCCTTAAAACAGGCCATCCTACTACGGCACTAAAACCAGTTCTTATGTTGGGTGTTCTATAATAGTAAGGCCCGTGTTGCAAAACAGGACCAGGGCTTCGGAAACAACACACCTGCCCTGACTAACCCAGTTTCACATTTTATCCACAGTACCTACTTTCCCAACACTTAAATTACCTAGTGTACCTATGTTGTTCATGTTGTTGTTGTTGTTAGTAGTAGTAGTAGTAGTAGTAGTAGTAGTAGTAGTAGTAGTAGTAGTAGTAGTAGTGGTAGTAGTAGTAGTAGTAGTAGTAGTAGTAGTGGATGTAGTTGTTGTAATAGTAGTAGTAGTGGTGGTAGTAGTGGTGGTAGTAGTAGTAGTAGTAGAAGTAGTAGTAGTAGTGGTGGTGGTGGTGGTGGTTGTAGTTGTAGTTGTAGTTGTATTATTAGTATTATTATTATCATTATTATTATTATTAGTAGTAGTAGTAGGAGTAGTAGTAGTAGTAGTAGTAGTAGTTGTAGTTGTAGTTGTAGTAGTAGTAGTAGTAGTTGTTGTTGTAGTAGTAGTAGTAGTAGTAGTAGTAGTAGTAGTAGTAGTAGTAGTAGTAGTAGATAGCTATATCACTACACTACTCATCGTCCTTTTGTACCAATTATAGAGACCTTTCGCGTATTTGATTTATTATGACTGTTTGATTCTGGCTTCCGATGTTTCAGCTCACATCTTCTTCCTTTTTTTTAAAAAAAGAATGATTGTTAAAAATAATGGCATCTTTATAGTGGATGAACTCATTCATTCAATATGGGAAATAAGGCAATGCAACAAAGATAATAGGGTGGAAAAAAAACAAAAAACGAACCCTTTCACTGTAAAAGAAGCAGAAAAAGGAGTATATTGAATTCGCGGATGTTTCTCGAAACTTCACATTCTATCTACTCAAACGGTTGTTTTGATTTAATGCAATGATAGACATTTTTCCCCTACCCAATTGGTTAAAATTCCGCTCTTTTACAGTGAAAAGTTTCGGTCTCTTTTCTACAAAGCGATGAAGAACAGTGTAACCAGAGCGAGGTCTTACCAATAACTTGGTTTTTCGACCTTTCACATGCTTCTTTTATTCAATTTCCATTTTTGAAATATGTCATAAAGTAGGCTAAGAAGATAATAATATATCCTTGAACTTGAACATCACTTTACTGCGTTATACCTATTGAAATCCGGATGGTAAAAATACTCCTGCAGTCAGCTTTGGGGAAATATGAACAAAAATATACTGTCCAGTATTCAAATTCATTGGAGTTCAAACTCTTGTCACTGTCATTTCTTTTTGATTTATTTTTGTCTAGGACTTTCACTGTATTACAATATTATAATGTGGAGACTGCATTATGACAATATATGAGTTACTTCGCATATGTATTCTTCAATATCTACAATTTTCAGTATAAACATGTTGCCATGAAGGCGCCTACCATAACCTGATGGTGATTATGATGGCAATGGTGATAGTGGTGATAATGATGATAATGATAATGATGGCGAAGACGACAACGATGATAATAATTATCACCAGGAAGAGACGTTCAATGCTGATAATATTGCAATATAATCTCTCTAGTTCGTGTTTAGTTCGTGTTTCAGTGACTGTTTTTATTTTGTTTTTGTTTTTTAATTTTAAAAAATGTACAATCACTTACCATTCCTTTCTTCATTTTTGATGAGGTACTCGTAGTTACCGCATCGCACTTTTCCGGGTCTTCATAACATTGTTTTGACTATGACGGGTCTGCCTTGCCTATTTCAAGGATCCTGGTAAATGGTTGGGCTTATAGGTGTGTATCGTTAGATATGTAGATATGGTTTTTATTAGACAGTTTTCAGGACACATTATGTTTTAGATGGCGTGGTATCTATATTTGATCATTACAAGGTCCTTATAGGTAATACAGCTATCGTGGGGAAGGTCTATCCCGTGAATTTATTATTTCACTGGTGTACGGTGTAAATTTTAAGAGGTGTATTACGATAGGAACCGTCTTTAATGTCCGATTCATCCTCTATGTCCACAAAGGGAAATTCCGAAACATCCAAATGATTTGTCATGTGAATCAAATTGAAGCTTTTATTTTTTTTTTTCATTAAAATTCACTTCGTCAGGCTCCAAGCAGCAACATCTGCGGGAACTGACAAAACCCTATTGGAGACTTTTTGACAAGCTGGGAAGGTTGTGAGTGTGTGTGTGTGTGTGTGTGTGTGTGTGTGTGTGTGTGTTGGGAAGGGGGGGGGGGTAAGTCTAGTTATTGTATATCAGAATTATTTGTGAATCACGAGAAGAAAACCTTACGCCCTCAATATGAAAATTTCCATTCTTTTTTTAATTTTTAAAAAAGGTTATTCCACCAAATTTTTGGGGAATTTTGCTTACATTCTATCTCATCAAAATATTTTGATTCTAGCCTGAGATAAATTGTTCTGAACGCGCATGAGTAGCTGGAGTTAAAGAGGAGAAACTCCCGTTTTCAGTTAAATCTTTTTTTTTCTCTCATTTTCCACAGAATTTCGTGGTAAAGAAAAAAGTAACAAACCCACTTCATGCTTTAAAAAAAAAACTCCAGCAGATTAACCGTAATCAAAATTTGATGAAAATGAGTTGGAATGTATATGGCCTGATGGCTTTCTTGATTGATAATGCTCGTTTTGGGTCACCAGCAGCGTCGATTTAAAAGATAAAATGATACAATGAGAGCATTCATATTTTAGAAATTCGTTCGAAACCTTTGTCAGTCAAAACTTAAATATTTTATTAAGACAAAAACCGACCTTTTCTCATTAAGGGGCTGTTTGGGTCCAATTATTAGGAAAATCCTTCGAAAAATTGATTTTGAGATTTTGGTGGAAATTGATATTTTATTACCCTAGAAATAATATAATTGAAGTCCAAATTCTTAAAATAGGCATGAAAAACAGTCGAAAATGGTACAGATAGTAAGAAAAGTGTGAAAAACGGGAAGCTATTTTGCTATTTTCTCAAAATGTCATATCTCTTAGGGTATGGGATACTGTGTCAAATGTTTCTCTGAATCTATTCAATGAAATTGTCTGAAAATTTCCACAGTTATCACAGAGATAATGTATTGTGTCACCATAGAGAGATTTTTTTGATAAGATATGTGAATTTTGAATTATAATCCTAATTCTGAATTTTTAACGTCAATTTTGTCATAACATTTTGATTCTCAACTTTGTAATGTTCTAATAAAAATTCCATAAGCTAAAGCCGTAAAATCTCTCTATGGTGACACACTATAGTACAATGTTGACAAGAGGGAAGAATATGGAGGTCATTCCTTCATTAGTTTTTGTGGAACGTTTGCCACAAGATTGTTATATTTTTTGTCAGACCCCCAAATTAGGTCGCAAAATGGGTATCAACACAGATAATTAAAATTTTTCACCATAAATGTTGTTTTTTTAACCTATAATGACGATACAGAATGATTAAAACCGCCCAATATTGGTAATTAAAATTTTTTCGGAAAAGACCCAAACCGCCCCTTAATGATGGAATTGTTTACTTTTTTTTTTAAGCCAAGTTACCCATAGCTCAAAACCAATCATTTGTATTTTAAGTCAGAATGTCATATGATGTCAGCGATGTTTAAAGTCAAAGCAGTCATGACCAGATCGCTGAAGCCATTATCTTCTCATAGAAAGATAAAGAAGTCATTGGATTCACGCCCGTGAATCCAAATATGGTGATGTTCATCTTCCCATAATAATGATTATGCAGCGATTTAACATTAAACGGTATTACAACATTTGATAAAATTAAAGCATTCATACTTCAAGAATTCATAATTTGAAATCCATCCTCCTATTGAGAAAAAAAACCCCGACCAAATCTCAATTTTGATTCAAAGTATTGTATGTTACACGCAAGTAGCTCGGGGCTGATATTCAGCCTTTGTACTGTGCGCCGTGTTTTCTCGTGATGCCGTGGATATATTGAAGACCAGATCTGTTGCCATCGAATCGTCCACGCCCCTGAATCCAAATATGGTGATCTTCTTCTCTTGATAATGCTTGTTTAGATCATCGGCTGCAACGATTTAACATGACACATAAAACAGTGCTACAGATGGATCAGATTAAAGCATTCATACTTCGAAAAATTCATTTAAAATCTATGCAAGCATAAAAGACAAAACCGACCATATCTTAATTTTGATTAATAAATAAACTGTTTACACTGAAATCGCTAACAGCTTCTAAATATCATCGGTGCTGTGCGCCGGATTTTCATTTTTCTCATGATGCCGCTGATATTTTTAAGGCAAAGCAGTCATGACCGGATCTGCTGCTGCTGCCATCGAATCGGGTGCACGCCCCGGAATCCAAATATGGTGATGTTCATCTTCCCGTGTTATTTTTTTATCTTCTTTCTATTCTTACATATCTAGTTTTACTGATCTCAACACCAAACACCCCAGATCGACTGTGTCTATGGAGTGGGAGATGATGACACGATGTTTGTTATACACGACTTATCATATTATGCGGTTAACACAGAACGTCGTCCATCGATCGCTGCTTGACTGCCAACTGTGCTATAATAATGATAATATAATATTATCGCGCGTTTGCTGATTTAGCTCAAATAAATATATATATAAATGTTATTAATTTTATCCTGTTGTATTTTATTTATTTGCATCATGATCGAGTTTTATGCTCAATTTCTCTCGCTATCAAAGCGTCAGTTGGCTCGCTCGTATTTATTTGAAAATGATAAGAGATAAGAAGGGTTGTTAAGAAAGTAATAATTGGAATACGCAAGTCATATAGGTTAATAGAGAAATACAAAGACGAATACATACATGAATAAATAAACTAATAAATTAACAAAAAATTCAAGGGCATAAATAAAGAAATTGATTAATAAACGAGTGAAAAGTTAAATAATAAATAATTAATTGAAAAAATAAATGAATTAATTAATAGATAGGTAAATTTTTTTTAAAGGAAAATGAATGAAGAAGTGAATAAATGAGTAGGTATTAGAAACATAAATAAAGGAGTAAATACACAAGAGATTTAATAAATGTATAAATAGATAGAGATAAATAAGTAAATAAATGAACTGGTGTATGGTTTCAATTGCAGATTGTCCCTCTCGCAGCCAAGCGAAGGGTGCATACCAAAGTCTGGTCCCAAGTTCACTTCCTATCGCCACTGTTTTCATTGTCTTTTGTCTTCTGACATTTCTTTACTCAGGTAGCGTGGCTCAGTCGTACGGTCTTTGCTTCGTACCCGAAAGGTACCGAGTTCGGTCACCGCCGCTGCGCTCAGTGGCCTTGAGCAAGTCACCTCGCCCCAGGTCAATTTGCGGCGCTGCACTGCGGCTGACGCCTGGGTTATTCCAGTCTTCCTTTGGAATAGACCCTAGAGACAAATTTCCCCTGTGGGATGAACAAAAGGGATTTTTATTTATGATGTACTCTGTGACCTTAATTACCATCAAAACAGGTCTCTACCATTTTCACTGCACGCAAATCGATCGGTCTTTATATAGACGTCTATATTGATCCATATTGATTAATCGTTTTATTTCAGAATTTTTATCAACTTCTGTCTTCAATGTCTGTTCACTTCATGAAAAGGTTTCGATTTTAACATTGTTTCAATGCGCAGAATTGGGAATCGCGTACTTGGTCACCCTGTTAAAACAAATGATTGTAGAAGTCCTGATAAAGTCGCTGAAACTAATAAATTATTATTATATAAATATAATAGAAGATGTGCATGAAACTGAGACGGTATGCTTTTCTATTGAATGGTGCTTTTATGGCGTAATGATACTATCTTTTTCCTGCACGTAAGAGCGCGGATTATTTTTTTATCTGAAGGGAAAATAAATAATGTATCCCATTATTACATGTTTGGCACTACAACAACTATCACATCTCCTTATACCTAATATACTAGATACATTTATGCTGAAACCGTTGATTGTCACTAGACACACATCATGGGTGGGGGTCCTGACCTCCCATCGTGGACAGTGAGGCACTTACTGTGTCTTCTATCCTCATATATCTGTTTTCCATAATGCTATCTGTCTTGGAATGAGATAACTTGGTTTTGTCCTGGCCCTTTTCGAATACCCTAGCTGGGCGGGAAACAGTCAAACATATGGTCAGAGTTTTGGGAGATGATATTTTTTGTCTTGTAAATCTGTTATGCACTGTTGTTGTTTTACATATATGCGATTTGTAAACATTAGAGTGTGGGGACCTTTGCGTGTGTCAGAGTCGGTATTTAGGTGATCTAAAACTAAGTGCAATAACTTGGAATCTACATCTGTTCCCTATTTGAACTAATTTCCCTTTGTATTTTTCTTGGGTGCTTTAATTGTAATTCCTGAGCTTTTGACCACCCCGTTTTCTTCCTTTTTATTGGCGCTGAAATGTCCTAAACGTGTTGCTAACTTCGTAAAACCCTACAAAACAAAACAAACTACAAACAATATAGAATAATTTTGATATATTTCATAGATATTTCTATCGTACTAGTACTTAATTGAAATAAGAGATATATGTACACTTGGAAGATATTTCTGTAGTGTTAGTACTTAATTGACTTATGAGATATATGTACACTTGGAATATATTACTAGTAGTTAATGAAATATGAGATATATGTTCACTTGGAAAATATTTCTATAGTACTAGTACTTAATTGACTTATGAGATATATGTACACTTGGAAGATATTACTAGTAGTTAATGAAATATGAGATATATGTACACTTGGACGGTGTTGGGGCCGCCCTGTCGTATTCTGGAAAGACACATGTTTAAAATTTTGCCCAGAAACTCGTCCTGCCTTCAAACATAGATCGATTAAAACTGCCCTCATCTTTTCAAAACCTCTCACACCTTCCTCCGATCATTTTAATCGATCGATATTTCAAGGACAGTTTTCTGGCCAAAATTGCAAATACGTGTTTTGTCATAGAACGACAGCCTATTTGTCTGTCTATGTTGTATCTTTTATAAGAGTCATTTTACTATTATTTTACTATATATTATATTGACTCATTTAAGGCACCTCTAGATTTTGGTCGTCTATCATCCCCTCACGATCGAATGTACAAATAAATGTGACCCTCGTCTCAAAACGGTATTAAGTCGGGATGACTAAGATGCTGAAAATGGAATTTGTAGCCAGAAATACCATGCATAAGTTGAGTTTATATGCTTTATAGAGGAGAAGGAATATCATATTTTACTGTGTTAAATACCAACGTTTTATATTTTTGACCAGTTTAACTATACTTTGACTTTTTTAGCATCTGGTCCATCCCGACATAATACCGTTTTGAGACGAGGGGTCACAAATGATAATTGGACAAATTGGTTTCGATTTTCATTCACTTTGAATTCAAGAGAGACATCCTTTCTTAAAACTAACCAGTATTCAAGTTTAAACACAATCTTAACAAATTGTTCTCTATGGGTTTTTTATATTTTTTTTTAGTATGAACCTTGTAAGGCCATGTCATGCAATGGTAAACTTAG
>NC_088361.1:119036683-119074183 GCF_034508935.2 Berghia stephanieae
TAACATAAGAAGATCAATGGAAGATAAATCCGCAGCTCTACCAAATAGCTGCCGGCAGTAAGTGCGTGAAAGGTTCGGCTTCCCATTTTAAATCGGTTTCTGGAGCTCGTGCTTTTAGCATCAAATTAATATAAGATGGGCTCAGAATATCTTTGATCTTTTTATCGATGAAGTAATAATTTAATTCCACTCAAGACTTGCTAGTAATTGATCAATTTGATTATAGAACTACTACATGTCTAGTTATGTTTATATTGTTTTTGGATATGGTGATGCCAACAAACTAATAATATTACAGTGGGTTGTTGTTTTTTGTTGTTTAAAAAAAAAATTGGTTATTATTGACACATTTCAGGTTTGAATAATTCGAGAGCTATTATGTAAGATTTCATCAAACGGCTTTTTTTTCCAGATGTGAAGAATTTGGTCCTGTTTTGATTGATATGTGGTTTAAGTGGTGATATTGATAAGGATTCTATAAGGATAAGGATATGGCATTTAATAATGTCAAAACATTTTCACGAAGAAATAATTTTTAAAATTCCAAAATTTCATTGCTCCTCAAAATAGTTGCACAAAGTGACAGGATGAAGTCGTTTCAAAGACGGCAAGTTTCAACTATTGTTCAAGTAGAACTGATTAGAACAAGTATCTATCGCCTGACCTTACTGTCCTACGAGTACGTATTTACCGTAAACAGGCTTGCCGTCACTGAGTTTCATATTTAATTTAGCAATTTTGTCCAAATGATTTAATTTTATATACGTTACAAGAATCTGAGAGGAAAGAAAGGAGTTTGAAAAAGAAAAGAAAAAGGGGGGTTGGGGGCGGTGGGCATCTGCTATTTTAATTTTGAATGTGTTAAAATCCAAGAGAACTAAGCAAGGGATGAGAAAGGACCATAAACACTCTAGGGAGATATGGGAAGGACACCTTTTGAATATCACAGTTCTTGAGCTGTTGACACTCATGACTTCATCTAAACTACTAGCCTGATTGATCCGTAAAATTGAATTTTTTTAAATATTGATAAATAATTAGCTTTTACATCTTTTAAAAAAAAATATCAATTTTTGTCAAAAGTATTGGGAAAAATTTAAGTCTCTCGATGTGGTTGGATATGAAGTATTATGTAGGTAGCTCAAAGTGTTTGGCCTCAGATTGCGAGTTCATCATAATAGTACAAAATTGATCTCCTCCATTGCCTAGTGTCAGGCATTACTGGTGGCTACGAGATAAAAAAGCAGGGGATTAATTCAAAGAATTGGTCGACGACTTCCAGCTCGAGGTGTAACCATACGATACTACTATGATGTCCAATCTTCACATATACTTTTAATGGATTGTGATAATCAGAATAGCTATTAACCAATATGTACAGGAAGGGTGCTCTCCCACTTTGGCGGTTTTCAATGAAAACTAAATAATTGTTCTGTGTCGGGGAGAAATCGAAAGCACAGTATTACAGGCATTCATCAACGAACCATTCAAGATGGCACCCAGCCAAAATGCCAGCCCCCACCTGTTTAGTGCAATACACTTCTATCACGTGATCCATTCACCACTGCTTTTGTAAACTGATAAGACAGACAGTTACGTACCATTATTGCACAATCTATGGTTCATAGAAAATCCTAGATATTTCTATTTACATTTACATTGATGATATGTTGTGAATGTACCCATCCAGTCGCATTCGTTTTGTTAATTTGAAAAATAAACCATGCAAGGCCGAATATTTTAATCTATCTTCACTTACGACGTTCTTGCTTTGGTTGCCCCCGATAAGTAACTGGTATTAATTTCACCGATTTCGTCAGTCGCCCCCCCCCCCCCCCCCCCCCCCCCCCCCCCCCTCCCCTCTCCCACTTCCAACATCCTCATTACGACGAATGTGTTCTGTCATTTGTTTTTTAAAAATCCTGATTTAATGTATTTTTAGTAAACACTGTTGAAATTCTGTTTAGTTTGCAATATATAATTGCTAGTATGCTGCACAGACCAGTTATACAATTCTAATTGTATATAATTATGCCTTTTTACGGTAATTGTCGTGTATTTATTGCGAAATTTTTACGAAAATACGAATATTTTGAATCAATAAGTATAATTTATTTTATTAAATATGAAAATGATTTTAAAGGCATTATAATGTCATATGATCGTCTTCATTATCGAATGTTAACGAGAAAACAAAAAAAAAAGTCAAATTTTTCAACAACTATAACTACGTAGTATCTAGTATCAACCATAACACATTGTCACGAGTAAATTGTCATACGTTTTAATTTGAAATTTATGCTGTGGAGGGTTTGTTTTCTTTCTGGGTTTTTTTTTTTCTGTTCAGATTTTGCTTTTCATTCTTTTAAAATAATTTATATAAATAAGATATATTTGCTTTATATGTATAAATTGTTCGTCGTACTTGCTTATGAATTTGAATTACAAATTGTTCATTGCATTTACAGCACGAGTTGTGGATCCAATCAATCCCTATTTTGATTTTGTTTTTAAAAAATCTAAGAGATTTAATTCTCTACACTTGCAAGGTAAATGTTGCTGCTCATTATCTCATTCATCTGTGGTGTTTCATTCATCCAGTTTTGTTGATAAAGGGGAAACCCGAAACGTTCATTTGATCTGTTTTTTTGTAATTAAATTGAAGCTTACATTCAATTTCACATAGTTATTTATTGCAACAGCAAGGTAACGTTATTTCCTATTAAGACACGGTGAGCCGCATAAACTCTTTAATATAAAGAAAAATAATGTAAAACAAGACTTCTTTTTTTTTCTGTCCTGGGACGATGGATAATTGCTCATATTGAAGGACCCCATATTGATCGTGTTTGCCAATTAAGTTTCATGGACTCTTTCTTGATTACTTAAATTGTAACTTATCTATTTTTTTTGTTTTGTTTGTTTTTTGTTTTTTGTTTTTTTTTTTTTTGGAATCTGCATGATATTCAAAGATAGATAAATATTATGGTGTTTAAAAAAAAAAAGAAAAAGAGAGAAAATAAAAAAACAAACAAATAAACGAAACAAAACAAAACCCCAACCCAGTAAAGGTCACATGCCTGCCTGTAGGTAGGTATGTTTTACACATAGTTCCTACAAATAAGCTATGTCCGTTCCGGTTTCGCATTATTAGTTACGTAATTCTCTGATAATCAGTTACGCAAGCTTCTGTTTTCCAGGCATAAGAGCGATGGCACTCCACCTGTGCCAAACACTGACCACGTAATGAAAGATTCAGGGATTTTCGGGGTGGGGGGAGTGGATGGAGGAGTGGAATCACAGCCTACTAGGAGTCCTGTGTAATCTGTGAGTGGAACCTCGTAATATTTTGGCTTTTTCATACGGGAGGCCAGCTTAGCCTGATTTATTTGTTATGAATGACGGATTGACGTCGATCGAGGCAGACGGCAGTGGCAGTGGCAGGCGAAATCGTTTTATCAGTTTACTGCCATACTCTGGTGGAAAAACAGGAATTTTAACAAATGTGGCCAGAAAACTCGTCCTTCCAATATCGGTCGATTTAAATGACCCTCATCTTTGCAAAATCTCTCAAACTTTGAAAGTTTCTGCCTAGATAGATGACGCTAATTTTAAATCGATCGATATTTGAAGGATGAGTTTTCTGGCCCAGTTTTTAAATATGTGTTGATTTTTTGTTGGTTTTTTTTTTTTTTTGTCAGCGTACGGCAGTTAACTGGTTAAATACAGCAGCAGGAATGGTACCAGCTAAACTACATTGTCTGGCATGAGATGAATGAAAGCGTTGATTGGTTATACCGTTCGGTGCTGTGATTGCGATATTATGAATGTTGTAATTATCCTGTGTGTGTATGTGTGTGTGTATGTGTGTGTGTGTGTGTTGCCTGCTTGTGATTGCAGCCTGGTTTTGTATCAATCAGGTGGTGCGAGCTCCAGATATCTGTGAATGGGATGATTAATTCTATCGGCAGATCTGAACGATTTTAATGAATCATTCCATTCCCCATTCATAATACAGTCTTACTAATGGTTCGTCGTGCCTAAAGCGTTTATTTTTATCTCCTTATTTGTTGAGGGGTTTTTTCTTCTTCTTTATCTAAGCACATACTAACTATGCGAACTCACACAAACACACACCCCTTCCTTGTTTGTTTGTTGTTTTTTTTTTTTTTTAATCCAGCTTAAAAAGACTACAAACTTCAAATTTTGATAACTATTGCTTGTCAGATAAATTATTTTGTTCTTTTTTGATGGAATGTTTTGATTTTTGTTTTTAATTTTTAAAAAATAATAAATGTTATAGGTTCCTGAAAAGTAACCCGAACACAACACTGGACAACCTTCTCGGTGTATTCTACTGTTTTTATCCTCGTTCACCTTCGTTTCCGAAATATTAACTTCTTGTCCATTATCTATATCTAAACCCCGCAGTTAATCGCGACTGGTTTATCGCTGGGTTTGTTTTGTTTTGTTTTTTTTTTTGGTTTTTTTAAAATTATTTTTTGTTTTGTTTTGTTTGTTTTTTGTTGTTGTTTTTTTCTTTCATTAAACACTTGCAGGAGTTGTCAAGAGACGCCTCGATACAATCTTTTTTACGATGTGTAAGCACAAACACACTTACATAATGTGGAAGTTCAATGACCCAGATAATATGCAAGGCAATTGAATAGTGTGTTAGTGTTATTATTGCAGTCATACGATTTCTCCATATTACGAACACACCACGGGGATAATACGATTTTCTGGTTTTATCTCTAGCTAAGTCTGTGTGACACACGCATGTTTATATCTTTATTTTATTTTTGTTTATATGTTAAATGTATCGAATGAGAATATGATCAGAAATTAAATAATGCCATGACGTTTTTATCAATGGGTATTCAGCAAACAAAATAGTATATTAATAGAGCCACCAAATTATGCTCTTTCATTACAGTACAGCTCTGGCAAACAGTTGAAATATTCTGTTTTGTCTGTGGAAAGCTAGTCCATCAAACAGAGAAACATGTTGGTTGACACGTTTTAAATTCATCATACACGAGTTCACCATTGATAATGTTTATACTCTATCGAGAAATGTCTGATTATCTTGTCTGCAAATCTTATACTCTATCCTTCTTCTTATCGTCGTTTCTATTCATGTATCCTTATCCATTCGCCTGTCCGTACCCACCTCTCTACCTACCTACTTGCCTATTAAATGCCATCTATCTGTTTGTCTGTTTGTCTGATTACTTATATGCATGCTTACCAACCAACTGATCCACCTATCTATTTATCTATTTAAACACAGGCATATGCATACAGAAACATGCACACAATCACACACACACACACACACACATACACTCGCACACACACACATACATCATATTATAATATCCTTACTATAATATCCAGCCTGTATCCAGCCCTTCATATGAACTGTCCAGCCTGTTATTCCAGCATCTCAACCCTTCCGTATCGATCCCCTCTCATCCCACGCACGACGGTGATGCCACTGCCTGCGCCCATCGATCCGTCCACCTTTTCTCTCATTTTATCAATTTCATTCATTTAGCTCCCTCTTCTCCTCCTCCTCCTGCTCCTCCTCCATTCCCTCATTCATTCAATTGATTCGTTCATTCATACCTCACCCACTCAATGTTTGCCTAATGCAATCTCCGGTCTTTCAGACAAGCGGGGTTCGAACGTGTAACTCGCCTCACTTAATCAATATTGCCAATCGAGCATTTATTTCATCTGCAGAGATCGGAAAGGGGTTGGAAAGGGGGGGGGGGGGGTTCTCTGTCCCCATTAACAATTCTTTTTTTTTTTTTTTTTTTTTTGTTAATTCATTGTTATTTTATTTTCGTTTTGATCTCATCTCCATGTCTGCCGGCTCCCGGTATTGATTGTCTTTCCTTCTTTTGCTTGAGCTTTTTGGGTTTTAAAGCATGTTTTTTTTTTTTTTATTACGTTTGTTAGAACTTTTGTTTTTGTCTCTCCCCTACCCCCTAATAATGGAATTGCCACTCGTTGGAGGTCTCTGTGACACGGAGGAATGTGTCGTCCGTTGAGATGCTGCTTGGTGGTGATGAAATCGTTATCGAGCATGTCTTTCGCGGGGAGATGGTAAGAAGTTCATCGTGACATGTGTGGAGAATGGATGCAAACATTAAAGCTCTGTGCGCTGCACGTTGTTATACAGGACGGTGGATTGTAAATAGTGAAACAAGGATATATATATAGATAGATAGATAGATAGATAGATAGATAGATAGATAGATAGATAGATAGATAGATAGATAGGCGTATAGAGGGAAGCTAAGAGAGAGAGAGAGAGAGAGAGAGAGAGAGAGAGAGAGAGAGAGAGAGAGAGAGGGGGGGGGGAGGTCCGTTATATTTCTTTTTTTTTTTTGTTGCCCTTCAGTAGCTTACGTTTTGCATTTCAATCTTTTTCGTTGACATTACATGCAGTTCGTAATTCAGTTAATGTTGAAACGCTGTAATGCTATGGTGCATTTTGTTGTCACATGCTAATTGGTAGAGAAATGATTGAACTCGTGTAAGTGTAAGAAAATTCAAGAAAAATGTCATAGTTCTATTTGTTTCATTTGATTGGGTATTTTTATGAATGGCCCAGCCAATTAAAACACTGACATGGCTTGCGTACTTGCACATCAGTTTACATAGTAATCAAAGGCATTCCAATTTTATGAGTATGACCAGGATTTAAATTTGCTACTTTTGGTCCTTTGTTTTGATCATGAAAAACGAGCACACCATATAAACGTTGCACCACATAGGAGGCCATATTTTTGTTCTTCTACCTAATGTCTTACTCCAAAATTTACTTGGGGCAATTTAATGTCTAGCTCCTTTTTTTGTGTGTCTCTTGTGTGTGTGTGTGTGGGGGGGGGGGGGGTGTTATATTTCGATGTTTGTTTATGTTTTATTTTTGTTTGCTTTTGTTCTTTGTTGTTGTTGGTTTTGGGTTTGTTTTTGGCTTTTTAAAAAAATGTTCACAATGACTAAATAGATAAGAAGACAAGAGTCGGAAAGGCGCTTTATTATTTTATACATTCCATTCTATTGCCAAATGTGGACTTAAACTCTGACCTCTGGTTAGTGTGTAACCTACATGACACATGACACGGTTTGGTTATCTATTATCTGCCTAGCCTTGTCGCATCGTTATCTCACCACGATGGGTGGGTGGGTTTATCACGTAACAGCCTTGATCTGTCCATTGATTTCTTTTTTTCGTATTTTGAATTTAACCCAGATGGGGGTGGGTGACGGGGGAAAGCGGGGATGGTGTGTCATAATATGTATTGAATATATTTTTGGAAGCCGACTTTGTTTTATCATCATGTTGCGTGTCAGTTAACACGTTTTCTGGAATTCTTGCAATCCAGGTTCATTGGCAGTAAATTATATCATGATGAGTATGAGTATACCAGTATCGATTGTCTACCTCTTTTCAATAAGTATATAAATAGATGAATGAATACATGATTGAATGAAAGAATGGATGGATGGATGGATGGAAGTCTGAATGAATGTAAATGAATAAATTGGCAAGAAATAAAGAAAAATTCTTCAAATAAATAAGCCTGGAGAAAGCAAGTCAAATTGTAGATGGAATTATAATATTGTTATTGTAATATTGGGCCACGGCTTGACGGAGTTGACGTATTGATTCTTGGGCGTGGTCACTGGTTGGATTGGTGACCGCAATGTTACAGAAATGATCTCATTTTAAGCTCTGTGTGGTACCACCTACCTGTAGATTTTGAATCATGGCGAATTCACTCAGACGTCGCGTGTACAACAGAAATATAAGGAGTCGAATTTCTTGTCCCGATGGGTTATCAAATTTCATTTAGCGCAATGGATGGGTTAAATGAATATGGGACATCTAAGTTAACATCAGTTCTGACTGGCATCTTCCATAACTAAGCCCGCCCTCTCCCACTTTTTTGTTGTTGTTGTTGTTGAAGATCGTAATGGGGTAAAAAAGAAAATTAATAAGACTTCGTCATCAATCATGTCATGGTAATAATACTGATTAAGATATCAGATAACAGGGTTTAGTTTGAGCATTACACAAGCAATGGATAATATGTTTATCAATATATCTGCACAGAATCATTTAGTTTGTGCTGTGACTCTAAATTAATTCTATATCATGTAGCTACGTCATGTTATTATTGTAATGTATTTTGTTTATCTTGATTACTTACCCTCTGTAAAGGCAGGCATAAAATGTTTCTTGATAATATTACAAGTGAACCGATAAATATTATATAAAGGTATTGATAAACGCTGAGATATCGTTATAAAGTTAGGTCCTTTGGTAGTTAAGTTGGAATGTGGATAGGTTGCTATTGTATGTAGAAAGGGTAGGATGAAGAGAGAATTTGTGTTGGTGGACATATGAATGGATGAAGAAGTAGATAATTTGGTAGATAGATACAAACTGATGAAAAAGTTATGAGTCGTGCTCATCTTTAATTTTAAAAGCAGTGGTTAATCACAATGGAATTTAATAATAAATTGATCATAATATTGCCTGGTGTAGTATGCATTGGCAGTCGTCACTTTCATTTCTAATGATTACCACTGTACTGAACATATTATTTGTAAAAATAGATAGATGAGTATCTAAAAGATATATTGATTAGTTTGATGGATGGTTGAATGTATGGATGGAAAGTCATAGGGATATGTTCATCTAAGCATATATGATATTATCTTAAACATATTTCTTTCATCTCTCATTCCATCTTACCATCACAGCCAATCACCACATACACATTAACAACCACACACATACAAAACAGAGAGAGAGAGGGCGAGGAGAATATGTTGATATTATGTATGGGTTTGTGGGAAGAGAGAGAGAGAGAGAGAGAGAGAGAGAGAGAGAGAGAGGGAGAGAGAGAGAGAGAGAGAGAGGCATCCATGATCCTAAATAAACCCTCCCATGGCCCAACTCGTCATGACTGGCCTGATATTGTGTTTCATGCAATCAATCATTATTATCCTTTTAAACACGTCTGGTTCGGCTTGACCCAACTCATAAATATTGCATTTGCGTTGCGCTCGTCCACAGCTGTTTGTTTGTTTGTTTGACCTTTTGTTTGTTTTGTTTGTAGGTATGTATGTTTTAAGCACCTTATAATTTCTTGGTGAGCATATTATAGGTGAGTGAGGCCACACGCAATGATTAATTTACAACAATATTTTCATAGAAAGTCAACGATGCTCCAATCCACCCTGGATGTTCTCAGGCAGATGGTAAAGGCTTTTGTGGAAAGTTCTTCGTCTTCAAACTCAGAAGATCTAGTGTTTGAATTTGATCAATCTTTTTTTTTAACAGGTGGGGTTTGATTTTGTTAATTTCGGCCTGAGACCAACATTTACCGTTTTTTATCAAGAGAGCAGTGACTGCGAGGTATTCAAAAAAAAAACCCCAAAAAACTATTGACTATTTTGGAATGATACCATAAAAAGTACTAGGATTAATTGTGATTTAGAAAACAAGTCTTGCCCGATAGACGCGTTGTTACTGTGCCACATGTACGATAAAGGAAACCTAAATAACCTCCTTTTTTAAAAATATTATGTCAAAGAAAATTTGGGAAAGTAAAGAGGGAAAGAAAAACCATGTAAGATGAGCATATCCAGTAATAATTAATCGTCAGATGTTCCCAAAAATAGACCTGACCACTTCGAGCGAGATAGCTAGCTTCGTTCCCTCTGCTGCTATCAATTCTAATCATCGTTTTTACTAATTCTGTCTGGTTTGGCTTGACCTGAACATGCATGGCGAAATGCCCTGTCTGACTCGTTCTCAAGTGAGTTTGCACTTCTTCAGCGCCAGAATTTCAATGGAAATAATATCATATAACACATTTTTCTTATTTTATCAGTAAATCATATTAATTTATTTTGGTTTTGGTTTTCTTTCTGTGCTCTTTTGGGAGGGGTCAATTTAACTTACTTCATTTGGTTTTGTTAATTTATTGCTGTGTTTTGTTTCGTTAAAAATATTTTGTTTGTTTTTGTCTGTGTTTGTTGTTTTATTTCGTTTGTTGTTTTTTGTTTGTTTGTTTGTTTGTTTGGTTGGTTGGGTTGTTTTGTTGTTGTTGTTGTTTATTGTCTGATTTTCCTTCATTTCCACACCCCTATATAATATATTTTATATCTATTTATCCCTTCATCTGCCTCTCGCAATCTCTCTCTCTTTCTCTCTCTCTCTCTCTCTCTCTCTCTCTCTCTCTCTCTCTGCGTGTGTGTTTGTGTGTGTGTGTGTGTGTGTGTGTCCATCTCTATTTCTATAAAATGCCAACAGGTAGGAAACAAACGACGAACCAATTTCTTACCGCTTTCACCTATCTTTGTTTGGCAGATGCTTTAATCAATCACTGACGTTGTGATTTGGGTTATTATTTATTATGGTAACTGGATTTGGCTGATGAGATAGGTATTGAGCTTACAAATTGAGCGTTTATATAGCGGGATATCCACAAAACGTGCCCAAAGCGCTTTACAAGGGATCCTTGACTAAACAGCAACACGTAACATGTAGAACGAGACATGACGCCTGTTAGGCAATATTTTAATTTTTTTTTCCCCGACACTAGACAACGCTGTTAATGGCCAGGTACTCATTTTACACCTGAGTACGGTGAGAGAATGTGAGAAAAGATCCCTTTCCAAGGACTCAACTATGCGCGGAGTGATGCTCGAACCCAGCTCCTTCCGATCCGAAAGCGAGTGTCATACCGCAAGACCACATAGCCGAAAGATATTGATATAATGATGGATGCGGAAGAGGAGAAGAGGATGCGGTGTTGGATGGATATTCAGTTATTGTTACAATTATTGCTCTCAACGCCGCACCTTTGTATATTGCACTATTTGTTAACGACGGGCCAATATATTGAAGATGACGATGATAATGATGTTCATGAGATAGTGGTTACGATAATAGTGAAAGAGATGATGATAATGATGATGGTGAAGTCTTGAGACAATGAATAAGCACCGGCAGCAGATAAGGTCTTGTCCAAACAAATTAAATACCTTTGGAAGCACATGACATAATGTTCATATTCATCCTTTTTTATCATTAAATTACGTCTTGACAATAGCCTCATTATTTTATGTTCAGCGTAATTTCTTTATTGTTACTCTGATACATCAATAAAATGTTCACACCACAGCCGCCACCTCTACCATCATCATCACCACCACCAACAACAACAACGACAACAACAACGACAACAACAACGACGACAACGACAACAACAACAACAACGACAACCGCAACAACATCAACAAATACAACAGCAACTACTATACTACGTCTTGAAATATAGATGCAGTACACCTCGAATTTCCGACAAAGTCCCGATTCATTTGATAAAATACATGGAAAACAGCAATGCAGTTTTTGGTAAGAGATGTCGCTACCATCTATCTAACGTTAGTATTGGGTCCATTTATTCAAAGCTATTTCTATTTCGGTTATAGCGAAGAATGACATTCAGTTTTACCAGACGCGTTTCAGTCGAGGTCTGTTGTATCATATAATTTTATGATGTGAGGCGCATACCGGGAATTCAAAAAAAAATATGGTATGTGTGCGTGTGAAAATAAACACATTATGAATATGATTCGAAGCACTTTAAACACTCTTGAAATCTCATCCATTGAAGTGGTTTACACTGTGAAATGCCTGGTACTCGGCGTATGAATTGCATGTTAAAGTGGAACTCATCATCATCATCATTTTCATTATCATCATTATCATCATCATCATCATCATCATCATCATCATCATCATTATTATCATTATCGATGTCGTCGTCCTCGTCGTCATCACCTGTGTCGTCATCACCGTCGTCAATATCATCATCATCATCCTCATCATCATCACCATCATCAACATGGAATCTGTCGATTCGTATCACAATGCGAAACATCGAATTGCTAAAGAGGTCAAAAGGTTATACTAACACACAAACATCGTCCACTTTCCTCAACGCCCCCCCCCCCCCCTACTCTGACACAACCAACACTATTGTCAAGCCAGTAGTATGCACGGTTACTCACTCAGCGTGACGGTGATTGGCCGGCCATCCCTCCCGTCACCCTACCACCGTCACCCTACTATCTATCCATCCTTTTACATACTCACCCATCCGTCCATTCGTTTCAGTCACTCGGACGATAAGTTTACCTCGCGGTTAATAATTAATTGACCATATAACGGCGTGATACAATTTCTTCCTACCACATCTTATATATTTTTAAAAAAAAAATATTTGTTTTTCATTTCGCCAGAAAATTCAAATATCGAATGATTAAGAGGGGGGAAAGGGGGTGTAGTCAAAAACCACTTAAAAATAATGCTAAAATTGCTGTTCCCTTGTTATTTTTAAGTGGTTGGAGGTAGATAGAATTTGATGATTTTCATTTTTTTTTTTTAAGATTTCGGTAGTAATGGAGATTTTAAGCTAAAATAAGATGGAAAATTTATTTTTAGTTTGCTATATTATCAAAGATTTTCCCAACAATTACACAATAAGAATAATAAAAATAATAATAATAATAATAATAATAATAATAATAATAATAATAATAATAATAATAATAATAATAATAATAATAATAATAAAATATATGTATAGAGAGAGAGAGAAGAAGAAGAAGAAGAAGGAGAAGGAGAAGAAGAAGAAGAAGAAGAAGAAGAAGAAGAAGAAGAAGAAGAAGAAGAGAGAGAGAGAGAGAGAGAGAGAGAGAGAGCACGTTATCCTCAACCAAGAGGCTCGTGGCGCTTTCTTCTTCTAGGTTCCATGCCTGGTCCAGGCTTCGGATACTGCATGAATTATCTCTCTCCATTCCTCCCTGTCTCTTGCTTTTTCAAACAGCTCTTGGATTGTTAGGTTGGTGAAGCCCTTCAGTTGGTCTATGAGTGTTTTTCTTTGTCTCCCCCGGGCGCGTTTACCAGGTATTTTTCCACAACTTGCCAGGTATTCATTCTTATCTTTCCTTACTATGTGTCCGAAAAAGGATAGTTGTCGATCCACTATTAAGGGCATTAGTTTCCTTTGTTGGTATGTTTGTTTTAGCACTTCTTCGTTCGTTTTGTGTGCAGTATACGATATTCTCTGCATCCTTCTCAAGCACCACATTTCAAAAGCTTCAATGTTCTTTTGTGTTTCTGCATTTGTAGTCCAGCTTTCGCATCCGTATAACAAGATTGGCCACACGTAGCACTTCAAGACTCGGAATCTAATCCCGAACGACATCTGTTTGTTTTTCAAAATGTTTCCCAGGTCCATGAAGGCCTGTTTGGCTTGAGTTATTCTTGCTCGTATGTCTCGGTTACATCTTCCATCTGTTGTCACTATTGAACCTAGGTATTTAAAACTTTCTACGTTGGTAAGTTGCTCGCCGTGAATCGTTATATTGCAGGTGTTGTTGTTTTCGGGGTTTTTCTGTATTACCATGCATTCCGTTTTGGTGATATTCACTTCCATTCCCTTGGCTTCACTATCTACTACCACTTTGTCAACAATCTTTTGAAGTTGGATTTCTGATGTTGCAATGAGTACCGTATCGTCTGCGTATCTTATATTATTTATGTTGTGACCTCCTACTTTTATTCCCTCCATATTATTTATGCCCCTCATGATTGTTTCTTGGTATAGATTAAACAGATCTGGTGAGGCAACACACCCTTGACGGACTCCTTTCTTAATAGGAATGGAATTTCCTGTAGAGTTTCCGATTTTGATAGATGCCTGCTGGGTGTAGTATAATGTTTGCATGAGTCTGAGGTCTTTCTCATCAGCGCCAATGGAGTGCAGTTGTTTTAGTATTTCTTCGTGGCGTACTCTATCAAAAGCTTTTTTGTAGTCGACAAAACAGAGGTATAGTGGGGTCTGAGCCTGTATAGCTCTTTCACTTAAAACACGGAGGAGGTATATTGCGTTCCTTGTCCCTCTGTCAGGTTGGAATCCATATTGTTCTTCTGCGATTTCGGGGTTAATCTTATTCCTTAGCCTGTTGATAATTATACGCAACAGTATTTTGTTGATGTGGCTTATTAAACTTATAGTTCTAAAATTTTCGCATCTGACTGCACCTGCTTTCTTTGGTATTGCTATGAAAATAGAGTTACAGAGATCTTCTGGAATTTTCCCAGTATTGTATATATTGTTGAATAATATGTGAAGTTCATGTGGCGCTTTATATCATCACAAAACAATATAGAAAGTACATGACATCAAAAATATGACTATTAATGGTCAGCATTTAAAACCTGTTATTTTCACAAAGTAAAAGCGAAGCAACTCGATAAAACCAGTGTCGCATCGCTGTCGTTGTCTGGAGGAAAACGGTAATATTGGATATTGGGTGATATAGTTATCTTAAAATGGAACCCCGCCTTCAAACGGTTAAAACAACAAATCTGTCGAGTTGCCTAAAAGTATAGATTATTATTTCTTTTATCCTATACCTTTCCTTCTCGTTGACGGGTTTACCTCGTGTCAAGTCCAGCTGATGACAGAAATTATGTTAATTAAAGCGCATGTGCATAATGGACAGTCGAACATGTCTGGGTTTGTTTTTATTTATTTATATTTTTTTTTGTTTGTTTTTATAGTCGAACATGTCTGGGTTTGTTTTTTTGTTTTTTAATTAATGTTTTTTTTGTTTGTTTGTTTGTTTTTTTTTTGTTTTTTGTTTTTTTTTTGGGATACATGTTGATCGTACAGCTGATGAAGAATGACTCATTCACCGAAACATCTCACATTGTGTGTTTATTATTTAGACTGTTTACCGCAATAATTGGAAATTTTGTAATGTTACACGGTTCCAGTTTGTTTGATTTCTTTGTGGTCTATCTAATAACTGATTCGATATTATGCAGACAACCATTTTAAGTGTTGTGACATTTTCGCTCCTTTTTTTAAAATAATGTTTCGGGACAAGCTCTTTTTATTTCGATCTACTTGGCTGGGCACGCCGGTGGTGACGTGACAAGTCACTTGTAGGTCTGATGCACAAGATTGTAATCATCTTCATTTCTAAAAATGCTGGGAGATTCTTCCACACAATAATAAATATCGCGGGCGTATTTTTTAAATGTTAGGTTTTGTTTTACCATTCTATGATTAGAATTGGGCTAAATGTATTAACGAAATTTGACGTGGGTTGATGTTGTTGTTGTTCTTTTTTTTTGTTTTTGTTTTTTGTTTTTTTATTGGGGTGGGGGGGGGTTGGGTTTATTTTTTTTTTTTTTGTGTTTTTTTGGTGGGGGGGGGGGGGGGGGGGGGCGCTCTCATCCATTTTATTAACGATTTCAAGCCTATCAGCTTACCTTTTATTCGCCATTTACATCCGAACTCCAATACAATCGTTATAATGTTCTTTTAAATTGGTTGAGTCTTTAATTTGTTTAATAAATATAGGGCATTATATAGTCGGACCAGATTTCTCTCTCTCTCTCTCTCTCTCTCTCTCTCTCTCTCTCTCTCTATATATATATATATATATATATATATATATATATATATATATATATATATATATATATATATATATAAATCTCCTCTCTCTCTCTCTCTATCTCTTTACCTATTTCAATCTGTCCATAAATCTTTTATCTATTCTACAATACTCTACTCTATTGCTCTCCCATTCTTTTTCCTTATTTGTTCAAATCCTTATCCTTATCACATTGCGGTGGTGATTGGTAGTGGTCTGCTTTAACGTCAGTCAAACTTAATGTACATGCGTCACTGACTATGACAAGTAAGCCCAGTCATTACAAACCGACTTTATATCCTGACTGATCGGTGAACTGACTGATCAAATCACCGTGTTTTTGTGTAATAGATTGTTACTCATTCCATATTTACATCCTTTTATTTCCGTCCAACGTAAAGAGATTTTTCGATTATGTATTGATGATAGTAAGATCTTAAAAATTATGTATGAAACAGTGTCAGACAAAGCAAGACAGAAAAATACAAACAAACAAACAAAAACAAAAAAAAAATAGAAGGAAAGAAAGGAAGACATTTTAAAAAATCCGCCTTCCTATCCTCGACTTTGGATCGAACCCCATTTCTCATTCCTCTTGATTTCAAGTTATTTATTTTAATATGAAGCGTAAAAATTACAGTGGGCTGTTCATCCCAGTGATTTTTGTTTGATTATTAGGATTTATAATTCAAATACTGGATAGGGAAGATAGGGAAGATGGCGGCGTTTTGGGCATATACTCAGAAGAGATGAAATCATATTGCTAATAAAGCCAATTATACTTCATCGGGACACAAAAGGGGAGACCACCCACGTTAATTCACACCGTCCTTAAGAGAAATAAAACTCCTCCGAATTGACCAAGAACTGATATTAGATGAAAATCTCCTGTTATCAGTTATCAGCCGCATACACAGCCAAAAGACTGAACTGTGGAAGGAAATAATGACACAAACGATTAGAGAGGCTGCCGAGGCGTCCAATCGGATTATTAAGAAGCGAAAGGCCATTTATGTCAGTCAGTCCGTCTATTATATAGACGCATCTGGCAGTCACCCTGGTGCTGCCTCTACACAAAGTGTCTGGGGTGAGTGGATTACGAGTACCGCAATTATTATTGATTTTTCTTGTGGTTACATCCATTACGAATTGCGTCTATTCCCCTCGGTGCCTTAACGGTTCGATGAGCTAGGATCTTGTCGTTCTCACGGTCCTCCGTCTATCGATCCACGCTTGGCCTTTTGTTATTAAATAAATAAATAAATAAAATAAAACAATAAATAAATAAATAAATAAATAAATAGGCAAAATGGAAGTTATTTTGTGAAATTAATGAATTGATATATGATAATAGGGATAATAATAATAATAACAATAATGGTGATGATGATGATTGTGTTGATAATGAGAAGAAGAAGAAGAAGAAGAAGAAGAAGAAGAAGAAGAAGAAGAAGAAGAAGAAGAAGAAGAAGAAGAAGAAGAAAGAAGAAGAAGAAGAAGAAGAAGAAGAGAAGAAGGGAAGAAGAAGAAGAAGAAGAAGAAGAAGAAGAGAGAAAGAAGAAGAAGAAGAAGAAGAAGAAGAAGAAGAAGAAGAAGAAGAGAGAAGAAGAAGAAGAAGAAGAAGAAGAAGAAGAGAAGAAGAAGAAGAAGAAGAAGAAGAAGAAGAAGAAGAAGAAGAAAGAAGAAGAAGAAGAAGAAGAAGAAGAAAGAAGAAGAAGAAGAAGAAGAAAAGAAGAAGAAGAAGAAGAAGAAGAAGAAGAAAAGAAGAAGAAGAAGAGAAGAAGAAGAAGAAGAAGAAGAAGAAGAAGAAGAAGAAGAAGAGAAGAAGAAGAAGAAGAAGAAAGAAGAAGAAGAAGAAGAAGAAGAAGAAGAAGAAGAAGAAGAAGAAGAAAAGAAGAAGAAGAAGAAGAAGAAGAAGAAGAAGAAGAAGAAGAAGAAGAAGAAGAAGAAGAAAAGAAGAAGAAGAAGAAGAAGAAGAAGAAGAAGAAGAAGAAGAAGAAGAAGAGAAGAAGAAGAAGAAGAAGAAGAAGAAGAAGAAGAAGAAGAAGAAGAAGAAGAAAGAAGAAGAAGAAGAAGAAGAAGAAGAAGAAGAAGAAGAAGAAGAAGAAGAAGAAGAAGAAGAAGAAGAAGAAGAAAAAAAGAAGAAGAAGAAGAAGAAGAAGAAGAAGAAGAAGAAGAAAGAAGAAGAAGAAGAAGAAGAAGAAGAAGAAGAAGAAGAAGAAGAAGAAGAAGAAGAAGAAGAAGAAGAAAAAAAATTGAATTTCCCACGATCACTGACAGCCATCAGGTCTCCGACCACGTACAACATTGCTTGCTATTAATTTGTGACAAGACGAGACCCCCGTTTGGTTTATCTCCGACGTAATACAGTTTAGGTGATGGGCCACATTCTGTTTATGCGTCGAGTGAGGCTATGTGGGCTAGTGGTATGACACTCGCCTTCTTCGGATCGGAAGGTCAAGGGTTCGAGTCCCGCTCTGAGCGGAGCATAGATTATGAGTTCTTGGAAAAGGCTCTTTGCTCACACTCTCTCATCGTACTCAGGTGTAAAATGAGCACCTGACCGTTAGCAGCGTTGTCTCTGTCTGAAAAAAAAAAGTGTAATATTGCCTAACAGGCATCAGTGATGTCTCTTTCTACATGCTAAGTGTTGCTGCTGTATTGTAAAGCGCTTTATTCTCAAGTTTTGTCGTGTTTCCTTTTTTTGTTTTGTGGGGGTTTTTTTTGTTTTTGTTTTTTGTCTGTTTTTTTTTTTTTTTTTTTTTTTTTTTTTTTTTTTTTTTTGTTTTTTTTTTTGTTTTTTTTGTTTTTTGGTATAATTCTCGTAGTTTTTATACCACAGGAAAACAAGCTATAGTGCGATGTGAAGATAATAAATATTTCTGATCTGACATACTTAAATGAAAATGATTTGCTAGTTGGAAAGGTACACGGATTTGCGATGCTAACTTTTTTTTTAAATATCGCATAATCTCGCGTTTGAATGAAGGCGATATTTATTTGCATTGTAGGAGAGGTTGCTTTAAAAGGTCTGTTTTCATTGAGGCGAATTGCACAATGTTTACCAAGCGTTTGTTGGCAGGCGCCGCCCTTTGCCACCAGTCCGACTGTTTTTTGGTGTGTTGTTGACGCGGTATTATGGGCAAAGTTGGCGATAGATCTGGATTTTGATGCTGTAATCCAAATTTGTAAATAAGTGGATGAACAGCTGTCTTTGAAACTGATGTCTTCTGGATGAGTTTCTAAGTTTAACTCTTGAATGGTTGACAAATTAAACCCATTTTCTTCCTTTTTACTGGCGCTGATATAACCTAAATGTGTTGCAAGCGCCGTAAAACCCTTAAAAACAACAAAACAACAAACTCATCTTCATCATGGTCATTATCATCATCGTCGTCGTCGCCGTCATCGTCATCATCATCATCGCTATCATCACCAAAACCATCACCACCACCGACATCATCGTCGTCCTCGTTGCTATTGTTTTAGGGAAACTTTCTATAAAGTTTTTTAAAAAGATAATATCTGGAAAAAAGGAGACACCAAAACCATATTTCAGCAGTCACGCAATCAGATATTATCTATGAAGTGCTTCAGTTTATGACATTATAATGTGCATGCTTCCGTCTATCAAATAGGTGTGTATTTCGGTGTGGGCGAATGTTGTTTGGATACGTTATTTGCTTATTTAGAACGTTAAAAGATATGGAAATGTTTACCACCCTGATTTTATTTGCTATACACTCCTTTATCATTTTTAGTATTGATGCTATACATTTACACTTGCGTCAACCGGATAAAATGAATGCACCAAACACACACAACTATGTGAAATCTTAGTTTATAGTCTGATTGATAGAATTTTGAGGGAAGTATCATTAAATTGGCTGTCTAAAAACAATAACAAAGAGCTAAATGAGGTCAATTTCGTTCCTTCTATACCGCGTATTCGAGTTTCCAACCAAACTGAAAATTCGAAGGTCATAGAAAATGTGGTCTTCTCAGGAATAACATGAATCCGACAGCAAAAAATACTATTTTAAAAAAAGAAGAGAATCTCCAAATCGATTTGCTATTAGTCCAAGCTTCCAAGGTGGTATCACCTGTGTATCTTGTCCATGTTCCGGTTTAGAAACCAATCAAAGCACATCATGTTTCATGAACATTTACAAGTCAATATTCCGGCAGGTTGACAACTTTAAACTCATAAGAAAGCGGCCCAGCGGGAGACTGTCAAAGCTAGAGCGCCAGCTCTTCCTTTGATGGAGTGTGGCTCGGGGGCTCAGCATTTCACAAATTCGAGCACTGTTAACCGTTATGAGTGGCTGGATGGGTGACAGTGATAATAAAAAATCTGGTCACAATGCCGTGTCCTTGGATACGGCACTTCCCACGCATTTGTGCATAACGACGTCTCTCGCAGGCGAGTGACCTTCTGTCTTTGTCCTCAAATAGGATTACTTCATTTTGTCCTGGCCTAAGCCGGAGTCCTTGGCTGAGAGGGAAACAGTTGAGGATGTATAGCATTAATTTTTGGGTGATCTTTTTCCCCTTGTTAAACCATCTATGTGTTACGTACTTTAACAACTTGGGCATCTACCCTACTTTTGTCTCAACAGCGCATTGTTCAATTGAATTGTCACATTTTTAGAAATTTTTTTAACTGCTCATCGGACATATCCAGATAATATTTCATAGCCATCTCGTATAATATTGGCGAACTTTCAATTCCCCAGGGCTGTTAGAGGCAAATTTCTCCGTCGAAAGGCTTTCTCTATACATATACCGCTCTCCCCATCATCTCCCCATTTCTTTTCATTGCTGTCTTTTGATTTTGTCTCTACTAATGCCACTACCATCTATAAAATCAATCAGCCCCTCTCTCTCTCTCTCTCTCTCTCTCTCTCTCTCTCTCTCTCTCTCTCTCTGCTATCTCTCTCTCTATCTCTCTCTGTGTGCTATCTCTCTCTCTCTATCTCTCTATCTCTCTGCTATCTCTCTCTCTCTCTCTCTGCTATCTCTCTCTCTATCTCTCTCTCTCTGCTATTTCTCTCTCTCTCTCTGCTATCTCTCTCTCTATCTCTCTCTCTCTATCTCTCTCTCTCTATCTCTCTCTGCTATCTCTCTCTCTATCTCTCTCTCTCTGCTATTTCTCTCTCTCTCTCTGCTATCTCTCTCTCTACCTCTCTCTCTCTATCTCTCTCTCTCTATCTCTCTCTCTCTATCTCTCTCTCTATCTCTCTCTGCTATCTCTCTCTCTGCTATCTCTCTCTCTATCTCTCTCTCTCTGCTATCTCTCTCTCTCTATCTCTCTCTCTATCTCTCTCTCTCTATCTTCTCTCTCTCTATCTCTCTCTCTCTCTCTCTCTCTCTCTCTCTCTCTCTCTCTCTCTGTGTGTGTGTGTGTGTGTGTGTGTGTGTGCTATCTCTCTCTCTCTCTCTCTCTCTCTCTCTCTCTCTCTCTCTCTCTTAAATTTATTAGTTTCATCCGGCTACCACTGGTGTGTCACTCATGCCAGCTCCAGCTCCCCCCCCCCCCCCCCCCCCCCCCCCCCCCCCCCCCGGCTACCCGTCACATCAATGAGTGAGTGATAATATCACATTAATGTTCAAATCTGGTGAATTTATAAAACCAAGAGATATTCTTAGGCTATAACCCTAGTTGCAGACCAAATGTCATGGCCGTCCACCTTAGTTTCCGATAACTGGGGTGGCTGAAATATTTTTACTGTTAAAAAGAAATCTTTACAGTTCAAGGTCATTACTGTCATTTCATTATTTCCCGAAATGCACCAGAATTTCCTCATATTCTATAAATAGTCCGTCTCAGTTTCACCACAATTTGCGTAGCAGCTTTTGGTGAGGTTTAGTGACAGTCTCGAGGTCAGAGTGAGTGAATAGGAAAGACAAGGAAAGGGTGATGAAAGGAAGGACAAAAAAGTGAGAGAGTGATAGAGAGAGAAAGTTGGAGAAATTATGAAATATGAGAGGGGTGCAGTGATACCCTCAATACCAAATATGTCAACGATAGAAATGGGTAAGAAAGAGGGGAATGGATAGATAGATAGATATATAGATAGATAGATAGATAGATAGATAGATAGATAGAGTGGAGAGATGATATAGATATATAAATGGATCGAGAGATAAAGACAGGGAGAAAGAGTGAGAGAGGCGGAGATATAGAGTGAGAGAGACGCAGAGAAGGAGGGAGAGAGATTTATTTGATTAGAGGGGATTTAACAGAACGGAAACGGAATATCGGGTTATCTTATTATTATTTTGAAGAATACGATGAATCCTTTGTTAGTGCCTTCTTCTGTCTTTGGTTGAACAAAACAAACATCGAGAATGTAATTCAGGTGGACAACAAGAGTATCGTGTATCAAACTATATATTATAACGTTCTCTCTCTCTCTATCTATCTCTCTCTCTCTCTCTATCTCTCTCTCTCTCTCTCTCTCTCTCTGCTCTCCTCTTTGGCTGTCTGTTCTTCCTTCTCCCACCTCTCCTTTCGTACCACATTCCTTTCCCCCTCCATCCTTTTTGATCTTTTCCCACTTACCACTGACCATTTTATCTCTACATTTTTCCATGACTTTTTAGAAAGCAGGCCAAATGGCCTTGATCTAACATAGTCTTCTTGGAATAGGTTTACACCTACGTACACATATTTGCAGGTCTGATAGCCGAACACAATTATTATGGGCTTGATTTAACATTGTTGTAATGGACACTTATTTGTTTTTGGTTTGAGTATTTCCATCACAACAATGAGCCCATCACAATTTGGGTCTTCAGACCTGAACACGTCGGTTTACACTATTATTCTTTCATTAGTGATTGTCTGCCTGCTACCTGTCTACAATTAATTCGGTGCTAGCTGTAGCAGGATGCGTAAGAGATAAGTCAGAACAGCTCAGGTGGGTGGGGTCGTTGCTGCCATTCAATCTCCATATCCATCCATCTACCTAGTTCTTCATCCATTTCTTTAATCTCAACGTGCAAACCAAACTAATGAGAGCCGATAACGGAAACAAACAACCTCTCTCTCTCTCTCTCTCTCTCTCTCTCTCTCTCTCTCTCTCTCTCTCTCTCTCTCTCTCTCTCTCTCTCTCTTTCTCTCTCTCTCTCTCTCTCATTCCCTAATAAGCAAGACACCCACGCAACTTTGATTTATCCACCATAGTTAACTACCTCCCCCGGCAGGCCTCCCTGCAAATCAATAATTATACACCCACCCAGACAATGCAGTTCATTACCTCTCTCTCTCTCTCTCTCTCTCTCTCTCTCTCTCTCTCTCTCTCTCTCTCTCTCTCTCTCTCTCTCTCTCTCTATCCACCTCCATCTCTCTCAATCAACTCACGACAGTCTCACCTATCTTCCTGTATGTCTCTTGTTTTTCCATTTATTTTTTCCTACCCCTATCTCTCTCTCTCTCTCTCTCTCTCTCTCTCTCTCTCTCTCTCTCTCTCTCTCTCTCTCGTCGCTCTCTCTATCTATCGATTTAACTAGCTAGCTATCTATATATCTCTCGCTCCCCCTTCCTCTCTCTCTCTTTCATCTGTGTCTCATTCACCACCCCCCCCCCCCCCCCCACTCCTCCCATTCCCCTTTTCCCCCTGTCTCTCTCGATCTTTCATTTCTCATTCCCACGCTGTATACCGCACTTGTTTGTGTATTGATTTTAAAATCAATTCCGTTGGCCTTGTCTCCTCACATGATGTCGGAGAGAGAGAGAGAGAGAGAGAGAGAGAGAGAGAGAGAGACTATAAAAAATACCGATGGTCATATGCCCCTTTGTCATACAAGGGCAGGTCGAAAGGTCACCATGACTAACAAAGTGTATATATCGATTTTTAAGTAAATCAACTATATCTTCGATGTTTCAAAAAACAAAAATTCCATATGAGCAATGAAATGTTTCAACATGAAAGGGATCTTGCGAAATGTCGATACTCTTGGTCTTGTTTTTGTTGAGAAAATTCATGAGTTCATATTGCAGTATTTTCAAAGTTGTTTTTTAACAATGTATTTAAACGTTTTATATAGATATTGTCTGTATCGCTATTTGTGCTCATGTATGTGTTGTGTATGTATGTCTATGTGTATGCGAGTCCGTGTATATGTGTGTCTGTGTGTGTGCATGTGTCTGTGTGTGTGCGTGTGTCTGTGTGTGTGTGTGTGCGCGCGCGCGCAAGCTTAGTTGAATGTTGATTGAATACGTGACATGAGGAGGGGGGAGGGGGTGGGTGTTTACCAGTGAGTTCGCGTCGAGTGTTCAAGGGCATTTTCGTGAGCTGGAGGAAACATTGAGATAATGATTGGTTCGAGGCCGTTATGAGTAATGCAGAAAGTAACATACTTCGATTGGTTAAATTGAGCAGGTGATGAAAGAGATGTGAGGTCACGTGAGGTCTCGTGGTCACCAAAATTATCCATCATCCCATCCATTATCCGCATTGATAATGCGGGGTTTAGTCAAACTATGCATATTAGATCTGGCTGGCAAACCATTCAAAAATTGTACAATTTGGTAAACATTTGAATAAGACTCCTTCGTTCTTGTAATAATACATTAGTTAATTCTTATCTGTATAAAACAATTTTTTATATAGCGTAATGTCAACTAAATATGCTCAAAGAGCTTCACAACTTGTTGAAAACAACTATCAGACAATAACAGTATGTAAAGTACAGGGCATATAATCACAATCACAAGCAAGTCATATAATATGATGCAGTTGTTTGGCTCACATGCATGTACTCATTTGTACTCTGGAAAAACCCATATTTAAATATTTGGCCAGAAAACTCGTCCTTCAAATATCGATCGATTTCAATGACCCTCATCATGGCAAAAACTTTCAAACCTGGGACCTCGCAATCTCTCTCTACCTCTATTTCTTATTTCTTCATAGTGCGACAACCTCTAGTAACGGGTGTTTTATTTATGGGATTTAGTTGTGTAATTACCAAATTGTTCTTAGTTATTATTCCTTATTTGTTGATTGTGACAACACTAATGAGCTGAGTCACTGTCGTTTATGGGGTTGTGGAAAAAAGTGATCTATGTCCTATGGACAAAAGGCGGTACGTAGATCGTGTCGGTATACAAAGTCAGGTGATGCTGAGTATGGTAATTGACCAGATGGGTGACGATGAAGGATCACAAACTCTTGTCCCAGTGTTGAAGTCAATGCACGTTTCACCACTCGCCTTTGGTGTGAGTACCCGTCTCATTTTTAATGGGTAACGGTTGTTATTGCTAGTACAAAATATGCGTCAAATAGGCAACTTGTACTGTATGAAATAAAAATTTAACCTCTCGTTGGCCTTCTGGGGAATTAAATAAAGCGATGCCAAGATTGGTGATGAAACCATAAGGATGTCTATATATTTATTTATTATTTGTATAAAAACAAGAAGACTGTACCCACTCGTGGAAAACAAAGATTAATTAAAAAGATCATTTACATACTACACTTTCTATATAATTTACACTTTTCTTGAGTAATCTGTGAATGATGACACAACTCGAGAATAATTGTGTGAAAAGGTCATTGTGTGATAACGCCCTACGGACTTTCCAGTTCTATCTATATCTGGAACAGAGCAAGTCGTGAGTACTCACTCGAAGGACACACCATCGGATGAATGCCATTATCAGACGTTGTTAAAAAAAAAAATAAAATATTGTCGTCGTCTCTTCCACTTCCACTCACTAACAAGTCTGTGTCGGGCCAGGTCATTCTGGTGAATAACTAATTTAATAACGTGGACTCCAGATATTTCCCGTGTATGTGTAGATGGTAACGATTGCAGTTGCCAAGGTCTTGCGTGACCAAAACAATTTCATTAAAAAGCAATTGTATTTTGAATGAGGCAATAATATGATTGCTCAATGTCTTCAGAATTATGACTTTTTGTGTAAATTTAAAAAGGGGGGAAAACACATTGCATCAATCTTATTAAAATTATTGGGAATGACCAACGTTCTATTATTAGAACATCGCGTTGTTTTTCCTTGACCTCCCAGCCAGTTAGTTGGTTGGAAGGATACCACGGTTAGCAAGATGCTTCTCGTTTTTTATCGATTTTTCACTTGTTATTGTACATCTGGTCGTAAATGCTGTGGCGTGTCGAAGAGAGGCAAAACAAAATAATAATGTAAGGAAAATGGTGAATGGTGCCAATCAATTATTTAAAAAAAATAAATAAAAGCATTCATCTTACATCTAACTTTGCGACACATTTGCACATTCCGCGTTGTTCGCTTTCGGTTTGCCTTTGTTTTTCCACATTATTTACCTATTCTTTCGTTGAAGAGAAAAAGTAGAGATAGAGACTATATTATTAAGAGCTCTCGGAATTGCGTTTGCTTTCCAGCTATCATAGACATAGAAGTAAACTCACTATATTTCATTTTTTAAAATATCTTTTATGATACATTGTTTTGTAGAGGTAGAGTTAGCATCAGAAATGTCAAAACACAAAGTTACACACACAGATGCCTAACACCTATCCGACAGGTAATATTTCAAAGTTGAAAATTCCAACCATATGAAAAGGATAAACAGTGATCGATGTCCCCACGTGATACTCTCCTTTCAAATACAAAAGAGGAGGAATGGCCATTATCTCTATCAGAAAACGACCATTAAGTTCGTTCCCATGCTTAAGTATAGGAATGGTTATTATAGATGAGCATATTGGACTGTGAAGATACAATGAAATGACTTTTTTTTTGTTTATTGTTTGTTTCTTTGTTTCTTTTTTTTTCTTTGTTGTTGTTGTTGTTGTTGTTTTTTGTTTTTTTGGGGGGTGGGGGGAGGGGGGGGGGGGGGGGGGGGGGGGTTTAATGATAATGTTGCCCGATTTTCCCAGTCTTTGCTAAAGACGTCTTTATTCACTTATCAACTAATACGGTAGTCAGCAGTAGCTATCTTTGTCTAGAGAGATACAACAAGAATCCATTTGTCTATGTTCGAATCTCTAGTCGAGAAAGTTATTTTGAAGTTTGTTCTATTCATTTATTATTATTATTATTATTAGTAGTAGTAGTAGTAGTAGTAGTAGTAGTAGTAGTAGTAGTAGTAGTATTGTTATTATTAATGTTATTATTTTATTTTATATTCTATTAATTAATTTATTTATTTATTTATCTATTTATTTTGATATTTTTTATCCTCCTTTTCTGAAACTAAGTCATGCGCTCATTTATATACTTTAGCATATGGAAAGCGAGCGGACCTCATTACAATGTATTCATGAAAGTTGAAAAAATTCAGTATAATGAGTGATTAGAAACGTAGAGTCCGTGAATTGTCCTTGTCGAAAGCAAACATCAGGGTCTGTCTGGAAATAAAGAACGAATATCTCATTTCGTGGTGTCAGAGTTTTAAGTGAAGGAGATAGTATCCATCAATTCATGAATACAAGCATTTGATAAGGAATACGTTGGGGGGGGGGGGGGGTGTAAAATTTTGTATATTTTTGGGAGGAATGTATAAGTATAATAAATGCTTTTGTTTTTTGTTTTGAATTACATCTGCACATGAACTAGACGTCTAGATTAATTTGTCTTCGTATTGGAGGTACTCTAAACTTTTTTTTTTTAATGAGGAAAGGTTCGAGGATGGGCGGTGTGTGTGTGTATGTGTGTGTGTGTGTGTGTGTGTGTGTGTAAGGGGAGGGGGTGTCCACCTCTTTGCCAATACTAATTCTGTTCAACAGTCGTAACGTCACTTCCTTCCTAATGACGCATGGTAACTTAGTTACACTGGCTCTAAACTATTGGAACAATGGCGGACCCCCGTATGAAATATTTCTCCGGCGAGCATAAAAGCGTATCCAGAGGAAAAAAAAAGACATACATTTGATCATGTTTTGACTTTTACACATTCTGATCACAAGGCATATGAAAAGTTCTAGCCAGCTTGAAGAATAAAAAGTAATGATTTTCTTTGTTTAGAACCAAGATGGCCGCCGTTGTCGGGTGGCGTGACATCAGACTACTGAATCCAATTGTTGTGTTGATATAATAGTTGCAGCACATTTGATTTTGTTTTGAGTCTGCACAGCCCATGAGATGTGTTATGTCATGCTTTAAGAACAAAAGAACTTAATGTAGATTGTGTTTCTTTTTAAACAAATTTTGTCCATTTTAACGTAACTTTTCATTATTTTTTAAATTTTCTTTACAGGAAGGGTTCCTGACATTCCACGCAGGGCCCGACTCCAAGAAAGAGAGTGGTTGGCCAAACATGAGGACGATAGGGGGGTACGCACTGGCCGGACTGGGAGTCATCACTCTCGGAGCTTTTCTTACGCAAAGATCATAATAGAAATGGACGTTCTTGAAAAGACTTTGATTATGATTTTCTTGTTAATCCAAGAATGGAACTATAGATTTTATATTCTATTGAATTCGCGGAAAGTTCCGTCGAGTTCAGAATCGTTACTCTCATCGTCATATTCAAATCATCATCATCATCATTGTCGAAATTATCATTGTCATCGCTGTTGCTGTTGTTACGGTGTATATTATTGTGAGTATTGTTGTCATTGTTATGAATATGAATCAACACGTTGTGATCGATGCCTCCAAGAGGGAACCAATGAGGACCACTTTACGACAAAAGCTTATTTGACTTCTATATTTCTAATGCAGCTCTATCCCTGTGAATCTGCAATATACTCCGATGCTTTCGTCACAACAGCCGCCACACTGGCAGTTACCTGCATGAAGCAAATCTTGTATTATCTGCAATTTTCCATCGTCAAATGGCTTCAATGTTCCTGCAGTCTTGCGAAGACTTGGGTTTTTCTGTCTGCCTTAAACAACCTTAGATTCTGGTTTCGCCAACATTTCAACAACTAAGGAACTTCACACTCAATGTTTTAACATTGCAGATCAATTCGAAGCGGCTCGTACGATTTTTGTGTTTTCTATCTCGAATCACTATTCGTTGATATTATTTCGGAATTCTAACATGGTTAGCACTTGGAAATTACATGGGAGCAACGGCAGTTTTTTTTTTTCGAACATCAAGGCAGAGCATCTTCTACAGACATGGCCATCCTTTATAAAGTATTTTTGCCAGACTGCCCACCCAATTTAGAGTTAAGTTTGATTTCTTGTAATTTTTGATGGTTTTATTAACGTGATCAAAATGTTTTAATTTTTAAGTGGATAAGCATACCGTCGCCGTGGGTTTTTTTTTAAACCTATCTTCCAGGAAGTGATTCATTGAAGAAACCTATGATGTGTCAGCAATTCTCGGGGATTGATAATCAACTAACTCACCAAGACAGTATTGTCTTCAATAGACGCTGGGGGAAAATACAAGACCTTATGAAAGCGAAACAACTGCCACCTCATTCGATACCATTACCTAATAATTTAGGATGTATGACACCTACAGCTTAAATAATATGTCGAAATATATCTTTAGAGATGGAAGCCTTGACGTTTTAAACTTGCTCTGTATGTATGCTATGAATTAAACGTTTATTTATTAAAATTTTGAAAATAGGTTTTATGTTGACTACCCCTCCCCCCCTCCCTTTTTTCGTCCTAAAATCTGAGAATAACACAGCACGCAAGTGATATAATAGTATACGTACTGGTTCACTATTTTTAAACGTTAAGTAGGTTGTGATTATGTAAGATTTATTAAGTAGAACTTTTATTCTAACTGAATGGTTTTACGTCATACAAGTAGCACAAGACTGACCTCTCTGTTGTTGACCTGTTATCCATTATGTACTCGTAGTTTACCAACAAAAACAACATTGTAATGTCGATGGATTAAAATGTCCCTACGCTGGCAAAAACTCTCAAACCTGAGACCTCGCGAGGCCGTACTCTAAACACACACACACACACACACACACATACACACACACACGTTTTTTTCAAGATTTTGGCCGAGGGAGTCTTAGATTTCATAGTTGTTTTACAACACGAGGGTCGTTTTAATCGATCGATATTTGAAGGACGAGTTTTATGGCCAGAAAATTTCCAAAAATGTGTGTGTGTGTGTGTGTGTGTGTGTGTGTGTGTGTGTGTTTTCTTCCAGAGTACATGAGTATTGTAAGAGCGTTGTAGGAGAGGGGAGGAACTAACCAATATTATCATTTTTGAAGAAATCCGCTTGTATATTTGTTGTTGTATGTCATCACTCAGAATTCTCGTCTTTCCATCAGTTATGACAACAAAAAATTATACAACTTCCATCTCTCCATATATCTCTCCATTCATCTATCTACCCACCTATGTATCTATCTATCTATCTATCTATCTATCTATCTATCTATCTATCTATCTATGTCTATCTACCAATGCTTCTAGCATCTATCTGCCTGTCAGTCTTTGTTTTACTCTCCCCCTCTCTCTCTCTATCTCTCTCTCTCTCTCTCTCTCTCTCTCTCTCTCTCTCTCGCTCGCTCGCTCTTTCTCTCCCTCTGTCTATCTATCTATCTATTTACTACTGTCTTCCTGTCTGTCCCATCCAACGCATAGCCTAGCCTAGTCAGTTAAAGGTAAACACCATTGTATTATTGTGATAAAATAATCATCAAACACATTATTGATATCTTAGAACCATGATATCGCTCTATGTGCATTGATTTACAAGTTTGATAACCTATCTAGATAGTAATTTATCGATGGCTTGTAATTCCCATTTGTTAAGTGACAAAAAATATGAAAAGGCGTGTATGGTACAAAGTGCCAGATAAATTAGAAGGAATAATACAAGAGGAAAAAACATCCGATCCCAACAAATCAGCCTGACATTTGATTATTGGAAAATCTCTTCTACCTGAATAATACCAATGTATTCTGTATATCCAATCCAACTTGAAATGGCTCTTGAACACCGAAGAGCGATGTAAAGATAATAACTTATGTTTATAGTTTCCAATTTCTCTCACCTCTACACTCATCGTCTTAATCAACGATCAAGCAGATGAAATTGGTAGATGCTAGTGTCTTTTACTTTTCTTTGCTTAGTAATGTAATTCTTTAATAAATTTTCTGATAAGTTTCATCACCTCAAGGGTTTTAAGGCTCGATAATCTGCTTAAAATTCCACCTCTGAGCGGATAGGGTGTGACACCCGGTGTCTACATTATGCTACTAGGTGAAACTCATACTAACTGCTGTGTTAGAACGGGACAAAATGACTGGTGATCAGGAAGTCTGAGGTTCGATCCCCAGTCGAAGAAGACTGATTTGGGGGGGGGGGGGTGTAGTAGTTTGTTTATTCCCTTGTATTATTTCTGTCTTGCTTTGTATGGTACTGTTTTATACACGCTTTGTCAGATTTTTGTCTGACAAAATGAAATATCGAAAAATGACTAATTTAAAAGAGAGAAGAAATTAATTTCCTCTAATTCTCAATTAGTTTGCTTTGAAAATTGAATGACGGCTTATATTAAAACGATTTGATCCATCGTGAACTAGTATCAGGTTATGAGGCTTGTAAATTAATGCACGGAGAAAGCATTGTATCCATCATATTTTTGATAATGAGAGTTTAGTTTTATAAATAATAACACAAATTATGAGAGGAAAATCTGGTATGAATCAAATCCTTGCAATGTAAGGGGTAAATGGGGTTCTGTAAGTCATAATTTATTGTGTTGATGTCATGTGTTGGTGTGTGGGTGAAGTTATCAGTGTAGATGTGTGTGTGTGTGTGTGTGTGATCGTTTAGCTAGATGATAAAATATTAAAATAATATGACTATTTTATACCTTGTGAAACCTTGGTTTTATGATGTTGATGTATAATATGACTATGTATTAAGTATAGTGAACGTGATCTACACAACTTTCATACATCATTGTTCAAAGACTTTCATTTTTATCATCCTCATTGTCTCTATTATATTCATCAAAATCATCATCATCATCATTATCATCGACATCATCATCATCATCGACATCATCATCATCATCATCATACCATCATCATCATCGACATCATCATTATCATCGACATCATTATCATCATCATCATCATCATCATCATCATCATCATCATCGTACCATCATCATCATCGCCACCGTTACTACCACCTCCATTAGCACATTATCATCATCACGAGCATTGCTGTCACAATCATTATTTTCATATCGTTACAAATGGCAACCAGCGGTCAAAGATAAGATTTTATCTTTTATCACCCTCATTATCATAAGTTCTCATTACGGGATATAATATATTATAGTCTATTTCAATACAAACCTGAAATAATTCTTTCCCATGGTCCGTGATTTGTACGTCTTAGGCAGGAGTTGGACAGAGAAATTGATATAATTTATGTACTGCTTGCCATACCTGTCTCGTCACTCGATGCACTGGGTGGATGGAGTCTTTTGACCTCTCGTGGTAGGCAGGAGGTCATTTGCTGTGTCTTCTATTCCGCAATGTCTGTTTTCTGAGTTGCTTTCTTTCTTTATCATGGAATGGGCTTACTTGGGTTTTTGTCCCGGCCCCTGCAGGAGTATTTGTCTGAGAGGGGAGCAGTCAAATGTATAGTGTTAGTATTGGGAGAAATTCGTTTTCCTCGTAAATCATCTCTCTTATGTACTGATCATTATACTTTTTGTTTTTGTTTTGAACATATCTTGAAAATATTTGAATGTGCTCCTCTTAGTGGGATCCTGTTTTCGTGTCAGGATGAGGTATAGTTTAGGTGATCTCAAACTAAGCACATTGATAGTGTGCTTTTGGAATCGAAATCATTTCCCTATTTGAACCAATCTTTTTCTTTGCTGTAATTTGTAATTCTAGAAGTTTTTTTGTCTGTCCCATTTCTTCCTTTTTATGGCGCTGATATGACCTAAATGTGACGCAAACGCCGTAACACGCTTAAAAACAAAACAGCACACCTAGCACAAGAACATAATATGATGGGACCGGTGTTCTGTCATAGAGGTGTCATAATGTACAGTTTGATATAATTGGCAAGTTAAGTAATGTATTGCGAATAGCGAGCTACGTTCTCTGTCAGTCGCCTGCCTTTAAGTTTCGTTTTTATCCAAACCAGCGCCTTCATTCTCCTTATACATTGGCAAGACACCTTTGATCATTTTGTCTGGAAATTTAATACATACTAGATATAACGATGGATTTAGATATCCTAATGCCAAACTACTCAAAAATTAATACATGATACTTTGAGACTTTGAGAATATTCAACAAGTAGGGCCATAACAATTTATCGATATTCACGCAATACTGCTTGCTTAGTTTTTAAAAATAGTTTGTTTTTTTAAAAATGATTATGTTTTTCATTTTGAACGAGGGTAATGGGAGTATTGAATTGATAAGGCAAAATATCCACTGATCTGTGTTAATATAGCTTTATAATAATATGTGTGTATTCATAATAGCTTTCTGTAAATGTCAAGACCAACAGTTTGTAATAATAATGTTTGTATTCTTCTTTAGCAAACCTATTAGTTCACTTTTAATATTAGATTCCTAGGTTATTGATCTGTTTTAATTTAAGACACAGCTTTTCACTGAAAGATGTGTCATTTTATGTATCTAGGAATCATAGAGCTGATGATGGTTGCAGTTTGTTTTTATGTCTGCAATATTATGTTTATATATTATGCTTCACATTAAGCCATGTTTTTATTTTTTTGCTAGACGGCAACTAGACTTTTACTCTCTGTTTTTAATGTTTCCTCGCTAAAAACACGATCGTGATTTAGCCATTTTAATCAACGCTACTAATCGAGAACCAAGAGTGATTATCAATCCCTTTTATCTAAGTTCGAATGAATTTCGTTTAGAAATGAAAGACATCCTTGCTATGTCAGTCGTAGTTTTAAGTAAAAGAAACGTGTCTTGAACAAAGCGGTAATTTTTGATTGGACAATAAGAGTGGCTCGATGTTTGATGAAGGGTGCAGTGGGAAACAGAAAGCTTTGATTTGTGATATGCTCACATTTTTTCCAATCGAGTTGGTATCGGTTTTGAATTCTGACCGTTTAGATATTAAAAAGAAAATTTTGGTTTCGTTTTTATTTATCCTTTGGTTTTAGTTTCAAATGTAGAAAAGTAAAACGCTGCACCGTCCTTGAAGATAAAATTCCACAATGTTATTATTGAAGATTTTTTTTTAAAATCCTGTATTCAAGGTTTACCGCCTTACATCTATGGACTGTATTTAGAATGAGCATTGTTTGTTCATTGAATGTATTTAAATTCTAAATGTCATTTTACTAACACCCGTCGGGTTTTTGGTCCCTTGACATTCATTCATTCTCCCAGCAGAATACACTCTCTTTTACTCTCATTCAACTCGAGCAATCTACCCATAATTTTAACCCCTTTTTTAATGCCAATGGCGGTTTTATCATCAAAGTGAGTCACGTGAATTCAACGCATTTAATGTATAATATTGATATGATACAATGATAAGTGACGATGATTAAAATTGGAAAGGGTAAAGAATTAAAATCCAGCCCCCGGGGGTGCAAGCCAGCACAACTCAGGGCCGGTCACAAGCCCGGGTAAATGGGGAGTGGAGACCTTATTATTATTATTTAGATTGCCGTGTTGAATGAGAAAAGAGGAAAAGAGAAACATTGCGGATCAGGCATTGGTGTTGACATTAATATACTGATTCAGAATATGCAAATGATTATAAGAGAAAATTGTCTCAAATCACCGGCTCTGCAGTGGAAGCCGCATTGCTGCAAATTGAGCAATAGGAAGTGTTTTGGGAGTAAAACCTTAGAAGTCGACTGAAGAACATAAACCCGAGTCATTTGGGTGTTTGTGGAATGATTAATTTTCTTAGTCCCCCATCCTCACACAACCTCCAAAATGACTAGCAAGACGAAGCTAGATCAAGGGCAGTGCAGCTGTAAGTTAGTCATTTATTAAAAACCGTTTGAGATATATCAGGTGAACCCCATCGGTTTCTTACTTGGGCTATTTTCCACAATATCCCAAACGGAGTATTAATGCACTATAGGCGTTTTATGTTATGATTTGTATTATGTTAACACAGATCTTTTATGGCCTATTTTTTAAACCAATAAGTGCAAATTTAGGCCATTTTTACGTCGCGTTGAATATGGCCTGTCGAAATCAATAAGGTAGAGGGTTGTTTTTTTGTTTTTTTTTTGTGGGTTTTTTTTTTCAAGTTTCAAGCTTATGTAGGGTTTCGCCAATAATTTCCAAACAACTGATGGCAACTTGCATGAACGAGAGAAAGAAAGAGAAAAATAGTAGAAAGGGCGGAAGTAATGAATCCCGTAATTTAATGTTAGAACTTAGTTGGATTACTTTATTCATTTTTTAAAAGATATAACAGGCTGGGTGGGGTTCCTGACCTTCCATAGTGGGCAGGGAGGTACATACTGTGTCTTCTATCCCCGTATATCTGTTTTCCAACTTGCATTCTGTCTTTGTCTTGGAATGAGATTACTTGGTTTTGTCCTGGCCCTGGCCGGGGTCCTGGCTGGGAGGGAAACAGTCAAATGCATAGCTATTGTTTTGGGAGATGATATTTTTTTCCTTGTAAATCATCTCTCTGTTATGTATTATTATACTTGTTATTTTGAATTTATAATGGAAGCATTTGAGTGTATTCCTCTTAGTGGGGACAGTGCTTGTGTCCAGATGAGACTTATCAGTGATCTCAAACTAAGTACACTGATAGTGTGCTCTTGGAATCTACATCTGTTCCCTATTTGAACCACTCCCCTTTGTCTTACTTTTTTCCTCAAGTGCTTTTTTATTGTACATCTAGAATCTTTTCACTATCCAATTTTATTCCTTTTTACTGGCGCTTATATGATCTAAATGTGTTGCAAGCGCCGTAAAACCCTTAAAAATAAACAAAAAATATAACTTAGGAAATGTAGCCCCATTAATGGGGTTACCCCTATTTGACTGAAAAAATATTTTTTTTAAAATAGCCACATGGTAAATGTCTGAGCGTTAAGGAATCATTTACAACGAGTCTTAGTTTCTTTCGAATTATAATTTCTCTCTTTGTTTTATCCTACCATGACTCGGTTTATTATTTTTTTTACTATGAGTGAAATAAAAGCGATGGGACTTGGGGTTTTTTTTTTTTTTTTTTTTTTTTTTTTTTGGGGGGGGGGGGTGTTTAAGACCCGAATCGCATTTTCGTTACTGCTGTCTTGGTGGAAGCAATGAAATGAATATAACATTGGTCTCCTCTTTTAAGGGGTTAAACAAAGTGTATAAGAAGCGAGAGATAAGTTAATATTATTACAAGGTAACGGTGTAAAAAATAAAGACATGAAAAGGCTGTATCGAGATTATGAAATTGCTTATTTTTAATGTTGAAGTGTTGGACTCCATGTTAATCACGTGACTTTTGTGTGATAATGATAATATGAATGGCATTAGCAAGATCATCTTAATTCGTCCTAATCCTCGTCATCATCATCATGATCATCATCATCATCATCTCGTCTCATCATCTTCGTGGTCGTCGTCGTCGTCGTCATCATCATCATCACCGTCATCATGTGTTATTAATCTTAATTGACCAAAAACAATGCACATCTTCAATTTTGTACATAATTTTATCGTCAACGTTCCCACTCGCTTGACAAAGAATGGAATTCGAGGATTGTTTTTATTTTATTGTATTTTTTATACCGAATTCTTTTTTTTCTCTCGCCTGGTTTTAATGTTAACTGGTCTTGATTGAGATGGCATTGCCGTCCATGTCAGAATGGATGGTAATTACACGTCACCTTTGATTGAACTATTCTGCAGTGCGGTTTACAAGTGATGATATAGAATATAAATCCTGGGTGGGGTTCCTGACCTCCCAGAGTGGGCAGGGAGGTCCATACTGTGTCTTCTATCCCCTTATGTCTGTTTTCCAACATGCTTTCTGTCTTTGTCTTGGAATGAGATTACTTGGTTTTGTTCTGGCCCTGGCCGGAGTCCTGGCTGAGAGGGAAACAGTCAAATGCATTTATTGTTTTGGGAGATGATATTTTTTTTTCCTTGTAAATCATCTCTTCGTTATGTATTATTTTATTTGTTAATTTTTATAATGTATAATGTAAGCATTTGAGTATATTCCTCTTTGTTGGATTTTGTGCTTGTGTCCGGATGAGATTTATAGGTGATCTCAGACTAAGTACATTGGTGGTGTGCTCTTGGAATCTACATCTGATCCCTATTTGTTGCCAGTTCCCCTTTGCCTTACTTTCTCTTGGGTGCTTTAATTATAATTCTATAACTTTTTACTATCCCATTTTCTTCCTTTTTACTGGCGCCGATATGACCTAAATGTGTTGCAAGCGCCGTAAATCCCTTAAAAACATAAAAACATAGAATATAAATCAAGACAAAAATATCTAAACAAAGCCGGATTTGAAATCAATACACTTTGAACTTTCTTTATTTTTAGAAAATAAGTAAATGCAAAGTTTAACATTTAAACTCTCTCATTAATGACTGAGAACTGTCCACTGTTTCAGAAGAAAGGGTCCTCTTAGAATGTCTATTTACTTTTTTTCTCTATTTGAATCAATCTCCTTTATTTCCTCTCAGATGCTTTGAACTGTGAATTTAAATGAAAAAGAATCGTTACTCTCCCGTCTTCTTACATTTTACATGACCGTAAGGCGTCGCAAACGCCGTTAACTCACTCAACCCGAACACCGACCATATCCGTAGTTTCCCCGGGTTACTTTTTACCACATACCAATTTAATACATTTTGGTGAGACAAATTATAGGCGTAGTATCAAAGCTAATGTTTTTAGTTTTTGTAGTTGTTTTTTTTTTTTTGTTGTTTTTTTTGTTTTTTATTTTTTTTTTTTGTTTTTTTTTTTGGTTTTTGCATGTTAATGATAGTTGAATAAACCTATCTTTGTACATGTTCATTTTTAATACAGTTTTTTCCAATTTTGAAACGTA
>NC_088361.1:119076683-119106683 GCF_034508935.2 Berghia stephanieae
ATGAGACTTGTAGGTGATTTCAAACTAAGTACATTGGTGGTATGCTCTTGGAATCTACATCTGATCCCTATTTGTTCTCAGTTCCCCTTTGTCTTACTTTTTCTTGGGTGCTTTAATTGTAATTCTAGAACTTTTCACTATCCCATTTTCTTCCTTTTTACTGGCGCTGATATAACCTAAATGTGTTGCAAGCGCCGTAAAACCCATAAAAAAACAAAAAAAAAAAAGAAAAAGAATGACTTTCTGGGTGGGGTCTTTTGAGGTCACATGGTGGGCGGGCAGGAGGTCACTTGCTGTTTTCTATACCCCTATATCTGTTTTCCAAGTTGTTCTGTCTTTGTCTTGGAATTAGGATTGTAGTTTGTTTTGTTCTGGCTCTTGCCGGAGTCCCTGGCTGAGAGGGAAACATTCAAATGTATGTTTTTTGGGAAATGATGTTCGTTTTTTCTCCCTGTAGATCATCTCTCTGTCATGTACTGTGACGCTTGATGGTTTGACCTATAATGATTTGTAAACATTTGAGTGTATTCCTCTCAGCGGAATCCTGTGCTTGTATCTGGATGAGACTTTAAGGTGATCTCAAACTAGGAACACTTGATAGGTTGCTCTTGGAATCTACCTCTGTCCCCCATTTGAATAATACCTATTTGTATTACTTTTTCTCGTGTGCTTTCAAATGTAAATCTAGAAAAAAAAATTTAACATCCCATTTTCTTCCTATTTACTGGCGTTGAAATGACCTTAATGTGTCGAAAGTGCCGTAAAACCATTAAAACAAATATAAAACAAACAAGTCTCTTTGTCATACCTTTCCCTTGGTGCATTTAACTTAAGATCTGCATCTTCACCCCAATCACCTTCCTTTTTAGGGGCGCTGAAATTACCTAAACGTGTCGAAAGCACTGTAAAACCTCTCAATATAATACAAACACATTTCTGGGTCACTTGTTATACCGACGAACTACTCCCAGTTCTATAAAAATAGAAACAAAAAAATATAAAGAACTTTTTGTTGTGGAACGTCTGCCGCAGTGGTAAATTCTCTTTCCTTCGGGGATCTCTCTGTTAAATACCCTTATTTATTCTTAAAGATTAATGGTAATGTACTGGGTGGGGTTCCTGACCTCCCATAGTGGGCAGGGAGGTACATATTGTCTCTTCTATCCCCCTATATCTGTTTCCATTGGCTTTCTGTCTTTGTCTTGGAATGAGATTACTTGGTTTTGTCCTGGCCCTGGTCGGGTGTCCTGGCTGAGAGGGAAACAGTCAAATGTATAGTTAGTTTTGGGAGATGATATGACCTTAATGTGTTGCAAGCGCCGTAAAACCCTTAAAAACAAAAACAAAAACAAAGATTAATGTTAGGTATATTAATATTAGCTTTGGTTGTTAATTAACAGTGTATTTCGTTTTTCAGATAAAGCGGTGACGTTTTATCTGAGATATCGCTAGGAATACATTTCTTCTATCGGTCACGTTTGACCATTCGTTAAATCATGCGCTATTGACTTTCTTGTTGTCCTTAACGTTTCTACCGCCCGAGTTTTGCCGATGTCGTTAACTTCTCAATTACAAATATGCATAAAATTCTCCCAATGTGGGCAAGGAGGCACTTACTGTGTCTCTATCCCCCTGTATCTTTTTTCCAACATGATTTTTTTTTTGTCTTGGAATGAGATTACTTGGTTTTGTCCTGGCCCTGGCCTGATACCCTGGTTTGGAGGGAAACAGTCAAATGTATTGTTTGAGTTTTAGGAGATGATGATTTTTTTTCTTGTAAATCATCTCTCTGTTATTCACTGTTTCATTATTAGTTTTACATATATATATATATATATATATATATATATATATATATATATATATATATATATATATATATATATATATATATATATATATATATATATATAATTATTGGGTGTGTTCCTCTCGCCTCTCGTTGGGGAATTGTGCTTGAGTCAGGATGAGACATTTAGGTGACCTCAAACTAAGTACACTGATGACGTGCTATGGGAATCTACTTCTGTTTCCTATTTGAACCAGTTTGACCTACTTTTTCTTGGGTGCTTTAATTGTAATTCTATAATTTTTTGACTATCCCATTTTCTTCCTTTTTACTGGCGCTTATATGACTAAATATGTTGCAACCGCCGTAAAACCATTAAAAACAATAAAAACAAACATATGCATAAAATTGCTTGCCATTTTTGCATTTGAGTAGATGATGTATTAGAGTTTGAGCATCAACTTGCTGCTTGAATTACTCTGTCGGGAATTGTGCATCGCTTTTTTTATTATTAGAAACAAACACAAGCACCAATTTTCTAGTTTTAAATTTGGTCACCTGACACTTGATAGGGATGTCAAACAACATCCTTGTTTTAAGGTAATCTTTATCAAGTTTCAATTTGCGGGTGGTTGGATGGGAGCATCACCCTTGAATCATATACCTATGATGTTCGCATGGGTGTACGATCCGATAGTGATGTCGTTTCTTCTTCTCTTTACTAGCCTATCCTGCTTCTTTGGTTTGTGATTGTATTTTTGACAGGGGATATTTTTTTTCCTGTAAATCCTCTGCCTGTTTGTTCTTGGTTATTTATAATTTAGCTTATGATATCTTTAGGTTATGATTTTGATTGACATTTGTACTATTTTTGTTAGATTGCTTGTTTTTTTGTTTCAGCGGTCTCTCATATAACCTCAATTGTGTTGGAAGAGACCTAAAGCAACAAACAAACAAACAAGTTTCAATTTGTTTGTCATTTTTATTTATCTTAGGCTTATGTTCAATAATGCAACTTACCACTCGATGCTCTGTTTTTAGTCGTGGTCAAATTTGATGATGTATGATTTTATCTATAATTGTCACTACCTCTTTATCACTAGTTTATGTAAATAAATATGTCATTTTCAAAATGATATCGTGTGTTGATTTATTTATTTATTTATTTTGATTTACAAAATGTCAATTTCTTAATGTTTCAACAACTCGAGACACCAATATTAATGAAATTGTGGATTGGTGATCTATGTGCAACTAGGTGGTCTTGTGATATGACACTTGTTTCCGGACCAGAAGGTCAAGGGTTCGTGTCCCGCTCTGAGCGGCGCATAGTTGAACTCTTTACTAACATATCTCACTTTACTTGGGTGTAGAATAAATGAGGACCTGGGAGTTTTCTGTCGTAAAAAACTTGCATTATCGCCTAACAGGCGCCATGTCTTGCCCTACATGTTAACTCTTGCAGTTGGCTAGGTATCCTGTAAAGCGCCCTGAATACATGTAGTGGATATTGCGCTATATACATAGTCAAGTGTACTCAAACGTAATACTGGGTTGGGTACCTGGCCTCCCATAGTGGGTAGGGAGGTCACTTACTGTGTTTGTCAATGGTATCTCTGTTATGTATTGTTATATTTGTTGTTTTGAAAGTATGATGTAAGCATTTGCGTGTGTTCCTCCCTGTGGGATCCTGTACTTGTGTCTGGGTGAGACTTTTAGGTGATCTCAAACTATGCACATTGATAGTATGCTCTTGGAATCTATATCTGTTCCCTATTTGTACCACTCCCCTTTATCCTACATTTTCTTGGGTGCTTTAATTATAATTCTATAACTTTTGACCATCCAATTTTTCTCCTTTTTACTGGCGCTGATATGACCTAAATGTGTCGCAAGCGCCGTAAAACTCTGGAAAAACATTAAACTAAATACATTAGTTTGCTCTTGGAATCTACTTTTGTTCTCTATCTTAACCAATCCCCTTTGTCTTACTTTTTCGTGGGTGATTTTAATCGTAAATATATCAAGTTGTATGCATCATAAAATGTTCTGTTGGTGGTAAGATCGGGTGGTCGTTAGGGGTTTGGGCGGTAGGGGAACGATGGAAAAGAATGTGGTCGGTAGGGGAAAATAATATCACATATTTAACACCACTAAAACATGGATAATATTTCTTGCCGGGGAAAAGTCAGTTGACAACCCAAACCTATCACCATGTCTTAAGATTTTGCGACATTGCTCTTTGAAAACGGTATTATTTATGGTGCTTGTTTTGGACAGACTATTTCCCTTTTTCTCGTAAGGCGTGACAAGGATCTTAGCGGACGGTATGGGACGGATTGACTCTACTCTAATCTTTTTATGATGTAGCAAGGGCAAAGTTATTTAGATTTATAAGTAAGTAAATTTTGATTCATGGAGGATAAATGAAATGACAACATAAAATATGTTTATTCAAAATGGTACGAACCAACCAAGTTCAAACAATTGTATCCAATGGCGTGCTTTCTGATGACAAACGAACAGAATAAGTAATAAGAACATAATGTGATAATTTTAGGCTTTGCTTCATGTCTCTTTTATATTATGTTTTGTTTTGATTTGTTTTGTTTGGTTGTTTTTTTAGGGGTTTTTTTTTTTTAAATTGTCTTTTATTCCCTTTTGTTTCGTTTATTGGGTTGTTTTGTTTTGGTTTTTAGGAGATTTAATTTTTGTTAGTTTTGTTTTCTTGTATCTTTGTTGTTGTTGGGGGTTTTGTGTGTGTGTGCTTTGCTTTTTAGTTTTGAAAAGAAATAACTGTAATATACAAGATAATGTGCGTTATTAAAGCAAAACTGGTCGTGTACCTTCAGAAAATATTGTGAGCTAGCTAATTAATAGATGGAGTCTCGGAAGATCTGGGTTAAGGACTTGGTTGTTTTCTTTTATAATAGTTACCTTTGTCCTACACGATCATCTTATCGGCTGTCCTTGTTTCCAATAGGAATTACATTAATTTCCAAAAATTATAAATTTCGCTTCGAAACAGAAAACTTCTGTTATAAATCATCGCTCTGAATTTTATTTAAAACTTGAGCATTTATATAGTGCAATATTCACTAAATGTGCTCAAAGCGCTTTACAAGAGAAAGGGGATCCCTAGCCAATAGTAACACTTAACATGTAGGACGTGACATGACGCCTATTAGGCGATATTACAATATATTGCCAACAGAGACAGCGCTGTTACCGACCAGGTACTTATTTCACACCTGAGTACGACGAGAGAATTTTAGTAAAGAAGCTTTTCCAAGGACTCGACTATGCGCCGGTCAGAACGGGACTCGAACACAGGAACGAATCTCATTGTTTTTTGATGGTTGCGTTTGTATTGATTACCATGCATTAAATTACAAACTCTAACGAAAGAGTAAAGATGGAGAGGCTTCGTATGGAAACAAAACAGAAAATGGACGTTTCGGGTACAAACCCTTCGTCAGCACAACGATACACAAATAAACGTGGAAAACAAATAAAATATAATGAAAAATAAGTTATTTTTCATTATACATATTTTTATTTTACATTTCCATACGAAGCCTCTCCATTGTCACTTTTTCGTTAGTGTTTGTAATTAAATGCATGGTAATCAATACAAACGCAATCATCAAAAAACAATGAGATTGCCCCTTTGAAGAAATTAAGATCATTGTACCCTTTTGACAAAATAATGTCTTGGAAAATTGAATTCAGCTTGTCCTGGTCGAATATCATTTATTTTTCATTGGGAAATTGGTAAGAGAATGCCTTCAGAAATATACTTCCAAGAACGAACATTGATTATTACAACGAACCTTTTTGCAGCAAACAATGCCGCGGACCCTTGCACTACCATTGCCACTACCAGTTTAATTTTGGTTGTATCCTACAGGGACCCATACATTTCCATTGATGAGGAAGATTTGAGTACATTTTGTTGGGGTTGTATTTTTGTTGTCGTTGTTGTTGTTTGTTTTGTTTTTGTTTTTTTTTTGCTTTTTTTGGTTTGTTGTTTTTTTGTTTGTTTTTTTTTTTTGGGGGGGGGGGGTTTGGTTTGTTGTTTTTTGTTTTTTGTTTTTTGTTTTTGTTTTGTTTTTTTTTTTGCTTTTTTTTTTTTTTTTTTTTTTTTTTTTGTTTTTTTTTTGGTTTTTTTTTTTTTTGGGGGGGGGGGGGGGGGGGGGGCGAGGGAGGGGGCAAGTGATGTGCACTTATTTCTGTTTTTGTTGTTGTTTTATTTATACTTAATTTTATAGATATATATATTTTCTTTATTTTTTTATTGTTTTTCTTGTATTTGTTTTGTTTTTTTCATTTAACATAACATATAGTATAGGGCAAAATAGGATAAAGCCCCTGGAATGCCCTTAATATTAATAGTAATGCCACAAATAAATCGATTAAAGATTACAATAATGATACACTCGGTAATGATAGTATTTTCAACTTAAATGGACTCATGTATATAATATGAAGTACAAACATATATCTTTAACCGTGACATGCAAAGCACACACACACACACACACACACACGCACACAGACACACACACACACACACGCACACACACGCATATAGAAGATAACCATAATAATATAACAATGCATAATATATATACATACAAGATTGAAAGACATGTTAACAGCAGTGCAAACAAGTATTATTCGTCATATATAAATCTCCCATCATATAATTCCCTGTCTACTAACACCTTGAAACAATTCATAGATTTTGCATTCTATGTTTCAAATTTCAAATTGTTCATTTCTGGACATTTTTTTTCTTGCTTTGTCTGGTACTGTTTCAAACAGACTTTTCCAGATCTTTATCTTACACCAAATCATTGTGGTAGGGATCTAATAACAGACTGAAAATATCAAAGAATAGAGATATTTGGATGAACGCCTGTTCTCTGTCTCTCTTTCGGATTGGAAGGTCCTGGGTTTGAGCCTCGCTCGGTGCATAGTTGAGTCCTTGGAAAAGGCTCGTTAATCATATTCTCTCACCTACTCAGGTCTAAGATGAGTATCTGGCCGTTAACAGCTTTGTCTCTGTCCGAAAAAAAGTGTAATATCGCCTTACGACTTGTAAAGCGTCATGTCCTGTCCTACATGTTAAGTGTTGCTGTTTACTCGGGACTCCTTGTAAAGCGCTTTGAGCACGTTTAGTGGAATTTGCGCTATATAAAAGCTCAATTATGTATATAATTTAGCTAGATTATAATACTTTCACTATGAAGAGCATCTTCCTGATTACTTTCACTATAATATCATGTAGGCGTATGTAACTTCTTGAATTGAGCTTTTTTATATAGCGTAAGATCTACTAAACGTGCTCAAAGCGTTTTACAAGGGGTCCCTGACCAACAGCAACATTTAACATGTAGGACGGGACATGTCGCCTGTTAGTTAGGCGATATTACAATTTTTTCGGACAGAGACAACACTGTTAACGGCCAGGGACTCATTTTACACCTCAGTACGGTGAGAGAATGTGAGTAAAGAGCCTTCTCCAAGGACTCAACTATGCGCCGAGCGAGGCTCGAACCCAGGCGCTTCCGATCCGAAAGCGAGTGTCATACCACTAGACCACATATCTTATTCTTTGTCCAAATAAAATGTGTTTGTTGGGGTAATTGCTTCATCTGTAGCTTGTTTTCATATTGTGTGAAACTGAAATACTTAATTACTTAATTGCCCTTTAGTTATAATAACTTGCTTTACTCTGACAAATCGTCTTTTCACAGTATAATAAGAATACATTTATTTCTTACATCGATCGATTTCAATGACCCCAACTTGTCAAACATTATCAAACCTAAGACTTTTTTTTCTGTTTTAAGTCGTTGGGTTAAGAAGATTTGACAAGTTGGTGAAGGGGGTGGGTAATTTTAATCCATCAATTACGCAGAGTAAAACAAAATGTCTGGCAAAAGTGTTTAAAAAAAAGACATTTAATTTTGTTAGATTAGAATAAGGTATTGTGAGAAAAGCTGACGTAGTTCGTGGCATCTACCAAACTTGCTGTGGTGTTAACCAGTTAACTGAAGAACTCTGGAAAAACACGTATTTAACAATTTTACCAGAAAGCTCGTCCTTCAACTATCGATCGATTTAAATGACCTTCACCTTGACTAAAACTCTCAAACCTGGGACCTCGCGAGGACAGAGTTTTTGCCAAGATGAAGGACATTTAAATCGATCGATATTAATTTGAAGTACGAGTTTTCTGGCCGAATTTTTAAATAAGTATTTTTTTTTCAGAGTAAGGCAGTTAATTGGTTAAATTGAGCTGGTAAACAAACACAATGAAACAAAGCAGCCCTTTACAAGTTTGTATACAATGAGAACCAACATCAAACAAAACCCAGCGGTGTACTGTCATCTTTGTATAAACAGACTGGCCTGACTATTATGGGTAGGGAGGTTGGTTAATGTGAGACCCACCGTTCCAAAATAGTATTTTATGTTTTGAGGAAAAGTAAATTTTAAATTAAAAAACAAAACAATCAAAACACAACACAAACCAAACAAAAATAAACCAACTTGAGCTTTGATATAAGGCAATATAGAGAAAAGCTGCTCAAAGCGCTTTACAATGGGCCCCTCTAGCCAACAGCAACACTCAACATGTAGTACGAGACATGACGCAATTTTGCATGCTTGTGATCCAACAGTCAAGTAGGTCCTACACTATTTTGTTTTGGCTTGAGATTATTTCCAATTTCCATTTCAATAAGGACAGTAAAAACTTGGGTTCTCAGACCTGCAAATTAGCACACGTTGAATTCGGCCAGTTGAAAAAAGGTCGTTTGTCACAGTACATCAGAAGATTGGTATACCTCGTGAAATGGGACATGTTGTCTACTTGCTAAATGACATAGTCAACTGGTGACTCATTCATTAGACCAGGACGTGTGTTTGTTATTGTTGCCCCACTCCCTCTAGCAACACTGTAGTATAGGGGACTGATTGTGTGACTAGGTGGTGTTGTGGTATGACACAATCGTTCGGATCGGAAGGTCCTGGGTTTGAGTCCCGCTCTGAGTGGCGCATTTTTTTTTTGAGTCCTTGGGAAATGACTTTACTCACATTCTCTCACCGTACTCAGGTGTAAAATGAGTACTTGACCGTTAATAGCGTTGTCTCTGTAGGAAAAAATATCGTATTGCCTAAAAGGCGTGATGTCTCGTCCTACATGTTGAGTGTTGGTGTTGGCTAGGGACCGTTTGTAAAGCGCTTTGAGCACGTTTAGTGGATATTGCTGTTTATAAAAGATTATGGGTTTTTTTTTTGTTTTAATAACTTTTGTTTTTGTTTTTCTGTTATTGTTATAGCGCGAGTTTATCACTACCTCCCCAACCCATTCCCCTTTCCAAATAGCTACGGTTATTGCTCAAAGAAATTTGAAAATGTTATTAACTCAACAACAACGTACATTTTACTTCACGAAATAAAATATGTATTTTATTTCATCCCACACAGCGACGCAAAAATGTATTATTTGCATTGCAGTAAAGCCAGAGTCTCGTCTTGCGACTAAATGTCAAGATTTTAAGCGGAGTTAGTGATCAGATGGGTGACAATGGTCACAAAAGTCAGCTCATCATTATCATTTCCATCATCACTATCACCACCACATATTACCATCCTCATTGTTTAACTCTCTCTTTACCAGCCATTTTCAGAATTTTCCCTCAAACTTCATACCCACCCAACACAAATATTTCTTCTCAAACAAAAGAAACAAGTACATTCTACACATGATATAATTGTCCAGCGCTTAATTTTTATTGCTAGAACAAAATATTTCCTTTATAATTTGTGATGTACAAAAGATACCAGAATGAGAAAACGGTTGGTTGCATCGTAACAACTGTGATGATTTTCCTATGAATGGTAAGGAGAGGGTTACTTCAATCTTGAGACAATATCAAATCACACGTTGAATTTGAATCCCGTGAGCAATTACTTTAATAGACTATAATGACATGAGCTCAGAGCTCTGTGTTCAAACACGATAACATAGCAATATCAAGGTTAATATCTATAAAGCCAGGTGTCATCAATATTCAGAATTACCGCCGTTAATAAATTCATTATCTTCATCAAGTTGTTCATTGCATCACCATCATTATCGTGATGAGTATCAGTACCATCATCATCATCATCATCATCATCATCATCATCATCATCATCATCATCATCATTATTATTATTATTATTATTATTATTATTATTATTATTATTATTATTATTATATTATTATTATTATTATTATTATATTATTATTATTATTATTATTATTATTATTATTATTATTAATTATTATTATTATTATTATTATTATTATTATTATTTTATTATCATCATCATCATCATCATTATTCATATTAAAATCATCATCATCGTCGTCATTATCATCATCACTCTCAATACAATATGTCCTTCTCTGGCTTTAATTTAGAGATGTAGGGACATAGGTATTCCTTCACGCATGAGTCCACTGAGGTTGTTTGTGCCATGTGAATGATTCAAGGCACACACGGATTCTGAATCTGGATTTTATATATTATAACGATGGGTCTTATCTGAACTCACCACTTAATGGATTCCTTGACTTTGTTACAAGACTGGACAACATACCGTTCGGCTATCGACGCCCACAGCATGCACAGCCTCTAATCCTGAACTCTCAATCAATCTTGGAACTTGATCCGTTAGTGTCACAATGGCATGCACGGCGTGGGGATTGAAAGACTGAATGTACCAACCAGTGGCTGACCAATAGATTGATGATTAATCACAAGGTAACATGGTAGGCCTACAGCGTGACGCTGGCTATGTGTTTAACTCTCTCCTTACCAGCTATTTTTAGAATTTCCCCCAACAATTCAAACCCACCCAACACAAAAATAGGCTTTTCTTACTCAAACAAAAAAGTAATAAGTAAACTCTACAGCGCAGTGTTTAGTATTAATAATTGTAATGAAAGCATTTCTTTAAATTTTGTGATGGACAAGAGAAATCAGAATGACAAAATTGTCGGTTGCATCGTAACGAATGTGACGATTTTCCTATGGTTTGTAAGGAGAATGTTAAGTAAGATTAAGCCATAGAATTCAAGATTTCATAAATAGTCATAACCACAGAAAATCCTTAGGTGGTTCAGCAAATCAAAACCGTATCTATCTTAGCCCTATCCACAAATATTAGATTTATTTGAATTATTACCTTGGGGAAATATGCAGGTATTTTCAGGTCTGTTAACCAAAGATAATAATATTTTTAAAACTTGAGCTTTTTATATAGCGCTATATCCACTAAACGTGCTCAAAGCGCTTTACAAGGGGTCCCTGACCAACAGCAACACGTAACATGTAGAACGAGACATGACGCCTGTTAGGCGATATTAACATTTTTCAGACAAAGACAACGCCGTTAACGGCCTGGTACTCATTTTACACCTGAGTACGGTGAGATAATGTGAGTAAAGAGCCTTTTCCAAGGTCTCAACTATGCGTCGAGCGAGGCTCGAACCAAGGACCTTCCGATCCGAAAGCGAGTGCCATACCACAAGACGATATAGCAACATGAATAGATATAAATAAATAAATAAAATATAAAGAGCGCCAGTCTCCACCGAACTCGTTCTAAAAACACATTTTAAATGGTAATTTTAAGAAAATTAAATGTTACAATCTTAAGAAAACTAAATGTTACAATTGTAATGATCTATTGTATGCCGATAACAATGGGATATTCTAGAACTTGCTTTGAAATAATAAGGAAAAGTTGATTTAATATATTCTGTCTTCAGATTAGACTTGAAGCAATCAATAGTATGAGCTCTACTGGTAAAGACCGTGAGAGAATTCCAGACTGAAGGTGCAAGAAAGTAAAATGCACGTTCCGAAAATTTAGTTTCAGACATTTTTCTTTTTTCTAATTAAGGGCTTGATTGGTATCTAAATGGACAATATTTTGCGTTGGTTTAAGAATATTTTCATTACAATAATGAGCCCATTACAATTTGGGTTGTTAGACCTGAAAATGAGTACTCGTCGTTTAGCGTTTTCACCAAAGGAACGAATAGTCAGTTGGAATCAAAGGCGTTCATATATTTGTCAGTGCATGACATAATCAGTCCGAAGGTGAAAATTTTGGATTTGCAATTTTTGCATTTTCTGAAAGAATATGCTCTCCAAAACATTTTAATCTTTTTTTTAAAAAAAGGAAATTGGGTGATTTTTCATGAAGTTATGGTCAGATGTTTGGGAAAGGTATACAGCAACTATTCTCAAATTTCATACTTTTTTCAATTTGACTAACTGTAAAAAATATTAAGAAGTGAATGAAATTAAGCTTTGGTATTCCCCGAAGATGTACAAAAAGGGTCGATGTAATCATTTATGTCAAGAACTCATTTTCGATATAAATTGACCTTCAAACTAAACTTGGCAATATCTCAGTTCAAACCTTTTCACCATCCAACTGATTATGCCATTTACTGTAACATATTATGACAACCTGGGAAATATCGAAACTTGAAATAAATATTGGGATTATTATTTTACTTCCCCTTTGTAATTATTTCCGCTTTATTTTTTTCCCCTTTATTATTTCTTTCTGTTTTTAAACTTTAATATTTATTCTCCGATAATAATTATTCAACAATAAAGGGTAGCTTGTTGCAATCTAAAATTCAACCCCCCCCCCCCACCCACCCTCCTTTCCCCAACACCTATTCATATTTCCTAGGTTATTATAACCCAAATGAACAAACTTAAACAGTCAATACATGCATTTTCATCGTCCCTGTATATATTGTGAAGAAAAGCTACCTTCGTCAATCATTTCACAATTAACCAGTAAAATGTCTTGCTCTGGGGTCGTATTTAAAAATTTGGCCAGAAATCCCACGCTTCAAATATCGATCGTTAAATGACCCTCATCTTGGCAAAAACTCTTAAACCTGGGACTTCGTGAAATCCCAGGCTGGAGAGTTTTTGCCAAGATGAGGATCATAATATAAATCGATCGATATTTGAAGGACGAGTTTTCAGGCCAACATTTTTAATTCGAGTTTTTACAGAGTACGGAAGTTAATTAGATAAAAAAAAAAAAGAAAGAAACCGGGATGTTACATCAGATCACAATGCATTGGGGAAAAGGGAAAAATAATCTTATTTTACTTCACAACCTCTCGATCCGACGTTTTAACCCTCTCCTTACCAGCCATTTTCAGGATTTTCTTCAAAACTTCACATCCATCTAACACAAAAATAGAGTTTTTATCACTCAAGCACAATAGCAGTAAAGTTCTTGCGATAAATAATTTCTTTAACAAAATATACTCTACAACACACTGTTCATTTTTAAAAATTTTATGATGTACAAGAGAAATTTGAATAAGAAAAATGTTGGTTGTATTGTAACGAATGGGACCATTTTCCTATAGTTGGTAAGGAGAGGGTTAACGTAGGTTATTCTTTTGTACTGGGGGTCTCGATAACTCAGTTGGTAAAGCATTCGTTTTACCCACAAAGGGACCGAGATCGATCCCTGGTACAGATTTTTCTGATTCCCCTGTCCGCCTAGCAGTGATTGGGTAGCTGGATCTATTAGATTTGGCGGAAAGTACTTTGAGAAAGACTAGCGTCCTGTTCAAGCTATTGTCCGTTTTACGCTATTGAAACCGGAATAAACACCGGCTCTATGAGCCTAAATAGCTCTGAAGTGGAAACATTCTTCTACACTACAGTATCAAGAGCATGATATCAAAATTAAAATCTTGAACTTTTATATAAAGAAATATCCACGAAACGAAGTGCTTTACAAGGGGTCCCTATCTGACAGAAACATGAAACATATAGGACGAGACACGGCGCTAGGCGATATTACACTTTTTTTTTTTCGTACAGTGACAACGCTGATAAGGGCCGTGTACTCATTTGACACCGCATTACGGTGAGAAAATGTAAGTAAAGATACTTCTCCAAGGATTCAACTATGCGCCACTCAGAGCGGGTCTCGAACCCTGGACGGTCCAATCCGAAGGTGAGAGCCATACCACTAGACCACATTGCCGCACAGTCTGTCGAGGTCAACGTTTTAATGCCGGTTATTCTTTTGCACTACAGTATCAAGATCATTTTAATGGACATCATTATAGTTTACTGAGGAAAAGGCGTTAGAATTTAAAATTCAGTCTCCATAAAGCGTAGTACTACGAATCATTTAGGGCAATAGTGTTCAACAGTCGTGACGTCACTTCCCTCTTAATGACGCATAATGATTTAGTAACTGGTTCTAAACTATCGGAAAAATGGCGGACGCCCTTATGAAATACTTCTCCGACGAGCATAAAAGTGTATCCAAATGAGAAAAACACTATATATCTGATCATGTTTGACTTTTATACATTCTGAACAAATGAAATGTTAAAAAGTTCTAGCCAGCTTGTAGATTAAAAAAATACTGATTTTTTTTTTTTTAGAACCAAGCCGCTCGTTGCTTTTTTTTTACGAAACCCGCCGAAACCCGACGACAGCCAAAGTCTCAGGTTCACTCTCCACTGTTGCCTACTTCCCATAACTGTGTCGGATATTGTGGGGTTTCGTCGGGTTTCGGCGGGTTTCGGCGGATTTCGGCGGGTTTCGGCGGGTTTCGGCGGGTTTCGGCGGATTTCGGCGGATTTCGGCGGGTTTCGGCGGATTTCGTAAAAAATAGACTTTTGTTTCTCCTGAGTATCTTTTAAATTATTATATATTGAGCAAAGTAAAGCTAGACACGGGAATACACCTATTGTCAATTTAATGTGGCAGATTTGTACTTATTTCGGTTCGGAAGGTCCAGGGTTGAGTCCAATTCTGAGCGGCGCAAAGTTTAGTCCTTAGTAGTAATCTACACCATTTTGTGCATGTGCATGCGCGTATGTGTGTGTGTATGTGTGTGTGTGTGTGTGTACGTATCCTTGCAATAATAGTGTTTTACATACCTACTACTTTAATCACTTGACAATTCTAATCAGCACTCAATTTTCTTTTGTTTTTGTTATCTATGTAACCAGGATTTATAATGAGCATTTATTTCCTTGGAAAACACCATATAGTTCTCAACAACTTTTCCATTGATACACGTGTGATAAGAATGATGACTGATAAACGTAATCATTCAATGATAAATCATAAAAAGAAATAAAACAATGGCCATTTCTCATGAGATTAAATTAGATTCCTGAGACTACCTAATATTATACAATTCGTGATTTAGATGACGTCAATGTCTAAGTGTTTATCGCGTATTTGTATCCGTTCGTCATTTTCGGGAAAACACTTTTTATAATCTTGGCCAGTGAACAATTATTGTTATAGATAGATCGAAGATGACGTCAAAGAAATAATTTCTTTGTTATTGTTTTTTTTGCCATCCACGTTTATGAGTAATTTTCACTAAACTGTATTATCCAGACTATAAATGTTCATGGTTACACATTGTTTTGTGTGTTGGTCCGTTAAACTTCCTTATGACAATGCTTTGAACTTCTTAACCAAACGCATTATATCTATAGAGTTGAATTAAATCATTCGTTATTGAAGAAAAACCTCGCGGGTTCGAACGAAGACCCAGCCATGGTCGCCATTATTTTATATACAACTCGTAGAAAAATGCCAATTTGTCACAAAAAAAAAAATATCAGGCGTTTTAAAGTATATTTTTCTGATACTACGAGTAGATAGTTGAGACATTTTAGAAATTTGTCAGAATTTTGGAATTTGGAATTTAAAAACCCTAATCTGACAATCCTTTCACTGTGTCTATTAAAAAGTCTTATCAAAATTTGTCTCAAAAGGGCCTTCAAATGCATTCTTTTTTTGTGTTAACATTAACATCCGCCTTCTACCGTCTCATTTCTGTATTACATTGAAGTGATCTAGAAAGTTGAAATCAAATAGTTACCCACATTCTCAAATCGGTATAATATCGGGATTATTTAAATGTTAAAAACTGGATTTACAGTCGTAAATATTAGCGTTTGGTTAAGTTTTTGTGTCTTATAGAAAAAAAAATAAAGACAAAAATTGAATTGTAAGATTCAATGTATAAGATGTGGAGGTTTCGGGTTACCCCTTTATCAACAAAAACACGGGGAAACCCGTCCATTATGTTTTATAGAGGAGAATGAGCGCAATCCTATATATAACTGTTATACACGCATCCATTGATCCACACACATACTCACACACACGCACACATACACACACGTATGTGTATATATATATATATATATATATATATATATATATATATATATATATATATATATATCCACACACACTTACAAATATAGACTCATATATATATATATATATATATATATATATATATATATATATATAAATATATACATACATACATACATGGGTGTGTGTGTGTGTGTGTGTGTGTGTGTGTGTGTATGTGTGGATCAATGGATGTATGTATTACAGTTATGACGTAAAACAAGATAACTGTGGACTGTCAACATTATTGAAGAAAAAATACTATAACAACAAATTATCGTGTTACATGGACTTGTTACATATTTTTTATTTTGACTTTTACATTCCGTGTTTTGATAGTAATGAAGCTATTTCAATTCCTTATCTACCAGAGTTCAAAAACCAAAATTTTCTGCTATCATAATTTGGTGATATTATCGGTCAACTGATCAGCGTTTATCAATCTCATGACTATAACTCATAGTATTACATTATCTTCAAATAGAATTAAGCGTCACAAACATCACAGAGAATTCTACCGGAATAGTTCAGTCAAAACATTCATAAAAACTCATGATGTTTTAATTTCGATTAGTTCAAAGAGCACAATGCTATGTAACTTTTATAAATTTGTCAAAGTATGCTATTTCTGTCACTTGCTGTTAACCCTTTCCCAACCAACAAGAGGATGATCGTCGCACTGATTACAAAAGAACTAACATCTTTTAAAGCCAAATTTATCTACTATTCTTCCAATATTTTAAAGATTAATCTGTGTTTAAGCTATTAAAAGTGATCACTATAGTATAGGATGTTGCCTTTCTGAACAACACCATACATGGCATTACTCGCTGTTGTTTTATTAACATTTTGAGTAAAACATTTTAATTTGTTTTTGTCTTATGTGTCACTAGTTGTTTTTTGTTTTTTTTTAAAGTCAAGACAATATCTGTAAAGAGAGCGGTAAATCATATATATATTATGAACCAGGGTTTTTTAAAAACAAGACGAGAACAAATGCTTGACCAGAACTCTTCTTCTCTTCTTCTTTTTTTTTAGAGGGTTGCCATAATGATTGCCACATCTCCATGCATTTCGGTTCATTGCATCATCTTCCTCAGGCCCAGTTCTGTTCTTTCATATCCTGGCTTACCTTATCCAACCATCTCGTCTTCGGGGGTCCCTTCTTTCTCTTTCCCGCTAGTCTCTCTCTCTCTCTCTCTCTCTCTCTCTCTCTCTCTCTCTCTCTCTCTGAGACTGGGACAAGCAACGCTGCTGATGTTGATATGCAACATTTTAATCACATAATTATTAATTATTGTCACTGGCAAAGATAGGAGACGTAAATAGTAACACAATACACTTTAAAGCTTTTAAAATCGGTCACATATAAAACCAAAGTTCGAACGATCAAATATCATTAGTTTGATAGATAAGATAGGAATGCATCGAGGTATGTCAATAACGATAGATTACAATAGCCGCCCACATATTTCGTGGGTAATCCCCCAAAATCATTGAGAACTGATTTAAACTCAACGTAAATCATTGGATTGTGATTAAAAATCCCACCCGTGACCAGGCCGTACCATCACAGCGAACGATAGATGTTATCTTAATGAATATTAATCATACATTTCCTAGAAATCACCAATTGACCTATTCGTATAGATAAACAACAATTAAATCGCAGATTACTTGAATGTAAAATCGTAATTAGCTTTGTTTCAATGTTTACTTGGGGTCCTGGGTTCAACTACCCATTGCCGCAACGATTTTTATTCTCTGATGTCCCTTGGCACTTTCCACTCACGTCATTTCTTGGAATTAACACACTTCGTTCCTGCTTCCCCCACTTTTCTTTATCAGTTTTTTTTAGAAATGATATCCTTCCTCCACGACATCATAAGATATCGTTGCTCAGGCATTCCACGAAGGATATAGATAATCCATCAAATAATATGCCTGATGCCAACAAGGAATCACCTATGTTGTCCAAGTGAGCAAATTGGGGATTATGAATAATCTTGCCCAAGGAAAAAAGGAAAGTGCCTGAAGCGGGGCCTTCCGGGTCACAGAGAAATGCCTTAACCACTCGCCACGTCGCCCCCTTATCAGTGTTTACTATGTCATAATGGTGGCTTCAATTTCCACTCTTCCTCTTTCAAATAGAAAGAGACACTCGGGTCTATTTATCTGAGTCATTATTATTACTCTCTCTCTCTCTCTCTCTCTCTCTCTCTCTCTCTCTCTCTCTCTCTCTCTCTCTCGCCGAACGTCTCTGCATATAATAGAAGATGCCATACGGAAGTGCTCCGGATGATAATATAATGTTCTGCTTAATTTTGATTGGTTCTGTCCAGTTAAGTCACATAATCTATTCAATTTTTAAAAATAGGGTTGGGGTCAAAATTGTTCCTTACAGCCCATGCTGTTTTTAATCACGACCACAGAATTACTGGCAAATCCAAATATTATAAGACAGTTTTTACAGATTGATTTACTGGCAAATTGCAAAACTTTTTATTTTCTCATTGACTAAGATAATTATTTATAAAATCTCCTAGGGCATAATAATCGGTCATTTGACTATTTATAAGATCTGCTAGGGAATAATAATCGGTCATTTGACTATTCATAAAATCTGCTAGGGCATAATAAGCGGTCATATGATTATTTATAAAATCTGCTAGGGCATAATAATCGGTCATTTGATCATTTATAAAATCTGCTAGGGCGTTGTGATCGGTCATTTGATTATTTATAAGATCTGCTAGGGCATAATAATCGGTCATTTGATTATTTATAAGATCTGCTAGGGCATAATAATCGGTCATTTGATTATTTATAAGACCTGCTAGGGCGTTGTGATCGGTCATTTGACGTTTAGAATCGCCATCAGGTCGTCCTAGTTGCGCGCACCTATAGACTTTGTCACCTGACCGATTTTGATCCACGATGGCTTAAAAGGTTTGTCTCGATCTATGTTTATTCCAACAATACATAACATAAATGAGTGCCTATTCGGGTTAAGATTTACTTCTCCGCAAATATTGCGATATATCCACTAGTAGTAAATAAAAATCCTTTTGAAATGTTAGAATAAAGTAACGATGTTTTTTTGTTATTATGAAAAGCATAAAATTACGATTGACAATCATATTACCATCATGCCTATATTTTAACAAATAAATAATAATGTGAAATTGAATGTAAGCTTCAATTTAATTATAAAAACAGATCATATGAACGTTTCGGGTTTCTCCTTTATCAACAAAATAGGATGAATGAAACACTACAGATGAATGAGATAATGTGGTAGTGGCGTAACTAAGATGAATATTTTGACATGGAATTCACAAACCCCGGCTTTGTGGGCTTGTGTGGTATGACACTCGCCTTTTACGACTTCTAGGTCTTTGCTTCGAGTCCCGCTCTGGGTGGCTCAAAGTTGAGTCTTTGGAAAAGACGTTTTAATGACATTTTCGCACCGCATCCAGGTATAAAACGAGCTCATAATCGGTAACAGGGTTGTCTCTGAAAAAAAAAATAATTCTAACAGTGCCTAACAGGTGTCAAAATCTCCTCCTACTCATACATGGAAAGGGTTGATGTTAGACTCCGACTCCTTGTAAAACGTGTTAGAGTATCTTACGTGAATATAACGGCATACAAAGTTCTTTTTTTTTTCTTTTTCATGTTTCCAGTAATATTGGGGTTTTCATTCACAATATCCAGAAATATCTCGATTCTATATTCAAATATTTCCATTTTATCGTGCATAAAAGAACACCCTATCCGGCATACACACTTATTTCTTAAGGAAAAGTCGAATCCTTTTATTGAATCAAATTCCCGTCAGTTTTCTGACTCTAGCAACTGAAATTAAGATAAGACTATTTTTTCCCATTTTATCCATCAGTAAATATAACCGACTTTGTGAAACCCTGCCACACCCCAAGTCTGTCAAAGCAGCATACAAGAGTGTGGGAAATTTAACAATAATTTAGCTTTCTAAACCTAATACGACATAACGGGAAAATCCGCAATGACGTCTTCTACAAATATTGTATTCCTAGGAATTATGATTCTAGATGTACAGCATGACCCTTTTCCACTTAAAATTTCCCTTGAAGCAAGGCAGAACAACACAATGACACCGTGGGAAATTTGTAATAATATTATTATATTATTCTTGTTAAGTTGAGTTTGAGGAAGTTGGAAGTAGTGGGATCTTTTCTGAGTATAGATAGTATGCGCTTGGCTAAGAAGCTCACAGCATTGACATCCGGAAGTGCGGCTATGTGGTCTTGTGGTATGACACTCGCTTTCGGATCGGAAGGTCCTGGGTTCGAGCCTCGCTCGGCGCATAGTTGAGTCCTCGGAGAAGGCTCTTTACTCACATTCTCTCACCGTACTCAGGTGTAAAATGAGTACCTGGCCATTAACAGCGTTGGATCTGTCCCAAAAATGTGTAATATCGCCTGACAGGCGTCATGTCTCGGCCTACATGTTACATAATAATAATAATAATAATAATAATAATAATAGATCTTTATTGTCCATAAATATGGCAATTTGTCATTTAGTTACACTTGTTATAATGTTAAACGATAACTAAGATTGAACAGATATTTCACTCCTACTTATTTTCTTCTCTCTCTCTCTCTCTCTCCTCTCTCTCTCTCTCTCTCTCTCTCTCTCTCTCTCTCTCCTCTCTCTCTTTCTTTCTTTCTTTCACACACGTGCGATATACACAACATAAACATATTCATTTCGTTTTCAATTTGTTACGATTGTGGCAATTCGACACCAAAAATTATCATCATTATCAATTGGTCAGTTAATCTTACATTAAATAAATTAAATCAGTTAATCAGTCAACGAATCAATCCTTGGTTTTTCTGTACCATATGAAATATTCAAAATTTTTATTGCTGATGGAACGAACGTTGATTTATACTTGTTAGTTCTACATTTAATCTGACAAAACCTTCTCCAGATGGTAAAAGACTAAATTCATGGTATAAAATATGTTTTTTATTGTTGGTAATTGAGAATACTTTCCTTTCTATTGCTTTTCCATGAATTCTTTTCTACTCCATCAAGAGGATGGTTTATTATTTTTGATGCCTCTTTGATAGATTTTGAAATTTTTGATTTATCTTTAAGTCGGCATCCTCCAAACCATATGGTGCAGCCAAACGCAATTACACTTTTAATCAATGAGTCATAAACTCTTAACATAGTTTTCTTCCTTACTTGAAATGTTCTCAATTTCCTTAGGATGTATAATCTTTGGGCAACTTTCTTAGATATTATATTAATATGTTGAGAGAAATTGAGGGAACTATCAATGGTTATTCCTAAATATTTAAAATAGTCAACTATCTCAACATCATCTTTACCGATCGCCACACACTTTAAGTCGTTTTTATTTTTTACACCAAACACCTGTTCTTTCGTTTTTTCAACATTTAATTCAAGCTGATTTTGTTTACACCAATCGGTGAATATATTTATTTGTTTGAAATAATTCTTTTCGGTAACTTTATCTTTTAATAAGCCAAGAATAGCAGTATCATCTGCATATTTCACTATAAAACAATTTTCAAAGGATGGTCTGCAGTCGTTGGTGTATAAGATGTACAGGATTGGGGAACTCACACAGCCTTGGGGACATCCGTTCGACAACGTTCTTTTGTTGGAGATATGTTCACCCAATTTTACACATTGCGGTCTATGGGTCAGAAACTCTTTATACCATTTAATAAGGTAGTTTGGAATATCCATGCTGCACAACTTTTGAAGCAAAATATCTGTGTTCATGGCATTAAAAGCTGACGAAAAGTCGACAAACAGGATTCTGGCGTAATTCGAGGGCGTTTGGTCAAGGTGTTTCGAGATCAAATTTGTGGCGGTTAATAGTGCGTCTTCAACACTGAGATGTTGCTGGTATGCAAATTGGTACGGATCTAGCAATTTCAGGTCATAACATTTTTGTAGGAGCTCAGATTTTAAAATTTTTTCTAAACATTTCATTACAAGCGATGTAAGCGCCACTGGACGGAAGTCATTCAATACGGTCGGACAACGCTTTTTTGGAACTGGAACGACAATCGATGTTTTCCAAAGTACTGGCACTGATTGTTCATCGATTGACCTTTGAAACAGTTTTGTATAAGGTATAGCCAGTTGTTGGTGACAGTTTTTCAAAATAGTTCCGGTAATGTTGTCTGGTCCTGGTGCTTTATGTTCTTTACATCTCCGGAAGAGGGAGCTTACGGTTTCTTCTTCAATATCTGGAGGTGGCTCATTGTCATTTGACAAACCGTTGTGAACAGGTGGGAGCCTGTCAAAACGACAGTAAAAATCATTTAATTTGTTGACATCAGTTTTCGTTTTTCCTTGTGGGAATGTTCGTTTCTTTTGGTCTACTCCTCCCATTTGTTTTATCATCTCCCATGCATTCCTTGCGCAGCCCGATCTCAGTTGTCGCTCCATTTATTTTTGTATTCAACCTTCTCTTCTTTTATTGTATTTCTGATCTCCTTTCCCTTTTCAAATTCTAGTTTAATGTCACCACTCATATAGGCAATTTTCTTTCATTGAGTAAATATTTAAGTCGCTTTGTAACCATGGCTTATTGTTAGGAAATATCTTAATTTCTTTTTTTTCCACGCATAAATCCACACAAAATGTAATATAACATGTCAAAGTTTCGGTCCATTCATCAATACTGTCACCTTCTACCATTAATGTCTCCCACTGAGTACAGTCAAAACAGCCGTTCAGTCGTTGGATTGCCTCTTGAGTCCAGATATGGCGATATACTACAGTTGGTTTCTCACTCTTTAATTTAGAGATGTACGTCGGTACTAGGTGAATGGTATTATGATCAGATGTGGCTATCGGTTGTTTTTGTAGCGCTTTGTAGGCGTTCTTTATATTGCTATAGCACAGATCAAGCGTGTTGTTTCCTCGTGTTTTGCAGGTGACGAACTGTTCTAGTCCAGCTATGGGCAGCTGACAATGATTAAAATCACCAACAATAATAAGTGGACTGTCGGGTGACGTAGTAGTAATGACGATACATGCTCATTTATTAATTGGTATGCTTTCTCAATTTTTGCGCTAGGTGGATATAAATATTAACAATGGTGACAACACGAAACTCTCGAGGCAAGTAGTGTGGGCGTAGAGACAAAGAAAGTAGTTCAATATCAGGCGTGTCAATTTGATCTTTTATATTTACAATTTTACACCATCTATCATTCACGTATATGCATAGACCTCCCCCTTTGTTTTTCCCTAATGACGTGTCTCTATCCTTTCTGTACAAAGTAAAATTTGCCAAATCAATACTACTATCGGTGTCCATAGACGAAAGCCATGTTTCCGTAAGACAAATAATGCATGCATTTTTATAATCATAATCAAACTTGGAGAGAGCAGTGAGGGTGTCTATCTTATTACGAAGAGATCTAACATTGGAAAGTATTATTGAAGGGAGTGGTGGTTTAGATCCTCGTCTATGAAGTCGGTTTTTCACGCCTCCTCTTTTGCCCCTTTTCCTTTTCCCATACATTTTCTTTATTATTTCATTGTGGGAAATAACGGCTCTCGGTTGTATTAAAAGTAAGGATGGCTTAAGTCGAAGAAGGTCGTCTCGGGAATAAATATAACTGTCGCCATTTTGTTTTCCTTGAGTTGACATTGATAGAAGAAAATTTTGAGCAGAAGTGTACAATCTGAAGTATAAGCAATTTATTTTTGTAATTCTAAATCATCATACCACGCTTAATATAATATTAAGCGAAGAATAGGTCTTCAATCAACAAATCGCGAAAAAAGATGAAAATAGCGGTGCAATTTTGTGTCGGAAGTAAACATAGCCGCCGCCATTTCGATTTCCTTTGGTCATATACATTGATTCGAACGATTTTTCCGAGGATTTGAAGCAGAATTCTAAACGTTAACGTTTAAAGTACATACCATTTATCAATACGAACAATCATACACTGTTTAATACGTAAATGAGTGAAATGTTGTCATGAAACAAATAAATACCAAAAGAATTCATCACAAGGTGTAACTGTGCGTCGCTATTCAGGCCAGGGACCCCTTTGTAAAGCGCTTTGAGCACGTTTAGTGGATATTGCGCTATATAAAGGCTCAAGTTTTTTGGGGTTTTTTTAAAGCTTAAGTATAACGGACCAACACACAAAACTCTGTGTAACCATGAACTTTTATAGTCTGATTGATTCAGTTAAGTGAGACTACTCATAAACGTGGATGGCAAAAAACAATAACAAAGACAAGAGCGACGTCAAATTCATTCTATCTATAAAGGTGCTGGTCTATTGACATAAACCAGTGGATCATCAGTTTATTTTAGCACTACTTAGGTAGGAGATTGGGGATAGGGGGGGGGGGGGGGGGGGGGGGGGGGGGGGGGGAGATTCCCAAATTTCAGTTTTGCCAACGTGTATTTTTGAAGTTATGTGGTCTTGTGGTATGACACTCTCTTTCGGATCGGAAGGTCCTGGGTTCGACCCTCGCTCGGCGCACAATTGAATCCTTGGAAAGGCTGTTAGTCATATTCTCTCACGGTACCCAGGTGTAAAATGAGTATCTGCCCGTTAACAGCGTTGTCTCTAACGGAAGAAAATTGTAATACCACTTAACAGGCGTCATGTCTCGTTCTACATGTTAAGCGTTGCTATTGACCATGGACCACTTGTAAAGAGCTTTGTAGAGTTAGTTTAGTGGATAGTGCGCTTTATTTTTTTAAAAAGCTTAAAAAGCTCAAGGTTGCTTAAAACTTTAAAAATCATAATATCGGTGGTATAAGGAAGTTGTTTATCATTATAAGAGTTTGCGCTATTTTAGGCGTTTGGTTTTTTAACGCTTGCGACACTTTTAGGTCATTTCTAGAGCAGTTGACTCAAATGCGCAAACAAATTAATGCAATCGAACTTGGGTATAGTAAAAATGACCCCCCCCCCCCCCCCCCCCCCCCCCCCCCCCCCCCCCCTTTCCATTTTCTCGTTGTAATGCAGAATAATAAAATGAAGAGTTACATTTTAATTTCGGATTTATCAAGCGAGTATCTTTTTTTTTAATCTGCACTTATCTTAAAGTTCTTAAAGCCAGTGTCAATAGCAATAGGACACTTTTTGTCTCTGTCATTCGTAACCGACGTATTTTCCTTTCGAGTCGAAGCGCTCAATCTAAAAATAGCTGCTATCTTGTCAACGCGATTATGTATTCTATCTAGTAACTAGTCTCAGACCAAGACTTGAAGTCCTGCCTCAGCAAATGACTAAAACTTGCCCAAACTTAGTCCGAAGGTGCGTGATTTTAGTCTGGGAATTGCTTAGTTAGCTCACATGAAATCAGATTTGTTTCCAAATCCTCGACTAAAGTCAGAGATAGTCAGAGACTAAGCGTTTGTCCGCGTTCATGAAGACGGGCCCAGGTCTGGATTTACAAAATTCACGAATGCAAGAATCCTGTAGTGTTACTTTAGAAAGCAGGTTCAATAGAATCTTTTTTATTTAAATGTTCCGTGGACATCTTCTAACATACCATACCATAACATAACATAACATAACATAACATAACATAACATATAGTATAGGGCAAAATAGAATAAAATCCCTTGAATGCCCTTAATATTAATAATAATTCCATAAATCTATTGATTGCAATAATGATAAATAATGATAATGGTATAGATTTATAGTGCGCCAAACATCCCTTCTTCAGGAGGGCTCTGGGCGCAAACATAGATTAAGCCCTAACACAGTACACGAACAATGCTAATTATACACATAATCAAAAGAAAGCCTGTCGGAATAAGAATGTCTTCAATCGACGCTTGAATTCCTCTAGTGAAGACGAAGAACGTATCTCTAGTGGTAGCAAATTCCACAACCTTGGGCCATAATGCTGAAAGGCGCGTTCACCAGCCTTCACTCGACAGCGAGGTGTTTTCAATTTGAGGTCGTTCGATGATCGAAGCGATTGCTGTGGGTTATACCGTTCAATGAGGTTTGAGAGATATGCTGGTGACGAGCCCTCCAAGCATTTGAAAACGATAGTTAAAGATTTATATTTAATCCGCTGGTCCACTGGCAGCCAATGCAGCTGCTGTCGTAATTCGGGAGCTGCAGTTTTCCTGTCTTTCTGCAGTACAACGCGGGCTGCCATGTTCTGTATTTTCAGGAGTTTATTTATTTTGTCCTTTGTGAGACCAACAAACAGTGCTTTGCAGTAGTCCATTTTCGGGAATATCAAAGATGTTCCCAATTTGTTGCAAGTTTTCCTATTAATAAATGGTCTGATTGTTCTGATATTTCTTAGAATGCAGATAGTACCTGTTCTCACATTGTTAATATGTTTGTTCATAGACAGATCACTCTCTAAGGTGATGCCGAGATTTTTTGCTGATGTTGTGAGTTGTATTTTGTCATTATCGTTGATTGTCAGTGCCAATGTAAATGGATCTGTCTTATTATTGGAACTTGCAATGAACAAGGCTCCTGTCTTGTCGCCATTTAATTTTAATATATTTGCAGACATCCATCTCATCACATGGTTGATGCATTGTTCGTAAACAGTTATCTTTGAAACAATATCGGATTGCAAACACATGCTATAAATCTGGGTATCGTCAGCGTACATATGGTAAGCGAGAGAATGTTGCTCTAAGATTCTCACAACAGGGGAAGTGTAAAGTACAAAAAGGACTGGACCTAAAACGGATCCTTGGGGTACACCAACATGAAGGTCACGCTCTGAAGAAATTACTTCCCCAATTAAAACTGACTGAGTTCTTTGAGTAAGATATGATGCAAACCAGTTTAGAGCAGTGCATGATATGCCAAAAGTAACTTGTAGCCTTCGAAGTAGTATGGCATGGTCGATGGTGTCAAAGGCCGCCGAAAGATCGAGAAGACTAAGGACGGTGGTTTTCCTTGATCAATAATTTGCAGCAAGTCATTTGTGATTCTCAATAATGCTGTTTCTGTGCTATGATTTTGCCGATAGGCCGATTGATAGCACTCATCGAGATTATTATGTTTCACGTGACATGAAAGTTGTTTTAGAACAATCTTTTTTAGAATTTTGGAGATGAATGGTAGATTTGATACAGGCCTAAAGTTTTTAAAATTATCACTGTCAAGTCCCGCTTTCTTCAACAATGGCTTCAACAATGCTTTCTTGAAGCTTTCTGGAATAACTCCCACCCTTAATTATTGATTAATCAATTCAGTGATGTAAGGTGCAAGTTCATCAATACACTCCTTCAAAAGGGATGTTGGTAAAGGGTCGAGCCTACATGATTTGCTAGGACTAGAGAGAATCGTTTTCTTTGTGTCATTTATTGAAATTTCTTTGAAAGATGTTAAGGGTTCACCATTACACGTGGTAACGATAGTATTTCAACTTAAATGTGCTCATGCATATGTGGTGTACAAACATAAATCTTTAACCGTGACACCCAAGGCACACACACACACACACACACACACACACACACACACACATATATATATATATATATATATATATATATATATATATATATATATAGAAGATAACAATAATAATATAACAATGCATAATATATACATACAAGATTGAAAGCCACGTGCAAAAAAGTATTATTCTATTTCATATATATTATTTCACCGTAGTCGCCTTGGCTTTATTGTCAAACTAATCGGTTAACAAGCGAACTCTTACAGTGAGTGGACTGTTATTTTTTATCCTTGAATGGAGCATTTTACTCATATTTCCTATAAATCTGTCTTGAATACTTAATATGCAACAAAGAAAAGGAAACAAAATGAAATGGTGAAATACTGAAATAAATATTATCAAGTAAGTTAAATGGTGCTCTAGTTTGCCCAGGGAGATCAGATTGGAAATGATAGTGTATGATGACAACAACAACAATAGAACATAAATTATATCTTTGTTTTCAATGGATTTTTTTCATGCCAAAACAATATAACATAATTTGTGAACAAGTTGTTGATGGTCGTAAACAAACATTAGTAATTTTAAACTTTGAATGAATAATATAGCATTGTCTAGATAATTCGTCATGATGACATTTAGATATTTTGGGATAGGATTGTATTTCTGACAAGATCGTATCTAATGTTAGAATATTCACGTGTCAGACTTAATCACATGACAACTCATTCCTATCAATGCTACCGTACTCCGAAAATAAACTTTAAAAAAATATTGGCCAAAAAACTCGGTCCTCACAAACCGATCGATTAAGATGACCATATCTTGTTAAAAACTCTCAAACCTGGGAGTTGACTGAAGTCCCAAGTTTGAGAATTTTTTTGACAAGACGAAGGTCATATTAATCGATCGATATTTGAAGGAAGAATTTTCTGACTAAAATCTCAAAAACGCGCGCGCGCGCGCGTGTGTGTGTGTGTGTGTGTGTGTGTGTGTTTATGTGTGTGTGTGTATGTGTGTGTGTGTATGTGTGTGTATGTGTGTGTATGTGTGTGTGTATGTGTGTGTGTGTGTGAGTTATTTTTTTTCAAAGTACGATACAGTGATTCACAATGACCACAAATTGCCTGGATTAATTACAACATGATTTCAGCCGCTATCAGATTTGGAAATAATAGTGTACTATTTTGGTAGTCAATTAGTTTCAGGGCTGAGTCAGCGACGTTCTCACCGATACTGCAATGGTTATAAACATAATATGAACAGTATGTTTGATTTAAACAGGTTTAGAATTACTAAACTTGATGACTCAATGACAAATTATCACAAAATTATGTAAAACATTATCAAAGGATGCGTAATCCTCTAAAGTTTTGTTTGGCATTGATTTTACATTGCTACTGTATTTTGACAAGTCACAACAGCTCTGTTAAGTAAACGTTTTAGATCCTGCTTATTCTGAGAAAGCCATTTTGAATACAAATTAGAGAAATTTGGGAGGAATGAGCGAAAAAATCTGGAATTTAAAAGATTCAAACACGCAATACAACATCACATGGAACATCGTCTCAAAACAAAAAAGCTACACAGTCAACACGAAAAATACAACCTATGCCTAGAAGACAAATATCATAATATAGTAAAAATTTATTCGAATCGTCTCCGTATATCATCACTTTTTTAATAAACAATGTGACAACTTTAAAAAATAAAATGATTCCTCAAATATTATGAAAATTTTAATTTGTTTATTTTCAGAAGTGAACTGTGATGTCACATTCTTCTCTGCCTTCTTATCTTACAGGATGGCTTCGAGATTTGTGATTGTATTTTCATTGATATAATCTGTCGTCCATTGATGGAATTCAATGTCGAACCATCTTATGTTTTGTTTTGGTTTTTTATTGAGTCAAAAATATACGATACTACAGGTGCCGCGTGCCTCAGTGGCACTGTCTTTGGTTCGTACCCGAAAGGTACGGGGTTCGATTACCCGCTGCAAGTCACCTCGCCCTAGATCAATTTGCGGTGAGTGCTGCTCTGCGGCTGACGCCTGGGTTATTTCAGTCTACCCTTGGAATAGACCAGAGACAAATTTTCCCTATTCGACGAATGAAGGGATTTTTAAAAAAATTCATTTTACTACTAGTAACAGTTTTTAAAAGTCAAATTTCTTCAATACCTGGGACGCATCCGACATTGTCAATAAATATGATAATGAAGCATCATTGAAAATAAATTTCCATTAATTAACTGAGATTCTGTACCAATCCGCAAAGTTGGCGCTGATCCCACTATGCTGAAGTCATCAAATATCCTATTACATATAGTAGGATTATTGCGCATCGCTGTCAAATAAGTCAGCTAGTACTAGATGGTTGATTTGAACATGACACACGATGATGAGCTTTAAAATTAAGGCGGTTCGGCGATATTAAAAAA
>NC_088361.1:119111683-119124183 GCF_034508935.2 Berghia stephanieae
TGTGTATTTGGCGGATGTTGTGAGCATTAATAAGTATAGATAGTATGCGCTTGGCAAAGAAGCTCATAACATTGCCATCCGGAAGTATAACGGACCAACACACAAAACTGTGTGTATCCATGAACGTTTATAGTCATATTAAATCAGTTCAGTGAGCATTACTCAAAAACGCGGATGGCAAAAACAATAACAAAGACCTGAGTGACGTCATCTTCGAACTATCTATTGTGTATTTGGCGGATGTTGTGAGCATTAATAAGTATCATTGAGCTGCCGGACACCACAACAATGACCAATGACATGACCGTAATCAAATCAAGGCAGCTGGCGCCAGTTAGAGTGACCATCAGCTAAATTGGACATGGCTTTAGACACGAGTTTCACGAGATAGTAAATGTGGGTTAATTTTTTTCGACATGCCATGACTAATTATTGGGAATTGTTATGAAAATGATTAGCCATACTCCATGACAAGACACGGTGATTATTATCAAATCTTGTCATAGGAGACCAGGGGCATGAGGAGTTATGTACATCATTGTAGGGCTGTGTGATAATCTAATAATAATGAGAAGAAGATGAAGAAGAAGAAATAGAAGAAGAAGAATGATAATAATAATAATAATAATAATAATAATAATAATAATAATAATAATAATAATAATAATAATAATAATAATAAATTATTATTATTATTATTATTATTATTATTATTATTATTATTATTATTATTATTATTATTGTTATTATGATTATTAATATTATATTATTATTATTATTATTATTATTATTATTATTATTATTATTATTATTATTATTATTATTATTATTATTATTATTATCATCATCATCATCATTATCATCATTATTATTATTATGAGACAACTAACCCAGTCACAAGTCAAAACATGTATTCGTGTCGATGTGAATAATATCCAAATTGAATAGGTAGGAGAAAAAAAATAAAAGTATTCTATTAATAGCCCAGTGCAACTTTAAAATGTTTGATACGGGCAAGTAGCATGTTGTTCCATAATAAGCAGAACTTATTTGCAAGAAATGAATGAAGATGAACTGTCAACACTGGATGGAGGAACATAAAAAAGTTGATACCCTGATTTCATAGTTTTTAACTTCTTTAGTAAAGAAAACAAAAAATAAAGGGCGTATATTCTTGGATTTCATACCCTCCTAACCCGACATTTAATTAAAATCCACATCACAATACAGGGCGATGATTACGAAAAGAAAGTAATAGTTGTTAGGACCAACATCAACACGTAACATTTAGATCAGAACATGACGCCTGTTAGGCTATATTGCAATATTTTTTTCTCCGACAGAGACAACGCTGTTAACGGCCAGGTACTCATTTTACACCTGAGTACGCTGAGAGAATGTGAGTAAAGAAGAGCCTTTTCCAAGGACTCGACTATGCGTCGAGCGAGGCTCGAACTCAGGACCTCCCGATCCAGAATGCGAGTGTCATAACACTAGACTACATAGCCGCACATTTCGATAATATAGTTCATTGACGCATGTTCTTTTAACACCAGAAACATTTAACTCGATCAACGTGCACTTATTTTCAGATCCGATAATCCAAATTGTTATTGGTTCATTATTGCATGGAAATACTCTCAAACTAATGCAAAACATTGTCCATGATAAATCAAGGCCATAATTGCGTTCGGCTATCAGACCTTAAAATATATGTTATTTAATAACCCTTATCTTCAGCAATAATTCCTACAAACTTCAAACGTCCATGCCCGGATAGAAAGCATCATGTCTAATTTTAGACGTATAGAAAATCTATAAATTAAAATAATCACAAGTGCATTATATTATTTTTTTAAATATTATAAAGTAAGCCTAAAAAAAGGAGGTCAAGAACTCCAGTAGTGGTGCCATGCAATAAACACTGCCACTCCCGACACACGATAATATACTCTACACGCCCACGTTAAAACATTCCTAATAAGATCAGAGCGTTTTCACCTTTTAACCAGGTGACTGCCGTGCTCTCGAAAAACTAGTATTTAAAAATTTTGGCCAGAAAACTCGTCCTTCAAATATCGATCGATTTAAATAGCCCTCATCTTGGAAAAAAAAGTCTCAAAGCTGGGACTTCGCGAAGTCCCCGGTTTAAGAGTTTTTGCCAGGATGAACGTCGTTTAAATTTCGAATGATATTTGAAGGACGACTTTCTGGTCAAATTTTTAAATATGAGTTATTTTCTTGAGTACGGCAGTTAACTGGTTAAATACTTGTTGCGTTATGTAGGTTGAAATGACAGGGTGCCAGGAGGTATTTAATCAAACCATGCATATATTATCAGGCATGTATGCCATATGTATTATGCGAGCAATACCAAACATTGTAAACAATACGAAAGGGTGTCAAAAATTTTAAAGACTATTGCCTAAATACACATTGGAAAATAATCGTTTCTATTTTAAATCTCTAAACCAATTGTGTATAAAAGATTCACCGCATTTTTCTTTTCATTTAAAAAAAAAAACTAATATGAATCGGTAAATTGCGTGTTTCAGACACGTAAACATGTAAAAATAAACATGTTGAGGATATTTTAAAATGCCAAACTGATTATTCAATGCAAATTGATTTTCCACACTGGCAAACTACTATTTGTTGGCATGGAAAAGCCAAATTGGCAATCCTCGCACAACTTTTAATCACAGGCCAGACTATGGGATTAAATTATTGCAGCACGCCTGTCACTTAGCGCTTGCATGATAATATGTAAATTTGGAATGGTGGTTAAAAAGGAGTCTGAGCAAATTTCTTGGCTACTGATAAGACTGATAAGTGATATTGCAATTTTGTATGTGGTATGATGTAATATTCATGTTTTAGAAAAATAAAAGCCAAAGTATAAAATTGCATATAATTTCACCATCACGATTAGGTCACGCAGATTTTCATCTAAATTGTTGTGAAAATTGCGCCGTCATTTACTGATATTTTACTTTAACATAAACTTTCTGACTTTGCATTAAGAACGTTATCATAATTTGTTTAAGACACTATTTTGTCTTGATGATATTATAGATGAAGAAAGTTGACTTTATGATCATTATGATAAGATATTTCTTTAAATTAAGCTTTTTGAAGTTGAAGAAATAAAACCGAATCCTTTCAATAAAAACATTGGTTGTAACTCACAGTTTATAAATTAAGCTTAAAATGTAATGTATGCAATTTGACGTGTAGGTAGATACGGTGGATCGCTGAACTCATTCAACTCACCGAGTATCCTGACTTGCATCTCGATGGAAGACACCAAGTAGACAGCGAGATTCTTGTGTAAATGTTTATGTGAGAAAGTAAAAGAGCGATAGAGCAAGAAAATTGGACATTAATTAGTGACTGTTTTAACTATTCTAATTACTGGATTTTTTTTATCAGTGGCACTTAAACGTTTTACGTGAATGAGAGAGAATGTGTGGTTTTTTGTGAGTGAGAGAGAGAGAGAGAGAGAGAGAGAGAGAGAGAGAGAGAGAGAGAGATTACAATTCAAAACATGGCAATGTGCAAGTGGTCGTTAGAAAGTGAATCAGTGTTCCTTGAACCAGACGCTGGTTCTCTCCTGTAATGAAAAAACAAAATCTTTCTAGCTAGAAGTCCGAACCCCTCGGGGCAACTTTTTGGGAAATATGTTTACTCGTCCCGAAATGTCAGGGACAGCACGTAAAATTCAGAGGTTCCCAAACTGTTTTAATTCTATAGACAATATCACTCTTATGAGAACATTTGCTGTTCATTTCATCTTGTCCTCTGTTGTGTCATCATTTCATTTTCTTTTTTGACTGGATTTCTTTTCCTTTTTACTCTATCCATTTCTTTATTCCTCCAGTCATTTCTAAGTCGCGCACTTTTTCCTGCGATTTTGAGCTTCTATGTATAAGCCATCCTGCTTCCTTCTTCAGGTTTCCAGATCATACTTATGAGATAGGCCTTATTAGCCGGTTAAAGCAAGATCCACAAATTCGTCATGAATCAGTATAGTGCCGATTGTCTGAATCGTGCCAGTGCAATGTTGAATGTTTCTGTATTCTCTGATCCTTGTATTTCTAAAACAACAACAACAACGGCAACAACAACAACAACAACAACAACAGCAGCAGCAGCAACAACAACAACAACGACAAAAACAACTTGAGCAATTATAACAACAGCAACAACAACAATAACAACGACTGCAGCAGGAACAACAACAACAACAACAACCAGAGGAACAATAACAACGACAACAACAGCAAAGCAATAACAGGAACATCAACAACACAATCAGCAACAACAACAACAGCAACGGCAACAACAGGAACAACAGCAACAACAGCAACAACAACAACAACAGGAAGAACAACAATAACAAGAGCTGCAGCAACAGCAACAATAACAATAACAGCAAGATCTAAAACAACAGCAACAACAACAACGGGAACAACACAACAGAAAATAGCAACGGCAACAGCAACAACAACAACAACAGGAATAACAGAAACAGCAACAATAACAACAACAGCAACAGCAACGACAGGAACAACAACAACAACAACAACAACAACAAAATAACTGAAATAGCCAATGGAGATGAAACGCAGCATTTTTAACGAAGCGTATAATTAGTAACCAATCTTTCACATGCCTCATTGCCAATAATTACGAGTGATTAACATAGCTACATTAATATTATCAGGGCATTGTATACTGCATTGTTTGTTCATTGTTTGTGTTATTTCCACCTGAAGCCTTTCCATTTTCAGCGTTTCGTTAGTATTTTACCATCCCAGGCTTCAGGAAGCCTCTACCGCTCTCCATTGTTTCTATGCAGCTGTATGACATTAATTTATTGTGCTCTATTATAGAGCAGATGCGTTTCCCACTTCTTTTTTTTTCCTTGATCTATAGTAATAGTGCAACAACTTACATTCAAGAAAAGATAAGCGGTCGGCTCCACGGTACAACTTTTGATAAGTTTTTTTTTTTTTCTATTTTCACTTTAATGTATTGAGTGAATGCATTATCTACCAAATTTAGTCCCTTGATTGGTGGACAAAGAATAATTAAGACAATTCACGACGGGACTGGTATCTCAGTGTTGTGGCTTATTAATAGGGACAAAAAGTATGATGTCAAAAAACCGATTCCAATCTCATTGAAAGCGTAAAACCACTCTTTGACTGGATACATACCTTGTGCAATTGATCTTTTGGTTTCAGAGTTATGGCATTTTATTTTCTCGTCGTATTATATGCTGGTAGTCAAAAAAGATGTATCCATCCTCGCTCTTTTACGTCCCATAATCTTAATAATCTGCATATACATCCTGCTAATAAAATATTTATGCCACCTTTTGATTTAATATGTAACGTATTCATTATTAATCTTCTGAAGGACTGATTACGTACACACTTCCAATGACTTTGGAACCGGCAGAGGAGAAGATGTGACGACATGACTTCTCTGCCATATTTAATCAATTTGTTCGATTTTGTGAGTTTTGTTCATCTTAGAAACCATCAGGCCCCATAAATAGTGGGGTCAAATGGACAGAAGAAAATTAATTGCTCACTGCCATTTAAAATTTAAACAAGACGCTGCTGGTCTGTTGCAGATCTAACGGATACAGCTACTCAACCACTGTTAGGTAGATACTATGTAGAGGTCAGAAACAACATCGACTAAGCCAAAGATCAATACCCGTCTCTTTGTCGTTCGAGAGTTCTACCATTTGAGCTATCAAAACTCCGCGCTATCAATGAATGAGTGTCATTAAAATATTGTTCAAATATTATTATATTCGTGTGCGACATCATTATGGTTTCATGTGTTGGCAAACTCATGGGACTGAATCAGCGATGCAACGCCTTCAAACAATATATGTTCAATCATGATCATAAAGATATATTATACTACTTTGGAAATTAGATTAGAAATTGTTATCAAAATGGCATATGATAATCGTGATGGTGAAGATTGATGATGATGACGATGGTGCTAATGATAATGGAGGTGGTGGTGATAACGGTGGGTGATAATGTTGGTTTTCACGGCGGCGTTTGTGGTGGTGGTGGTGATGATGATAACTATGATGAAGATGATGATGATGATGATGATGATAAGGATGGTGATGATGCTGAGGAGGAGGAGGAGGTGCGGGAGGAGGAGGAGGAGCGGGAGGAAGAGGATGAAGAGAAGGGGTATGATTCTTATTATGATTACGATGAAGATGATGATAAGGTGGGAGACGAAAAAAGAATGATAAGAAGAAGGACAAGGAAGACGAGGTGGAGAAGGAAGAAGAGCAGATGGATGGCGATCAGGAACCAAAGGGAAAACGAAGAAGGAAAACCAGTTATAATGAAGATTTCCACTTATGGTTAACTAGATGGGCTTTTAGTAATATTGGTCCTATTGAGAGAATAGTATAAGCCCCTAAGAAATGCATGTAGATTGTCAGGTCGATAAACAGTCATCCATAATGCAATCATTTCTTATTGTACACATCTCTATTATACTGCTGTATTCTCAAAAAACAGAAGTTTAGAATTTTGGCCAGAAAACTCGTCCTTCAAATGTCGACCGATTAGAATGGCTCTAATCTTGTAAATAAAAAAACAACTCTCAAACCTGATACTTTTTAAAGTCTTGAAGTCCCAGGTTTGAGAGTTTTTGAAAAGATGAGAGTCATTCTAATCTACCGGCATTTAAATATGAAAGACGAGTTTTTTTCTGGCTAAAATTTTCAATACGTGTTTTTCTCCGAGTCTTGCCAGCATAATCCATTTGTATTCCGTCCCTATCCCAGTCCATACTACATTCGACAACCAAACACTGGGAATATTCTTGGAAACCCCCTCGCTCTACTTTCGATCGATATACGAAACAATTACTTAGTAGAGAATGTAAGAGATTTCGATTTTGAATTACCAACGCTAACTGTTGTAAGAGCCAGTCCCCGTAGCGGAAATGGTTGGGCGTTGGATAAACGCCTGAGTGATCTGGTTTCGATTTCGTGAAGTTTTAGATAATTTATACTTTGAATTCTATTGTCCGCTTATGAGTTAATGGTTGGCTAAGTTTATTATAAATCGAACTGAATATTTTTTTTCACAGTTGATCAGTGTGCTATATATAGAATGCAAGCGGTCTTTCCCTCGGTGTGTATTTCCTTGTAGGTTCCAAAAAAATATTTTAAAACACAAATAGGAACCATGTTGGGTTTTTTTTTCTATTGAACACTATTTTTTGACTAATAATGTAACGGGTATTTAAAAGCGCGGCATCTTTAAGGAAGGAAAGAAGTAATTTATTGCTGCAATTTGTTGCACTATTACTGACGCAATCTTGCATTTGAATCCTAGATATTTGACCTCCCTAACCCCCCCCCCCCCCCCCCCCACCCCCTTATCAAAACAGTATTATGTCGGAATACACTAGAAACAGGATATTGAAGTTATCTCCAAAAACGATGAATCTTGGGGCTAATTTCTATTCTTTATGGTCGTATTTTATGCGTCCGATCCATTTTAGGCATGATATCGTTTTCAGACTGCGGTCACATATTTGACTTATTGAGCGATTTATAATTTTCAAATCATCCACGCAAGAATTGAACATCTTGTTACAAATTATATCTGCAGTTCAAGTTCAATGCCATCTAGAGTTATTTATAGTGATTTTTAATGAATTGATTTAGCTATTCCCCTATCTCCATCTCCTCTCTATTTCCTTTTTAAATGTTATCGGCCTTGCTCTTGCCGATCGATTCTTATTATTTTTCAATTTTATCAACTCATTTGTAGTTTACAATTTCTCTCACTCATGAATTAATTTAAAAATAGAAACAATTCATTACCATTAAATAAGGTAAAGTGGATTGTTATACGAGTATGCAGCTGCCTGATAGAATCATCAAGACGTTATGTTTATAACTTTAAAATGAAATTCAAAGAGTGCCTAAAACGACCTGCACGTATTTATAAAGGTCTGATAACCGAACACAATCACGGGCTTGGTTGTTATGGACAGTACTTTGCGTTGGTTTGAAAGTAAGTAGACGGTCTATTTCCATTACAACAATATGCCCATAATAATTTTGGTTATTATACCTTCAAAAAAACACACTAAAATTGGTCTACCGTCAATTATTGTTAAAATAAAGATGAAAAAGGGAGGTGATGTCTCAGATATAAAGATACAATACAAAATTCAGCCCTTGGTTTAAACTTTTTAAAAATAAAATAAAAGAATATAATTACATATCTTTCGTTCTAAATGCCAACTCTACAAATGTACTGAACTTTATTTTCAAGATTTATTTAATGTGTTATTTTACAGCATGAAGTTTGAACCATACACCCATAATTGTCTTGAAAAATTATTATTTTTACTTATTTACAATGGACATATAGATATAGTCTCATATAAACCAACACACACACACACACACACACACACACACACACACACATACATACATAGGCTGATAGTACATTGCAATGTTTTCATCAAACTACTTAGGTGTAATAAATCAGAGGCGTAATAAAATACGTATAACGTGTCCATAAAAACTGCAATTAACAACGTATGTGTGTGTGTGTGTGTGTGTGTGTGTGTGTGTGATTTTACGTGTGTGTATATGTGTGTGGTGTGATCATAATTTTCTTGACTCTTTTACACGAGGCGAATAAATAGGTACAGAAAAACAAAGGATTCGATACGAAATGGACCTTTGAATCGTTGACTTGTTTGATGATACGTGAAGTTGTATGAATATTGGGTTATTTATTTTACGATGACAACGTAACCTCGGGGTTTGGTCCATAAAAAAACTTCAATTTAAGAAAAACCAAGACTTTTCCTGAATTATGAATCGATTTGTTAACGAGAAGAGACAGAATATGTTAGCATTTATCAAAAGGAAATTAATCCTAATCAGACGTGATCTAAGAAAATTGTCTATATCTATATAGAAATATAGAAATATAACATGAAATGAAATAATTCTGATTTGTCGATCGCATTATATGAATAGATAAATTGAGTATTGAAAATTGGGCTTTTATAAAGCGCAATATCCACTAAACGAGCTCAAAGCGCTTAACAAAGGATCCTTGACCAACAGTAACCCGTAACATATAGAACGAGACATGACGCCTGTTGGCGATATTACAAATTTTTTCCGACAGAGAGAACGCTGTTACCGGTCATGGTACTCATTTTACACCTGAGTACGGGAAGAAAATGTGAGTAAAGAGCCTTTTTCAAGGACTCAACTATGCCCGAGCGAGGCTCGAACACAGGACCTTCCGATCCTAAAGCGAGTGTCATACCACTAGACCACATAACCGCACTTGGACATAATAATATAGTAACGATTGGACATCATGGCATTCTTCTTCTTCTTCAAGTACCAAGTCTGTGCCAGACATTTTGATCATGGTACGCCATTCATCTCTCTGATCAGATAACCTCAGAAAACTACTATTACTCTTCTCGTTCATGGCATTACTTCTCTACAATAGATTAACTCTCCCCTTAGCAACCTTTTTCAAGATTTTTACTGAAATGTCACCCCGACCTCACACACGAATTGAATTTAATACTCAAATTAAAAAGCAGTACGTTCACGCTATACATAAGCTTGTTAAGTAAAACAAATTTTACATCATCACAACAATATATCTATAACAAAAAGTTTTTTTTCAAATTTTGTGATTCGTAAAACAAATCTGAATAAGAAAAATGTTGTTTGATCGTGATCATAAAGAATGTGACAGTAGGGAGCGGAGAGGGTTAAAGATTAAATGTGTTTACTTTTTATACAATTACAAATTGTTGAGATCTAAACAATGACTCATCTCCGCCATATTTTCATAACTTGATGCAATACAAACGATCCTCTTGGCATTGTCTTATCACATGTTTGATGTAGTCCATGGTAGAATCTTGTATAAAAACATTACGTCATGTTTATTTCTATCTTCTCCGCAGTTTTAAAGCGAATAGAAGATGTCACCAGAGCTCGGCAGGCATTCGTTAGTAACCATGGCAACATGGTACCATTTGGTAGTGGTATGAGAATGAGATGCCTGATAGCACGGTCATGAACCATCTGTCTCCTATAGTAATTTATCATATCTGATTTTACCCAGTCTTTCTCGGAAGTATCAATTTCACAGTCATCTTGTGATTCTGACTAATACTGTTGTTGTCGTTCTCCGTTATAAAAAATATACCAGTGAATTAATTTAGTTTTGTCATTCGCACGAGATGAATTAATTCATAAAGCTCAAAGGTATCGTTATGAAACCTTTAAAAATGCAATAGTTTAATGTCGCAAACTCTGCATGAGGCTGTTAAAGAAATGCGAATGCCATTAATTTTGTTCTTTATCTAGATATGCCAAACACTGTGAACAGCTCGCATATAGATCATATTTCTCAGATCTTGATTATTTAATCTTATAATTCTACAAAATTCATAACAAATGCTAATCCGCGGATATGTGGTCTAGTGGTATGACACTCGCTTTCGGATCGGAAGGTCCTGGGTTCGAGCCTCGCGCTCGGCGCATAGTTGAGTCCTTGGAAAAGGCTCTTTATTCACATTCTCTCACCGTACTCAGGTGTAAAATGAGTACCTCGCCGTAAACAGAGTTGTCTTTGTCCAAAAAATTGTAATATCGCCTAACAGGCGTTATGTCCCGTCCTACATGTTAAATGTTGCTGTTGACCAGGGACACCCCCTAAAGCGGTTTGAGCACATTTAGTGGATATTGCGCTATATAAACGCTCAATTATTTAAAAACTCAATTATATCCGCAACGCTGTAATAAAGGACTCGTAAATATGTGGGGTTGTGTCATCCTAATTCAATAACTAATCAAAGGAATTAATATGATGGCAAACACATTCCCCTTAATATTGCGTCGTGCCGTAAGTAAGCGCTTATATGGATGTTTTCCCAAGTTTCATTTACTCACAAGTCGTAACTAACATGCATTACGTACATCTTTATCAGAATTTTTTTTAAGTAGTCCTTCAGAACCATTCGGCCCGTGCATCCGGAGTTTATCCCGGTTTCTATACCGTGAAACGGACAATAGCAATTGCATGATATTCTTTGGATAGGACGCTCGTCTATCGCAAAGTATTTTCACGCCAAATCTAACAGACTCAGCCAACCATTCAATTCTGGGTGGGCAGAGGGGGGGGGGGGGTCAGAAAAGAATCTCGACTGCACCCGGGATCGATCTCGGTCCCTTTGCGTGTGAATCGAGTGCACTGACAACTAAGCTATCGGGACCCCCATATTTGAGAATAAAAGGCTTTAAATGTATTTTTTAATAGATAAAAATTCCATGCAGTATTCTCAGATGCCGCCACCTGATTCACTCACTCAATCTTCCAGGGATCTCCACCTGGTCCTGTCAGCAGCTATTCTTGGGGTCACCTCGAAAGATATACCTCTCTGCTTTAGGTCCCTCTCCACAGTACGTCTCCAAGTCTCTTTGAAGCGGCCTCACTTCCTCTTTCCTTGGGGTGTCGATCGCAGAGCTTTCTTTGTCAGTGTTTCTTCAGGTCTGCGACAGACATGCCCCAACTATTGCCATCTTCTTCTTTTAATGAGAATGCCGGCACCTGGGCAGTCCGTAAAGAAGTAAAGTCAGTCCATCAAACAAAGGTCTGATGACAACAAATCCACTCTTGTACAAATGAGCAAATTGGGGTTTTATAATCGTATCCATTAAGTGGCGGTTTGGATCTAATTATTAGAAAAATCCTTCGAAAAATTGTTTTACAGATTTTGGTGGAAAATGATATTTCATTTTCTTAGAAATAATATTTAAAAAATTCTTAAAGTAGACTATAAAGCCACGAAAAACAAAGTCGAAAATGGTACAGTTAGTCGGAAAAGTGTGAAAAACGGGAAGCCATTTTGCTATTTTCTCAATATGTCATTTTTTTAAGGGTATGGGAAACTGTGTCAAACGTTTCTCAGAATCTATTCAATGAACTTGTCTGAAAATTTCCACAGTTATCACAGAGATAATGTATTATGTCATATCAGAGAGATTTATTTGATAAGATATGTGAATTTTGAAGTATAATCCTAAATCTGAATTTTTAAGGTCAATTTTGTCATAACATTTTGATTCTCAACTTTATAATGTTCTCATAAAAATTCCATTAGCTAAAGTCGTAAAATCTCTCTGTAGTGACACACTATGGTACAATGTTGACAAGAGGGAAGAATATGGAGGTCATTCCTTCATTAGTTTTTGTGGAACGTTTGCCACAAGATTGTTATATTTTTTATGTCAGACCCCCAAATTAGGTCGCAAAATGGGTATCAACACATATAATTAAAATGTTTCACCATAAATGTTTTTTAACCTATATTGAAGATACAGAATGATTAAAACCGCCCAATATTGGTAATTAATTTTTTTTTAGAAAAGACCC
>NC_088361.1:119129183-119191683 GCF_034508935.2 Berghia stephanieae
ACAATTGATTTTTATCCGTTTCACGTTGCATAAAACGGGATAAACTCTGGATCCATGAGCCTAAACGCTTTGAATGACTATTTTTTTAATACGCTAAGCTTAAAGTTAAATGTTAGATTATAGTCTGGTTAATACAGTATAGATAGTATGCCCTTGGCTAAGAAGCTCATAACATTGCCATCCGGAAGTATAACTGACCAACACACAAAACTGTGTATATCCATGACCGTTTATAGTCGGGTTAATACATTTCAGTGAGCATTACTCATAAACGCGGATGGCAAAAAACAATAGCAAAGACCTGAGTGACGTCATCTTCGAACTATCTTTAGTGAGAATCACTCACACACGCGGATGGCAAAATAGAATAACAAACTTTTTAAAACAAGAAAGTAAGAATCGTATATTAATCTGATTTTCACGGTTTTCAAGAAGAATTATTATGTTGCATTTTGACTTGCTGTAATATAAAGTTATTAAATCAAATTTCACGGTTTTCTTTAACATAATATTGCATTTTGATATTTTGTAACATTAATCTTAATTTCACGATTTTACTAAGCATAATGATGAATTTTGGCGTTTTGTGATGTAAAGATTATTCATCTTAATTTCACAATTCTATTCATAAAGCATAATGTTTTGTTTTGTAAAAATCAATTCTCAAAAATCGCTGTTTGTATTTTAACAAGAAAATATGAATCAATAATACCTGACACATATTTCTTTTCCGATCTTTTTCCACTGTGATCTTCAACAATATAATCAGTGCATATAAGCTTCAACAGTCATGACGTCACTTCCCTCGTAATGACGCATAGTAACGGGCTCTAAACTGTCGGAACAATGGCGGACGCTCTTATGAAATAATATTTCTCCGACGAGCATAAAAGTGTATCCGGAGGAGAAAAACATTATAAATATGATCATGTTTTGACATTTACACATTCAGATCACAAGACATATGAAAAGTTCTAGCCAGCATGAAAGAATAATAAGTACCTATTTTCTTTGTTTAGAACCACGATGGCCGCCGTTGCTGGGCGACGTGACATCAGACAATTGTATCCAATTGACATGTAGTAGGAAGGAAGGGGGATGTCACATGAATCCCGACGTTAATATCATAATATGAATACTATTTCATTACTTGGAATATGGCCAAGGACCATGACATTTTATACATTCCAGGTTTAATGTTTATTGTCTTTATTTGATGTTTACATCATTAATTAGGTAAACATTAGGCCGTCTGAATTGATATAATAAACGAAATAAAAAGAAATTAAACTCATATTGAAATTTATATTCGGATTCTACACTAAAATAAAAAGAGAGAAATTTGACTTCAGGCACACTGCAGCACCGTGAAATCGAAAGGGGTGACTTCCTCCCTACGATGGGGGGTCCCGATAGCTCAGTTGGTTGAGCACTTGCTTCACACGGAAAGGGACAGAGATCGATCCCGGGTGTTGTTGAGATCTTTTCTGACACCCTGTCCAATCCCGCAATGATTAGATGGGAGGGTCTGTTAGATCTGGCGTAAAAACTTGGCGGTAGACTAGTGTCCTATCCAAATGATAGCAAGGAATTGCTAATTTCTGATTCACGTTATAGAAATCGAGATGAACCACTTCTCCATGTGCCCAATGGATCTCATAGACGGCTATGTGGTCTAGTGGTATGACACTCGCTTTCGGATCGGAAGGTCCTGGGTTCGAGCCTCGCGCTCGCCGCATATTTGAGTCCTTGGAAAAGGCTCTTAACTCACATTCTCTCACCGTACTCAGGTGTAAAATGAGTACCTGGTCGTTAACAGCGTTATCTTTGTCCGAAAAATTGTAATATCGCGTAACAGGCGTCATGTCCCGTCCTACACGTTAAATGTTGCTGTTGAGCACGTTTAGTGGATATTGCGCTATATAAATGCTCAATTTAATTTTTAATTATAGACTATTCCTTCCCACGAAAAGGTATGATGTTGACAGTAGACAGATCTGGAAATATGGTCCTTTGGGTACTCGTGTAATTGTATTCAATAGTCTGATGTCACGTCGCCCTGTAACAGCGGCCATCGTGGTTCTAAACAAAGAAAATCTGTACTTTTTATTCTTCATGCTGGCTAGAACTTTTCATATGTCTTGTGATCAGAATGTGTAAAAGTCAAAACATGATCAGATTTATTATGGGTTTTTTCCCCTCTGGATATGCTTTTATGCTCGTCGGAGAAATATTTCATAAGGGCGTCCGCCATTGTTCCGATAGTTTAGAGCCAGTTACTAAGTTACCATGCGTCATTACGAGGGAAGTGACGTTACGACTGTTGAAGCGTATATCAGATACAGCCTTGTCCTGTTTTACAATAATGAAAACTTTATGAAGACTTTGAACATTCCGTTTTTGTAATGTGATCTCGTCTAGTCATTTAAAGATACAGTATCATTTCGAAAATACACAGGATTATTTCTCAAGTCAGTGTGCCTCTTTGTGATCTTGTGCTGATATGACAATCGCCTTCGGACCTTTTGGTCTCGGGTTTGATATCCGCTGTAGATGGCGCAAAAGTTGAGTCCTTGGAAAATACACATTCTCTCACCGCGATCAGGTGTGGAGTGAGCTTCGTGATGGTAGCAATGGTGTCTGCCTTTTTAAATAAAACAAATTGTAATAGCGCATTATGCCTCTTCAAAAATACATGTTAAGGGGCGGTTTGGGTCTAAATATTAGGAAAATCCTTCGAAAATTGATTTTGAGATTTTGGTGGCAAATTATATTTCATTATCTTAGAAATAATATAATAGAAATCCAAATTCTTAAAGTAGTCCATAAAGGCACGACAAACACAGTCGAAAATGGTACAGATAGTAAGAAAAGTGTGAAAAACGGGACGCTATTTTGCTATTTTCTCAATATGTCAATTTTCTAAGGGTATGGGATACTGTGTCAAACGTTTCTCAGAATCTATTCCATGAAATTGTCTGAAAAGTTACACAGTTATTACAGTGATAATGTATTATGTCACCATAGAGATATTCTTTTGATAAGATATGTGAATTTTGAATTATAATCCTAATTCTGAATTTTTAACATCAATTTTGTCATAACATTTTGATTCTCAACTTTGTATTGTTCTAATAAAAATTCCATAAGCTAAAGCCGTAAAATCTCTCTATGATGACACACTATGGTACAATGTTGACAAGAGGGAAGAGTATGGAGGTCATTCCTTCATTAGTTTTTTGTGGAACGTTTGCCACAAGATTGTTATATTTTTTTATGTCAGACCCCCAAAATAGGTCTCAAAATGAGTATCAACACAGATAATTAAAATTTTTCACCATAAATGTTGTTTATTAACCTATAATGACGATACAGAGTGATTAAAACCGCCCAAAATTGGTAATTAATTTTTTTTTAAAAAGACCCAAACCGCCCCTCAAAGTGCTTTGAACACATATAGATAGTAAATATTGCTCTATAGATAGAACGAAGATGACATCACTCAGGTCTTTGTTATTGCTTTTCGCCATCCGCGTTTATGAGTAATTCTCACTAAACTGTATTAACCAGACTATAAACGTTCAAGGTTACACATAGCTTTGTGTGTTGGTCCATATGCTTCCAGATGGCAATAATGTGAGCTTCTTAGTCAAGCGCATACTATCTAAATGAAAGCTGAAGAAAAAGATACTTAAAAGGTAAAATGCGAAAAATATTGTCGATCTTTGGAAGATGCAAAGCCTAGATGCCCCTATCCAATTGATTCTTCCTTGTTAAAACACATACTTTAAATGCCAAACTCTGAAAAAAATCTATATGGTTTTATGAAGACCATGAAATACAGATTGCTATTCATAACATCACCATTTCTGCATTCTGACATAACATTTACCAACTACGATGTAGGTTTAGTAACCAGTTAGATGCGGTACTATGGGAAGACACATATTTAAAAATTTGGTCAGAAAACTCGTCCTTCAAATCTGGATAGATTTAAAAGAACCTCAACTTTACAAAACTCTCACCCGTAAAACAACGTGGGACAGCTATTTCGGCAGCAACAAAAAAGCAAGAGACCCGTGTGTTCCAATGATAAAAGACACCTGCATGACAGAAATAAATAATAAAAGTCAAATGGACTGGAATCTCAATATAATTAACGGAGACAAATGTTGTGGACATTTTGAGTTTCCCCTTTTCAACTAAACACAATGAATGTAACACTTAAGACGAATGAGGGATGTTGCCTTCCTCTCATCTCTTATTCGAAATATCATGCACACTGCATCATTCGGCCATAACAAGGCTTGCTGCCATCTATTTTTTTCAAAATTCACGCAATTTCTAAGTCAAAAATTTACCAAAGATAAAGAAAAGTGGAAATCGTACAGTTCCAAATTCCAACTGGATATTTTAGTCAAAAGCATGAATGCGAGACTGCATTCTCTACTCTAGTTGTGATCAAGACAAAGTCTCAGAGCAAGCTGGAGGTGGCAAGTGACATGTATAGGTCACTATCCAAAACACAGCCAAACATCAAGGAAGATTTAATGTGTAATAAACAGGCACCGCTTGCACAATATTTTCTTTTAAAAAATATACTAGCTTCTATGACGTTCTTGTTGGTTTATCAAAATGTTTATTTGGGGACCGCAAGAGGGTCCGAAATTCCATAGGCGTCCGGTGATAAAAATTTTCGGAAATGTTTTGGAACCACTTCTCTACTACTATCAATCACGGTAGCACCAACCAAGCACTTGATTACATTGGCTTACACAGTTTGTAGACCATTGCACAGCTCATGCCTCATTTCATTATTGGACACCCCCGTGACAACTATGAGGTAGTCCATTTAGTATAAAAGATCTGAACGGAGCTACCAATCAATATCCCATTGATAAAACATTACTATTATACAGTGAAGGTCACCTTATCGGATTTTCACACTTAATCCTTTGGCGCAATGAATAACTATCTAACCATTTATTGAAAGGGATTGAAACCCCATCAGGTTCGTGGCATTTGAAAACCGGAGAACCGACAAGCCGGCAACACATGGCAGGGCCAGAATGGACACAGTACAAGTCTGACATCCGAACGCAATAGGGAAGAAAAAGTGTGACGTCACGCCTTCTACTTTTCTGGTTCCAAAATCCTTGAAAATGTGTGTGTGTAACCAGTCCTTTGGAGGATTAGTAATGAATAGGCTACATATTGAATCATAAGTGGCATAACTATTTCAGTAGAAGAATGTATGGGCAGATTCTAAGGATTACGACGGGGCGTGAAGAGCGAGGATAGATGATCTTTATTGACGACCAGCGCTGTATTAAGACCAGAAAATAATAGGCCATTACTCTGAAACTATAAGATAGTGGTTTTACACTTTCAATGAGATAGGAACCAGTATTTTGACGTCACACTTTTCACTTCTATTGTAAGCCATTTTATGTTGATTTGAGATGTGTTAGTATTATAACACTGAGCCCATAACATTTTGGGTTATCAGACTTGTAAATAAGTACACAACCTATTACTGAAGTGTTTAGCACACATTAAAAATACTTCTAACATTGTTAGCAGTCAAAGCACTATTGTCTGTTGATTGAGAAGCAAAAGGGTTTTCAAGTCTGTTTTCCTCCAATGTTTTTTTTTTTTTTGACTCTCCTAAAATGTTATTCTCTATTATGATAATATTGTTGTGGCTACTTTGGAATGTTACTAAACAATTATTTGTTCCTTTCATTCATCAAGGAAGATGTCAGTGGTGAATTACGGTAACTTAAACGCGTTGACAACAGAGATAAAAGGACAGAATTTATGGCCTTTTTATTAATGAGTAGCAAACAATATTCCCGATGGGTAAATGAGGGGAAATTTATTATTTTAATATATATTTATTTATTTATTTTCAAAATGTATTCATCCATTTCATTTATCTATCTATTTTAAGTTTAAAGTTCATATTTCGTCTTGATTATGGGGTTATATCGACGTGTACATATATGGCAGTCTGACATCCGAACCCACTTATAGGCCTGGTTTTAACATTGTTGTAATGGACAATATTTTGCGTCATTTTTTGAGATTCCCATTACAACAATGAGCCCATAATGAATTGGGTTATCAGACCTGCAAATAAGTGCACATCGGGTTATATACCTTATTTTTTAAAGGTATGAGTCTGACAGTGAGGGATTAATTTTTTTACTTACTATATTACAATAAAAGCCAGTTTGGTATTTTAGCCAAATAAAAAAACGAAGTTCTCTTCACTTAATCACATCTTTAAACCAATATTGTAAAATGTAAACCTGCCAGTCACCAGTTTATTTCATCGCTAATTGTATAAAATGTTAAGAACTATACAAAGTGCTACCTTAATGAAGCGAAACCAATTTGGCTGCACACCAACTGTATAAATCAACGCGTGTGGGCTTAGAAATAATTATTCCGCTGATTTGGATTAAATAAAAGCATAGTTAGTAGTACCTTTGTGCATTACCTTGCGATAGGTTGAAATATGTACACACTAAATAAGTAACCACTAAGTTAACTCACTCAATCCTAGAGACTTTTGCTACTTTTCAAAATTGGAAAAAATGTATTAAAAATGAGCATGTACATAGATAATTTTATTTAACTACCATTAACATGTAAAAACTGAAAACGTTAGCTATGATACTACGCCTTAAACGTGTCACATAATAATGTGATAAATAGGCATGGGGTAAAAGTAACCCGGGTAAACTACGGATATGGTCGGTGTTAGGGTTGAGTGAGTTAAAACGAGTTTTATGATATAACTTATCTGGTTTATGTGGACTGGCTCTTTGGAAAATGCCCCCTATAATCGCAGCAGTAATATTTTGTCATTTAAAAAAAAAAATCCAATCAAAGCAGATTTTCAAAGAAATTCGATGCTTGTCTAGATACCCAAAACAATCAGTGTAAACTTCTGACAATATGACCAGCTTTGCTAGTATCTTTTTTGTTTGTGTTATTTTGAAAGGGGTTGGGGCCTACAGCTCAGTGGTAGAGCATTTGCCTCTCAAGCAAAGGAACCGTTTTGATCCCGGCCGAGTGCAATCAAGAATTTACTGAAATCTCCCTCCACCAGGTTTCTTGATATGCTGGATCTGGTGGAGAGTTCTTTGCGATCGGCGAGCGCCCTATGTAAACAGTAACAAGCAATTGCTGCTGTCCTTCTATAATTGAAAACAGCTGCTCCATTCATCTTATGACTCTGAAGAATTGCTACCTGGTTTTGTCACACTTCCGTAAATGTAGGAACTTTTGGTCATAACATAAGGTGTATAAATGCTGTGCGCTTGGCTAAGAACTCACAACATTGCCATCCGGAAATATAAAGACCAAAAACACAAAACAATGCGTAACCTTGAACGTTTATAGATAGTATGCGCTTAGCTAGGAAGCTCATAACATTGCCATCCGGAAGTATAACGGACCAACACACAAAACTGTGTGTATCCATGAACGTTTATAGTCGGGTTAAAACAGTTCAGTGAACATTACTCATAAACGCGGATGGCAAAAACAATAACAAAGACCCGAGTGACGTCATCTTCGAACTATCTATAGATAGTACGCAGATGACGTCACTCAGGTCTTTGTTATTGTTTTTGCCATCCGCGTTTGTGAGTTGTTCTCACTAATCTGTATTAACCAGACTATAAAAGTTCATGGTTACACAGAGTTTGTGTGTTGGTCCGTTATACTTCCGGATGGCAATGTTGTGAACTCCTTGGCCAAGCGCATTCTATCTATAGTCTGGTTAATACAGTTTAGTGAGAATTACTCATAAACATGGATGGCAAAAAAAAAACAATAATAAAGACCTGAGTGACGTCAACTTGGTTCTATCTTTAAGATTCTGAAGATACGGCTATTTAGCACTTGTCATCATCGCCCCGGGGCGTATCACACACACACAACCACACACACACACACACACACACACACACACACATTCCACACACCCACCCCTATCACACACTCACTTACACACCAAGGGCCAGATAGTCTTTTTGCACCCGAGAATGGTAAGAGAATGTGAGCAAAGAGCCTTTGCAAAAGACTCAATTTTGCGCCGCTCAAAGCGGGACTGGAATTCTAGACACTGGTCAGAAGGAGAGTGTCAGACCACTAGACCACAAAGCCGTACTTTAGAAGAATGTGTAAGATAATTTTGAGAAAATGAGAAATGAGGAGAGAACACAAAGGTTTTTAAGCTATTCAAATCTGATTTGTTTACAATATAACAATGGGTGATCCATATCAAATACATGGATCTGAGAGAGAAACACCGACCTTCACAATGAAAGCACATGCTTGTTTTCTTATTCATCCACTCATTTATTTGCTCAGTGATTTATTTATTTATTTATTTATTTATTTATTCATTTATTCATTCATTTATTTATTTATTTATTTATTTATTTATTTATTTATTTATTCATTTATTCATTCATTTATTTATTTACTTCTTTATAATTCATATTGTCGTGAAATAACACAATTGTGTCAATAGAATAACTAAATAGAAAATCAGGTGGGGAAAAGTTAAATGACTATCAAGTTAAAATAAATTATGATACCACTGTCTATATCAAGTAATTACAATCGTGTCGCCAACCAGCTTCCTGTGCTTCCGTTTGAAAAAAAAAGGTACAAAAAAAAGAAACAAATGTCATTTGCTAGACCTTTCCATACCACGGATTTGCTTCACTCAAAGATTAAAAAAGTAAAAAAAGAAGAAACAATACTGATCGGTATTAACTTGGAATTTAAGATTCTTTTTACAGTGCTGTTAAAAGAGACACAACTCAAAATACACAAGTATGACTGGATCTTTTTTGGGGGGTTGCTCCCTTTTACGTCATCGGTTCTACTTTAATTTCAATTCATTTCTTGTATTTTTACGATACAAATTCCATCCATTTATTCATAGTATATCCATCTACTTATTTACATACGTAAATTTGTATATATTTTGTCATTTACACATTTATTTATTCAATCATAGACAAAACTTGTCCATATTATTGCAGGCTTGTTGATTGGGTGAAGTAAGACAATCGCCCGATGATGAACCAAACAATTGTTGTTTCAATAGAATAACTAAATAGAAAATCAGGTGGGGAAAAGTTAAATGACTATCAAGTTAAAATAAATTACGATACACTGTCCATATCAAATAAAATTGAATTAAATTGATCTGTTATATAGCGCAATATTCACTAAACGTGCTCAAAGCGCTTTACATGGGGTCCCTGGCCAACAGCAACACGTAACATGTAGGACGGACATGACGCCTGCTAGGCGATATTATTACAATTTTTTCGGACAGAGACAACGCTGTTAACGGCCAGGTACTCATTTTACACCTGAGTACGGTGAGAGAATAAGAGTAAAGAGTCTTCTTCAAGGAGTCAACTATGCGCCGAGCGGGCTCGAACCCAGAACCTTCCGATCCGAAAGCGAGTGTCATACCACAAGACATTACCATAAGTAATTACAATCATTTATCCCACCAGCTTTCTGTGCTTCCGTTTGAAAAAATAAGGTACAAAGAAAGAAAAAAAAGTCATTTGCTAGACCTTTCCGTACCACGGATTCGCTTCACCCAAAGATTTAAAAAAAAAAGATAAGGAAACAATACTGATCGGTATTAACTTGGAATTTAAGATTCTTTTTACAGTGCTGTTAAAAGAGACACAACTCAAAATACACAAGTATGACTGGATCTTTTTTGGGGGGTTGCTCCCTTTTACGTCATCGGTTCTGCTTTAATTTCAATTCATTTCCTTTTTATTTCTTGTATTTTTACGATACAAATTCCATCCATTTATTCATAGTATATCCATCTACTTATTTACATACGTAAATGTGTATATATTTTGTCATTTGCACATTTATTTATTCGTTCATAGACAAAACGTCTTAATGGCATGTATAGAAGAATAACGATTTATTATAATTTGATAATTTAAAAGGTTTCTGATTGCGGTTGCACCAACCAATAGGCTTCAACGGTCATGACGCCACTTTCCTCGTAATGACACATAGTAACTTAGTAACTGGTTCTAAATTATCGGAACAATGACGGACGCCCTTATGAATTACCTCTCCGACGAGCATAAAAGTGCATCCGGGGGAGAAAAAAATTATAATCTGATCGTGTTCTGACTTTTATACATTCTGATCACATGACATGTGAAAAAGTTCTAGCCAGCATGAAGAATAAAAAGAACCGATTTTATTTGTTTTGAACCAAGCTGCTCGTTGCTGGGTGGACGTGACATCACAGTATTGAATCATATTATGATGCCTCGATTTCTTACACCGGTTTTGATGTCTTTCAGTCGTCGACGGTCTTGTTATGTTGGTCTAAAGTGTGAATTCCAACCGAAAGAGCCCTTGATAAATATTTGAGCAAGGCAGTTTTGAGTGATTCTGCCTAGAATAAATCATAAACTATTTTTCGAAATGTGAGATAAGCAACAAAATGATTTATAATAACGGGTGTTAAAAGAGTATCTGACCGTTAACAGCGTTGTCTCCGTCGAAAAATAAAATCACCTTAAATTTGATTTTGACACGTTTTGGGATAAAATTTCAAACAATTGTAAAAAATTCAAATATCCATATCCTGAACTTAAAAATTGGTTTTCTTCAAGTCCCATGAGTATCTTCAATTGAGCCAAATTTAAGAAAAATCAAAAGGGGTTTGGTTCTCAATTTTCAAAAATTTGGTCCATGACATGAAATAGCCCAATGTCTGGAATTGATTTCAATGCCTTTAAGTCTTAAATCTCAAATTTTTATGAAAATATGTAATTGGAAATAACGATGTAATATTATTTCACTTCAAACATTATTGATTGACCTATATGGTCTAGAAATTTATTATTATCACATATTAAACTATAGTCAGCTATATAAGATGAATTATATATTGCCTAAAAGAATATGTCATTATGATCAATAGCATTCTATCAATATGAACAGTCGTTTACCTAAAATACAAATCGCCAGTTCAAGAGAATCCTTGGGTAAGAATCTGTCCATCGGCGATAGATATCTATGTTTTAATTTCATTATTATTACAAATTTTAATCTTAAGAAGATTACATTTTTTCCGTTAGAAGGGAGGGCTGTTATAGCCTAAGAGAGATAATTATTATATTATCTCATCCCCTAACTTAATCTAGAGTTGTCCTCAACTATGGTCACGTGCCTAAATCCTCGGAGTAATTTGTTAGTTCAGTCCCTGTTCGTGTCGTATGAGGTGAGGTTGTGTGTAAAAATTGAGATGACCGGTTCTTCCATGTAGTTTGTAAATGTTGTGTTGACTGGCAGTGTATCTTTTCGTAATAAATGTTTAATTGTTATTTTATACCGTTTGTATTATTTCTTTAGTTCAGTTTAGTTAACTATATTTCCATGTCACCTGCTCACATATTCCTAGATGGCTGTACTCTCTTGGAAGTTGCCCCATCTAGAATACTCCCATAGTGGGCAGAGAGGTACTTGCCGTGTCTTCTATCCCACTTTATCTGTTCTCCAATTGCTTTCTGCCTTTGTCTTGGAGTGAGATTGCTTGCTGGGTGGGGTTCCTGACCTCCCATAGTGGGCAGGGATGCATTTACTGTGTCTTCTATCCCCCTATATCTGTTTTCCAACTTGCTTTCTGTCGTTTTCTTGGGATGACATTACTTAGTTTTGTTCTGGTCCTGGCCAGATACCCTAGCTGGGATCGAGGGAAACAGTCAAATGTTAGAGTTTTGTAGAGGTGATATTTTTTGTCTTGTAAATCATCTCTCTGTTATGCACTGTATTATGTTTTGTTTACATGTTAAATATGATTTGTAAACATTTGAGTGCATTCCTCTTAGTGGGGACCTGTGCTTGTGTCTGGGTGAGACTTTTAGGTGATCTCAAATTAAGTGCTTTGAAATATACATCTGTTTCCTATTTGAACAATTCCCCTTGGCTTTGCCTATTCTTGGTGCTTAATTGTAATTCTAGAACGTTTTACTTATCCTTTATGGCGCTGATATTACCTTAATGTGTTACAAGCGCCGTAAAACCCTTAAAAACAAAAAAAACGAGATGGCTTAGTTTTATCCCAGCCCTGGCTGGAGTCCTTGACTAGGAGGGAAACAGTCAAATGCATAGTTATAGTTTTTCGAGACGATAGTTTTTTCCTTGTAAATCATCTCTCTGTTTTATAATGTTAGTAATTTATTATGTAAACATTTGAGTGTATTTCTCTTAGTAGGATCATGTGCTGATGTCTGGATGAGACTTTAAGGTGATCTCAAACTAAGTACATTGATAGTATGCTCTTGGAATCTACATCAATCTGTTCTCTATTTGAACCAATTCCCCTTTGTCTTACTTTTTATTGGGTGCTTTGATTGTAAAATTGGAATATTTTGACAATTCAATGTTCTTCTTTTTACTGGCGCTGATATGTCCTAAATGTGTCGCAAGCGCCATAAAACCCTTTAAAACAAAACACACATCTAGCTTTGTCTTAGAATAAGATTACTTAGTTTTATACTGTCCCTGACCGAAGTCCTTGGCTGGGAGGGAAACAGTCGAATGTGTAGTTATAGTTTTGGGAGATGATATTTTTTCCTTGTAAATCATCTCTCTGTTATGTGGTCTACTGTTGTTGTTTGTTTTTTTATTTACATGTGAATTGATAAAATTTGAGTTTGTTCCTCTTAGTGGGATTTTGTTCTGTAGTCTGGGTGAAACATTTAGGTAATCTCAAATTAAGTAATATACACTTTGAATCTACATCTGTTCCATATTTGTACCATTCCCCTTTGTCTTACTTTTTCCTCAAGTCCTTTAAATTGTACATCTAGATTATTTTTACCATCTAATTTTCTTCCTTTTTCTGGGTGGGGTTCATTGCCTCCCATAGTGGGCGGGGTGGCACTTAGTGTGTCGTCTACCCCCTTATAGCTGTTTTCCAATTTTCTATCTTTGTCTTGGAATGGGATTACTTGGTTTAGTCCTGGCCCTGGCGGAGTCCTTGACTGGGAGAGAAACAGTCAAATGCACAGTTATTGTTTTGGGAGATGATATTTTTGCCTTGTAAATCATCCGTTATATATTATTATGTTATTTTGAATGTATAATGTAAACATTTGAGTGTGTTCCTCTTTGTTGGATCTTGTGCTTGTGTCCAGATGAGACTTATATGTGATCTCAAACTAAGTACATTGATGGTATGCTCTTGGAATCTATATCTGATTCCTAGTTCCCCTTGCCTTACTTTTTCTTGGGTGCTTTAATTGTAATTCTCGAAATTGACTATCCCATTTTCTTCCTTTTTACTGGCGCTGATATAACCTAAATGTGTTGCAAGCGCCGTAAAACCCTTAAAAACAGACATTTTTTCCCATTTTTACTGGCACTGATTTGACCTGGATCTAAATGTGTCGCAAGCGCCGTAAAACCCTTAAAATCATAAAAACAAACCATCTAGATGACTCTCTTTCTGTCTATCTCTATTTCTCTCCATCTTGGCTCATCATAATCTTATGATGTGAGCCCGGAGACTTCTACTTCTATCTGTGGGTCCTTCTCTATTATATTATATTATTGTCTGCTGTCTTATGACAAAGGGGTTGTCTAGAACCCTTTTTATAAACACCCGTAACAGCTTGTTTGGCGGAGACGTCATCGGGTCAGCAATCCTTTCGGTTTTGTCTGTTGTCCTTCATAAATCATTGAAGACATTCTTCGGCCGCCAAAGCTGAAAAAAGGATTTGATTTCTCCATCTGTGTTTCTAAAAATTTGAGTTTTACGGAAGGGGTGTTAACCCTTCGACATCCCCAACCTGGAGGACCAGGTGACTTAAAAAAGGGAAATCACATATCATCAGTCGCCTTTTACGACACGCTGGCTTGGCGTTGGGATATTCGTGCATCCTCTCTGTTGAGGGACCCCTGGACACCACACGGGGGTATTGCGTAGATTATCGGACATAGTATTCCCAGGATATGGCAAAATGTTTCGATTGATACTGTGCGTTTTGATAAAATACTCACCTATTCTGCCGCCAGATCAATCACACCAACAACAACAAAAAACTATGACGTGTGGCTCAAACGATTTATAGTTAGAAGGACTTGAGTGAGAACATCAGAATATTAAGGAAGATTTACAAGCCCAATTTTTGTAAATAAAAAATATATTGTGCTATGCGCAGAGCCATATCCATCCCATACGCTAGACTGGGATTAAGTCTCCGGTCTTTGCCTTAATTATCTCTTTAGTCTCAATAAAAAAATGTAAAAACAATCGGAAGTCTTTGCAATTTTGTGTTATAGTAGGGATTGCTATATTTTATAATAAAAGTAGTCATCTCAGTGATAATGGCCAACTTATTAATTCACCCGATTAATTTCTTTTCAACATTGAATTATAGTTTAAATGGCTTCATTTTAGAATGGTGTACAATGACAGTTTTTTAATGGCTGATTTCCTACCGTTACAACGATAATGCAATGTTTGTAATACAAAAGGGAAAAATGCGCATTATATGGGAACTAAGACAAGATAGATCATAATGAAAAATGGTTATACTTACACGTACATTTTGAATTAATCTCACCCGTTACCGTGGTGTGGTTTATGTAACCAAACCTACAAAGGCGTCGATTCCACAATCTGACAATTATGGTCCCTGAAAGATACAATGATAAATGCAACGGTACCGATATCTACCCTTAATCTATTTCTCAGTAATCAACCTAACACTTAGATGCAAACTAAGACCTTTGCTATTCGTGAGGTCGACCATTGCATTTTGACAATGCCGGTTGTGTATATTTCATGTATGAGCAATTCTTTACGAAATATTTACTGACGATATCGATTAATTTTGAATCGAAACGAAGGAAATATGTCAAACAGACCCTTGTTGATTTGTTCTTTAGATAAAAAGAGTTGCTTCCCGTGACACAGCGGCAATCAGCTGAACCCCCCCCCCCCCCCCCCCCCCCCGCAAAAAAATTGGGCTTTGTTGAGGATCTCGTGTATTAATCTGATGTGAGAACAAATCACCCAACCAACAGTCAGAATGACGTTAATTTCATCCGTTCTATAACAAACATCGCTGTGGTTGGAATAAAATGTTCCATGTGCTCCTAGACTTGTCGCTACGACCCATGTTCCACGTCATAGCATAAAGTCGATGAGTTTGGACATATTATTGTGCGATGCTGTTTGTTGTAAACATGCCTATAATTAAATCGTAGCATTTTTGCCGCGTAGAGCCAAACGAGTTTCATTTTTTTTTATTAGGTAAAATTCGCCCAATTCATCCCAAATGGGAAATGAGTATGTAAGGTCTATTCTAAGGGAAGACTGGATAACCAAGGTTGCAGTCCTGCAAAGTGAGCTAGAGCGAGTTGAAATGCTCAAAGCCACACAGCGCGGCAAACGCGGTACCATCTGGGTTTGAAGCAAAAACTACTGTGTGTACAACGTTGCCTCACGAGTCAGTGATTTCTCGTATTATTCAAATAAGGTCCTTGGACATATTCGTTCCGCAGGTTTCCTTGGAATTCGTCCCAGAGATATCTCACCAATTTCTTCTTCATCACCGTATCATCATCATCATCATCATCATCATCATCATCATCATCATCATCATCATCATCATCGTCATCATCATCATCATCATCATCATCATCATCATCATCACCATCGTCATCACCATCATCATTGTCATCATGACAAATTCTCAGATACAAGCCCTAAGAAGGCCAATCCTCCAACAACGACACAAGGCACACAGCGCTACAGTTTAGGATCTCTCACAAATTCAGTAATTTTCTCTTTGTACTCGTCCATCTTGACTGCTCACATAAAAAAACGGACAATGCTAGAAATTGAGGCACACTTTTTCGTAAGGACTGTGACTTGTAGGCTGAAGAAGGAGGTCCTCTAAATTGTTGTGTTCACTTTCGTTTTTTCTCGTGTTAGGTGTGCCGCCTTTGGAAGGTCGGCCTTCGTCACTATTAATGACCACCCCCCCCCCCCCCCCCCCCCCCACCCCCAATCATGCAAACACTACACAACACATACACACACACACACACACGCGCGCGCATACACGCTCCTTGCATTCATCCCTCTCACCCACTCGTTCCATCTATTACTTTTCAAGTGAAGTGAAGATACGAATACAGTATCTAATATCATGAAAAAAATTGTGAATTGAGAGTGGCAAAAAACATAATCAATTCCCACTAACCTTGCTAGAGTCCTGATACCTCAGTTGGTAGAGCACTCGCTTCACACGCAAAGCGATCGAGATTTTTTCTGACCCCCTGGCCATCCAGCAGTGATTGGGTAGCTGGGTCTGTTAGATCTGGTGGAAAGTACTTTGGGATAGACTAGCGTCCATGGGCCCAATGGCTGAGAGGGACTATTTACCATGCAAAGATGACGTTGAGTAGTTGAATTTGAATATTCCCGTAGAACTTATTCGCAGCGGCGTGCACATCACAGGGAATTAAATGGGAATCTCGGCAATAATCAAGTGTCTGATTACATAATTGTTTTGATTGTAAACAAATGCCATATTATACGATCATCACGGGGTATCAAAATCACCCCCGACGGTCAAATAGGGATTGTTCTTTTTCTTTTTTTTTTTTACTATATATTGCATGGGGTAACAAAAATTACCCCGACGTACGAATAGGGATAGTCGTTTTTTTAATATGAATTGTCATAGGGCAACAAAATTACCCCCGACATAGGATTAACTCACCCAACGCTAACACCGACGACTATATCCGTAGTATGTCCGGAATTACTTGTACCCCATGCCTATTTATTACATTTTTCTGAGACAAATTATAGGCGTAGTATCAAAGCTAATGTTTTTAGTTTTTACAAGTTAATGGTAGTTGAATAAAACTATCTAGGTACATGCTCATTTTTAATACTTTTTTCCAATTTTGAAGAAGAGCAAAAATCTCCAGGATTGAATGATTTAAGGGGTAAAAACACGACGTAGGATTAAGGTTAAATAACTTTCCTGTTGAGATCAAACTTTTCAGGGATATTGAGACCTTTAAAGATGCACAGAAACAACATTTTATATATTTAGCAATTGTTCATATCCATGTAAAACCCAATGAATTATTTGAAAGCGGAAATGCTGATGAAAGTATTTGTTTTTAGCAAATATCACCTCAGTCTTCATAGTAAGACACGAAATTTTCGTATTGGCAAAATACATGGTTTTGTAAACCCATACGATATAATATAATAAGATATAAATATCATGGAATGTAATAGAACAAACCAATAAATAAATAAACCTTATTTATCCATGAGGAAATGGGTTTTACAAGGGCAAATTACAAGAATAAATGAATGAGCGTTGTAATTGTAAAATGTATTTATATAATTTTATAAAGCTCTTGTACGAAAATAAAATGAAAATAAAAGTAAAGAAAAGTGCATCTATAAAACTAATATTTATACATAAAAATATGTGATATATTTTGTATAATACGATATACAGATATATAGTAAGAAAGGGTAATAATAATAATAATAATAATAATAATAATAATAATAATAATAATAATAATAATAATAATAATAGTGATGATGATGATGATGATGATGATGATGATGATGATGATGATGATGATGAGGATGATGATGATAATAATAATAATAATAAAATCACCAAGCTTACATTCTGAAACGAAACTTATCAACAACTTTGGTGGTGTTTTGAAACCGAAAATCCCAAAGCTTAATGAAAATATTCTGCAACTCTATAAACTCTGCAAATTAAAACACCTATACTTTCTTCTTTGTTCCATTTAAAATAAAGGCCAGACAAATAGTGGTATCTGACAGATTGGTGCTGTGGTACGCAAACAAATAATTTACGGTGTTATAATCCATTCAATGTTACCATTCTATATTCATGGTAATGTAAATGTTGCTGCTCGAAGCTCGAAGAAATAAATAAGAGTTAACTACGCCACTACCACATCATTTCATTCATCTGTGGTGTTTCATTCATCCTGTTTTGTTGATAAAGGGGAAACCCGAAAGGTTCATTTGATCTGTTTTTATAATTAAATTGAAGCTTATTTACATTCAATTTCACATTATTATTCATTTTATATTCATAATTTTTCTTTATATTAGAATACGATGTCATAATACGATTTTTAACCGAAATCGGTAACTAATTGACCTTAATGAAAGGCCACGTCGACTCTCTCGGTCTTTTGGCTCTCGGATCAATATCATTCCCGATATCAGTAAATAATCGAATACTGTATAATAATAATAATAATAAATAATAATAATAATAATAATAATAATAATAATAATAATAATAATAATAATAATAATAATAATAATAATAATAATAATAATAATAATCATAATAATCATAATATAATAATAATAATAATAATAATAATAATAATAATAATAATAATAATAATAATAATAATAATAATAATAGATCTTTATTGTCCATAAATATGGCAATTTGTCATTTAGTTACACTTGTTATAACGTTAAACGATAACTGCAACATTGAACAGATATTTCACTCCTACTTATTTTCTCTCTCTCTCTCTCTCTCTCTCTCTCTCTCTCTCTCTCATTCTCTCTCTCTCTTTCTCTCTCTCTCTCTCTCTCTCTCTCTCTCTTTCTCTTTCTCTTCCTCTCTTTCTTTCACACGTGCGATATACACAACATAAACATATTCATTTCGTTTTCAATTTGTTACGATTGTGGTAATTCGACACCAAAAATTATCATCATTATCAATTGGTCAGTTAATCTGATATTAAATAAATTAATCAGTTAATCAGTCAACGAATCAATCCTTGGTTTTTCTGTACCATATGAAATATTCAAAAATGTTATTGCTGATGGAACGAACGTTGATTTATACTTGTTAGTTCTACATTTAATCTGACAAAACCTTCTCCCAGATGGTAAAAGACTAAATTCGTGGTATAAAATATGTTTTTTATTGTTGGTAATTGAGAATGCTTTCCTTTCTATTGCTTTTCCATGAATTCTTTCTACTCCATCAAGCGACTTGTTATTATTCCATTGGTCAGATATATCGTTTGGCAATATTCGCTTACATGTATATTTTGCTCTCCGAAGCTGCTGTATATCGGAAAATTATTGAGCAACTAATGGATATAATTCTTCAAAAACAAACAAAAATAAGAAGAATATTAAAATACGTAACACAAAAAATGTTTGAGCCTCAACATTTACTTCTGACGACATAGCAATAGTATAGGAGTTTACTAGTGGTCCCATTTTTAAAATTTTTTTTTTTAGTATTAGCGTCACCACAAGCGACAAGTCTCGTCCTACATGTTATAGCAATGACTATGAAAAATGTTTTTTTTTTCTCTTTTTGAGGAAAATTTTTGTCTAAAATCAAAGCCCTATCTCCACTGAGTAAAAATGTTTTTGAATTTTGAAAATCCATTCATAAATAAACAAGTTATGCAGTTTCAAAGGTGTCATTTATTTGGATGACCCGCAAAGAGGAAAAAAACGCGAAAATATGGGACGCTTTTTCGGCATTTTTTTCGATCTTTGGTTGTATCTTGCGTAATTAGTGGATTAAAAGATTGAAACTTGAAGAGAAAATTAGGATGGTGTTTTGTAAGATACGGGAAAAGTACTCGTCATATTCATATGAAATTTTACAACCAAAAAGAAGAAATGTTCATGTATTATCTTGTCAGCGACAAAACCTCCACGCCCGGTAGTTTTAGAAATATTTTACTCCAAAGAGTAAAAATCTATTTTTAACGGTCTTCTGGTAATCGTACGAGTTTTGTCGCTTGACATAATCTAAAATTACCTTTTTTCTAACTGTGTGCCAACTTTCAGTCATATTCATCGATAAACAGCGTCGTAATTAATTTTTTAAAATAGCATATACGAAACGGCTTCGTCCCATATTTTGACGCGAATTCGGGCACTTCGTGAGCGAAAAAGAGGCCCAAAGATTTGTGCGGGATAGTCCTTGCTACATGTTATGCGTTGGTGTTGCTTGGAACCATTATAAAGCGATTTAAGCTGATTCGATGGGTATTGCACTGTAACATATCTCACGGCCTTTTGTTGTTCATTTGTTTTGTTTTTTAACTCACTCCATCCTAGAGATTTTTGCTACTTTTCAAAATTTGAAAAATATGTATTAAACATGAGCATGTACATAGATAGTTTTATTCAACTACCACTAACATGTAAAAACCAAAAATAATAGCTTTGATACTACGCCTATATTTTGTCTCAGAAAAATGTAATAAATAGGCATGGGTTAAAAGTAACCCCGGGTAAACTACGGATATAGGGTTGAGTGAGTTAATGTTATTCTGATAATTTAGGCTATCCAGATTAAAGCGTTTGTAAGGAGAGTAAAATTGAATGCATTGTTTTGTTTAGCTCCACTTTGTTTGGGATCTATCTACTATTTTATTTTGGTTGTATTTTTATTCGGACCTCTTTGGGATAAGGGGGTGGGGGTTGTTGGGTGTTGTTTTCTTTTCTTTCTTTTTTTTTTTTGGTTTGCTTTTTTTAACCATTTCTTTTTAGTTTTGTTCTTGTTTGGGAGAGAGATATGGGAGGTGCCTATTATTTTCAAATATGTGGCCCTCCGAATGAAACTGGTATCATGTTGGATTGAAGAGTTTGTCACAAAAATGAATTTAAGAACAAAATGATTAGAAATAAGAAAATTTGGGATTTATTAGATTATTCAATTCTACTCAACAAAATAAACTTAACGTACACTTCATCCTTATCATAACCCAGAAGAGAAGAAAAAAACAACAACTCAGTTATATGAAAGTTGAAAGTCAACACAACTTTTGATTTGAACTGAGGAAGTAATAATAAGTCATTTATTTTATAAGCATCTAAATTTTAGGCAAAATAGAATGTATGTTATATTTTGTTACATACGACATAACTATGTTATCTTAAAAAATACAGAGGCGTATTTTGTTTGTTCGTTTCTCTTGTGGTTTTTGTTTTTTTATTTATTTATTTTTTTTTTTTTTGTTTTTTGTTTTTTGTTTTTTGTTTTTTTTTGTGGGGGGGGGGGGGTGTTTTTTTGCTGTTTTCTTTTTTTGTTTGTTTGTCATTTGTTGTTTTTCTTTCTTTTTTTTTTTTTTTGCTTTTTTTCCCCTTTTCTTTTGGTTTTGGTTGTGTTTTTTTTAAAGATCTGAACAAATGTGTATAGAAGGTCCAGACAAAGCAAGAAAGATAAATGCAAGAGGAAAAAAAACCATCGCAGACCTATTGATTACCGGTCAGAAGTGCTATCATTACAGCACAGGGGTTCCCGATAGTTGGGACAATTTTAAATCATATTCTTCTCAAAGGCACGCCTATTACGCTGTGAACTCTTGCATCAAACAACGCATACATTGAAAACCAGAAGACGTGGATGAAGACAGCTGAGTTGCTCCATTTTTATTTTTTCAAAATATGAAACTGAGAAACTAGGGAGCAGGCAAGAGTAAGATCTGAACAATTGTGTATGAAATATGCCAAAGCAAAAAAAAAAAGAAGAAAAATACAATTTTTTTTAAAAACATCCCAAAAAATCAGTCTTCCTTGACTGGAGAAGGGTTTTTGTTCGATTTTGTTTGTTTTGTTTTTGTTATCGTATTTGGGTATTTTATGTTTTGTTTGTTTGTTTGTTTGTTTTTTGTTTGTGGTTTTTTTTTTTTCGTTTTCTTTTTAATAAGGACTTGTTTCAGGAATTTTTTATTTTACCCATTGACATGGCCAAGCAAAGAGGCAATTTTTTCTGATAAAGGTGCATTTCAGAGAACAAAAATGTATCTTCCAAAAAGTTCTTAACATTATATCAAAAACGGCATCTGACTTTTTCAAAATATTACTTAAAAGAAAAACCGTGAGGAATATTTAAGGAATAGGTTGGGCAGTTACAGAGTTTTACGAACCTTATTGAGGGGAAAAACTATGAAAAAATCATACAATGAGTCAGAAATTTACTCATGATATGAAGAAGCAGAAGCACACCAGTTTGTCACAGGCCCAGTTTGTCACAGACCCAGTTTGTCACAGACCCAGTTTGTGACAGGCCCAGTTTGTCAAAGACCCAGTTTGTCACAGACCCAGTTTGTCACAGACCCCGTTTGTCACAGGATGACCCTGCCTCGACTGTACCCTGGACGATGGAAGTTATCGCTGACACTTTCAAAAAGAGTAAATGGATGATTGAGTGATTGTATGAACTGAATTTTATTTTTCATTTGTATTCATGAAAGAACCTTAATTGTTGAAATATATTGAGTAATTTGCTTTGATTTGCATACAAAACGAAACAAATTGAATTGACATTTTAGAGGGACTATCTCTACTCCATCAGTTTGAGGGTGGGAATGAAAAACTTAAGTTACAACTACAGTGTTAAAGTCCTATAATTATTACTGCCATGAATACTCATATATTTAAAGAAATAACAAAGCGATCTTATTCATGAGTCTTCTTTTAAGACATAAATATGTTTCTTTTAAAAGTGTGTATACATATCAACTCGGTTTGTGTGAAAATTGTGCCCATTGCAACTGGAAGTTATGAGAATAGTAAATTGAAGGGCTGAGATTAATGTAGGCATACAAAATATTCTAGAGTAAAACAAATTAACTGGTAGATATCTTCATTCTTTACATGCAGGACAACATAAAACTTAAGTAATTGCACATCATTTTGTATATCAGATTTACCGTCTAACAAAGGAAGGCAAATAAATCATCTAAGGCCTACTTTGCGCTAATCGGGAGCCTGTGACAAACTGGGCAGTCTCATAAGAAATTTGGGTAACAATGCGACTCTAATGATGCGACCCGGTCTTTTCTCTAGAGGATTCAAATGTATGATTTAGTATATTTGTTTTTACCAGGGTATGACCAATTTTATTTTTTTGAATAGGTTAAATTCTATTATACACTGTTAGTGATTTTGTAATGATAAATTTATAAGGATAGTTTGCCATTATATATTTTTTTTAATATAAAAAACGGAGCATCTGTACTTTTCTTACCTCACTCTAATTGATGAATGTCACATGATTCAAGCAGTACAGCATATCAGACAACTCGTGCCACTTGATGAATATTGTCGGTTGCGTTCCAGGTGTAGATGGGGGCCCTGTTCCGATCTTCTGCCTTCTAAAGTCGACTATCTAACTCAAACCCATATCGCCCTCGTTCAGCAGTCTAACCGTTTCATGTATAGATAGTATGAAGTTGATGTCACTCAGGTCTTTGTTATTGTTTTTTTGCCATCCGCGTTTGTGAGTACTTCTCACTAAACTGTATTAACCAGACTATAAACGTTCAAGGTTACACATAGTATGTGTGTTAGTCCGTTATACTTCCGGGTGGCAATGTTGCGAGCTTTTCGCCAAGAGTACACTATCTATAATAGATAGTAGAAATGCCACCACTTCCTTTTTGGTATTTAAAACATCTGCGCATCTTTCACACCCACCCTCACCACCATCCCCATTGTAAAGACTTCTTTGCAGTTGCTCTTACTATACACATACACACACATATACAAACACACATACACATACACTAACACACACACACACACACAGACACAAACACATTCATATCCTCCTCCTCCTCCTATCTATCTCTCTCTCTCTCTCCCTCTCTCTCCCTCTCTCTCTCTCTCTCTCTCTCTCTCTCTCTCTCCATTTTTCCCCCATTTATCCCCGCCTTCCTTCTCTAGCGTCTCTTCTTGTATCCACATCCAACACCCTCTCCATACATTTACATTGTTTCCACATTTTAGAGAGAAAAGGAAGATTAGAGTTAGGGCGATAGTTTTTTAAAGTTCTCTTTATCTAGATCAGGTTTTTTCAAAAGGGGTTTGACATGAGCAACTTTGTACCGAATCTAAGTGTGAATGGCTGTGGTATACTTGTATTCTGTTTGTGTGTTCACCTCATCAATACAAACTTTATGACAATAAACTGAAAAAGTTGGGTGTGGAATTTCCCCACCTTGCCCTATACCCCAAACATTCAAAACCCATAAACAAATTTATTATCCCTACATAGGTTCATCAAATTTCCTCAAATATTGTAGATTGCAACTTGAGTAGATTTTCCGTGTTCTTTCCTAAATGTGCTCTAAATGGCATCCTCCTCGTTGTAAGCACACTTTTCCCACACATTCCTCCTTGGGAATTATCCTGATCTATTCTGTGATTGCTGCCTTCAGTTCACTAATTGTTTGAGGATTGTTTTCATACACATTATCCTTGAGATACCCCACAGTAAAAATTGGTGGGATTCAAGTCTGGTGAATGAGGTGCCCATTTAAATCAAACCTCTGGCTGATTAGACAGCCATAAAATTTCTCTCTTAGCCAACCTAAGGACAGATCTGATGTGTGAGGGGTGGCCCCATCTTGCTGAAACCACTGTTCATCTCTATCAAAACTTCGGTGTCGCCCCAAAGATGCCCATGACTTTATCAGAACTGCTACATAGCGCTCAATGTTTACCGTTTGAGCTTGTCCATTTTCGTCCTCGAACCAACACGGGCCTATGATGTCATGATGAGAAGTGGCTACCCTCCGACCAAAGTAAGTGTCCCTCAGATCTTTAGAATTAAGATTTTGCACAGTCCCATGCTCTTTAAACCTCTTAATCTAGTCAAAAATTCTGAATTTTTGATGGATTAAACGACAACGAAACTGTCTTCGAAAGTTTTCTTGCACCACCGTGTATGATTTTGTTGGCAAAATAGGCCTCGCGGCAAAATGTCTTTTCCTTAGTTGACCAGGGCAGATTTTGGATGACTATTGCTCTAATCTTCCATGCATGAAATATCCTTCTATTTATTAAAATATGAAGGAAAACGAAAGCAAATCACATGTTATAATAATAATAATAATAGTAATAATAATAATAATAATAATAATAATAATAATAATAATAATAATAATAATAATAATAATAATAATAATAATAATAATAATAATACTTTATTGCATCCCAAAAAGGAAATTTTTTTGTACAGACGTGTTATAATTTACACAATAAGATAAAAATACAATGGAAATAGGATGTATATATAAAAAAGGAACAGCTCCATAACAAGAGCTGCGCTTTATAATATGAATAATTTCAACACTGTAAAATAGTTAAAACTGTCACTATAAATTGGAAATTGAAAAGATTGCAAAACAAATAAATTAATAAATGATTATATTAAAATTGTGTGGGTTCTGATTTTCTGAAACTCTATCAATATCTCAATGGTTAACATTTTTATCAATCTCGCGAAAGTTAAACTGTTTATCACCATTTCGGGTCGTTTTAAACAAGTCCATTTTCTTTTTAATTCGTCGATATTTCCATAATCGGATGCTATTCATGCCCTCCATTTTGCTGGTTGCTTCAAGTCTTGACTTCCGCTTTGACGCGATTGTAAAAAAAATGTGAATGCAAAGAGTAAGGGCATAAAGAATGAGACACATGAATGTTAATTTAGAGCTTTTTCATTTCTTGAATAACGTTTTCAAATTTGCCTAAATTGTTTATGGAACGGATATTCCACGTGGCCATGTGATTGTTGCATATCGCACCAGTCTGAAACGTTGAATATAATATATATATATATATATATATATATATATATATATATATATATATATATATATATATATATGTGTGTGTGTGTGTGTGTGTGTGTGTGGAGAGAGAGAGAGAGAGAGAGAGAGAGAGAGAGAGAGAGAGAGAGAGAGAGATTTAGTTAGTAGTAACGTCTTCTGCAACTTTCCTCCACCTTTGGTTAATCAACACACTATTTGATTAACCATCATCGATTTCATCAAACAGTGGCCTTCGTAAAGTTATGGCCTGACACCGTGGCCTTCGTAAAGTTATGGCCTGACACCGTGGCCTTCGTAAAGTTATGGCCTGACACCGTGGCCTTCGTAAAGTTATGGCCTGATACTGACCAAAAAATGACGTCAAAATACCAGTCTTTTGCCACAAAAGAAAACAAATCGTGAGTTGTATTCAATATTTCAACCAATGAAATAACTTGTTTCCATGAGCTCTACTAACAACAACTCACTAGGCGGTGCAAAAACCAAATAATGGCGTCAAACTGCCAGTCCTTTTGGATTTCAGTGTCAGGCTATAACATAACGATAGCTACGGCCTGACACTGAAACCCAAAACGACTGGCGTTTTGACGTCATTATTTGGTTTTTGCACCGCCTAGTGAGTTGTCATTAGTAGTGCTCATGGAAACAAGTTGTCCCATTGTTAGAACTATTGAATACAACTCACGATTTGTTTTCTTTTGTGGCCAAAGATTGGCATTTTGACGTCATTTTTTGGTCAGTGTCAGGCGATAAGTTAACGATGGCTACGACTTGAGCCGGTATATTCATACCATCTCATATTGCATAAAAACGTGAAAAATGGTCACGATCAGAACACGGATTGGTGTCGGGTTGACTCCGTTTTGACCTTTAGAGAGTAGTATTTCAAAATCATGACCAGTTTACTTTGTGGAGCTTGACCAACATGACGATAAATGAGATCGAAATTTAGAATTGTTTGCAAAATAGACGAGGACAGTTGATGCCGAGTTCACGTGAGTAACAACTCCTGAGATGGCATAGGAGTTGACGCATGAATTGTGAAATCTTCTTTTGAGTTCAAAATCGTCTTTTGCATATCGTAGAGGGCGATGAAGATAGGGGTACAGTGTTGACGCTGTAAATTATACAAAGAATGATGAGCTGTCTAAGCACCTGAAATATAATCAAAAAGTGGGTGTTTATAGAAAGCAATATCCACCAAAAGGGCTATTTTATCGAGATATTAATCCATGCACAGTACTGTACCACTTAACATATTATAAAACATGACATATGTAAAGGACTTTTAATGCAATCTTTCTGGGATCCTATGTCAAAAGTAACTGTTAACATATAAGAAATAACGCATGTGACGGGCTATCAATACTGGGGCTGTGAAGAACCGGTGTATGAATCCCGGGTCTCCCGAATACAAGCAGCGAATAGTAGGAGTCGGCAACTTGTATCCCGGATCAAAAGTATTCATAGATACGTTTGATCCGACCAGAATTATTTTAGTAAATGGACCAAGATCTAATTATTTTTATGTTTGAAGGGAACAATAATCCAAAATATTCTAATATATTCGTAATTATTTAGTAAACACACCACAAAAGAACTCTGGCTACAATAATCATTTCATAGAAATCAAATTTAAATATAACCATTAAACATTAAGAAAACATGTACAACATTTTGGTCTCCTCGGTGAATATCAAACGTCAAACTAACATAAATCGATGTGAAAAAAGATGGGGGCAAAAAGATTGACTTTTCTTATCTGGTGACCTCCCGTAACTTGATCCGGTGGATGAGTACTACTAGGTGTTTGAAAAGTTTTGATTCGGTGTTGTACTTGAATGTTACAGACTCGGTGTTTGTTGTCGATAATTGAAGTCAAAATTTTGGTAAAAGTTACGTTTGGTTGTAAAATTATTCGTCTTTCAGTCTTGTTCAAGAAAATAAGTTCTCCGCTGATTCATGTGGTACCAATTTTTCAAATGCTTGCTCTAAAAGAAAATCAGAGGAAAATATGATTTTGAGATTTGTTTGCCACATGTTCTCTTTTGTTCAGAAGTATTCATGAATACGAGTAGGTGTCGGAAACTTACAGAAGTATTTATCCATTTGTAGCCGGCAACCAAAATCTCGCGGGAAATCGCAACTCTAATCAATGCAGTTTTTCCCGTATCCTAAGTCAAAAGTAACGCTTACTTGACTTACTTGACTTATTGCCGATCGCCACCTAATCTTCGGACGGGGACGCTTTGGCAGCTCCTCTCATTTTATGTTGAGTGAGTTCTTTCTTCTGATATCCAATGTGGTTAAATTCGAGTAAAAGTGATTTAAGCAATAAAACAATATCAAGTAAGGATTTAAACAATTCAGATATGTATTTTAGCTCAAATTTATTTTTAGCTTTAGATCAAAATGCACCTTTTGTAGATCGAATATATAGTATTCGCTGAATTCTAGCGGATTCTCGAGAGAAGGTGAAAAGCGGTCGTGAATCCATGTGTGCCTTAATCCACCCATGGGAGGTAACTAATGCATATCCTGTTCTTCGAGTATTATTTCCTGCCTTACTTCTCTTTAAAAGAGCAGCGATTTCCCCCCGAAATTTTAGGTGTCGAATATTTCCGATTGAATATTATAATTAAACAATATCCAGCACCTACTGGATATTACTGTACCAAATAAATTTAAAAAATAACTACTACTTCTACTACTACTACTACTACTACTACTACTACTACTACTACTACTACTACTACTACTACTACTACTACTACTACTACTACTACTACTACTACTACTACTACTACTACTACTACTACTACTACTACTACTACTACTATACTACTACTACTACTACTACTACTACTACTACTACTACTACTACTACTACTACTACTACTACTACTACTACTAATACTACTACTACTACTACTACTACTACTACTACTACTACTACTACTACTACTAACTATACTACTACTACTACTACTACTACTACTACTACTACTACTACTACTACTACTACTACTACTACTACTAATAGGCTTCCCCATTATCGAAGTGGTTTTTTTTTTTTCTTCCAGTGGTAGAAGGGCTTTCTGGATTTGAGTCGTGATGTGTAATTGATCTGATTTCAGAGTGACGGCATCTTATTTTCTAATCTAAATAATAATATGCTGGTCGTCAAAAAAGAGTATCCATCTTTGCTCTTTTCCATCCCGTAATCATAAGAATCTGCATATACATCCTGCTACTAAAATAGTCATGTCACCTTATGATTCAATAATATATTACCTGTTCATTATTAGCCTTCCAAAGACTGGTGACATACACACGACTAAATAACAATGTGAAATTGAATGTAAGCTTCAATTTAATAACAAAAACAGATAGAATGGACGTTATTCATAATTCATGTTAACAACGCCACTACCACATCATCTCATTCATCTGCAGTGTTTCATTCATCCTCCTTGTTGATAAAGGGGAAACCCATAACGTCTATTCTATATGTTTCTGTTTCTGTTTCTGTTTTTGTAATTTAATTGAAGCTTACATTACATTCAATTTCACATCGTTAAATATTTCTTCGAGCTTCGAGCAGCAACATTTACATTACACACTTCTAAGAAGTTTAGAGCCGGAAGAGTAGAAAGTGTGACGTAACGACTACTCTGTCCTAAAACAATAATTAAAATTACATTATTGCGATATTCAATTAAATTATATTGCTTAAGTATTTGGGTTGTTTTTTAAAAGCAAAATTAAGAAAGTGAATTTTAAGAAATAATCTTAGAAAGGAATGATGAACGTACTTCAAAATGACTTCACGAGTTAAAATCATTGTTCAGACTATCTATAGCTTTGAGATCATTTCACTGTGAGTTGGATCATACTTTGAATATATGCATACGTCCTACTAGTTGGATTTGTGTGTTTAAAATATTTAAGATATTAAAAAAAAAAGATTAGAAAACAATAATATCACGGTATAGTGGCAGTGTGTCTTGTCTTGTAACAATGTCAAGCAATATTGAGCATGATCATTGACTATACGGGTTAGGCAAAACTCTGGCCTTGGGATTGAATAGTTTAGACATTTAGCATGTACTATTAGTAATAAAATCATAAAAAGGAGTACAGAGAAGCAAAGGAACGCTTCATTGATGAAAAATGCAAGAAAATAGAAAATCAAAAGCACTCTAACACTAAGCTCTTTCACGACTCGATTGCAACATTAACTGGAAGAAAAAAAAGTTTATCACCGAAAGTCAATTGTTTAAGAGACGCAAATGGAAACATATTCATTTTTTTATTGAGCTTTTATATAGCGCAATATCCACTTAACGTGCTCAAAGCGCTTTACAAGGGGTCCCTGGTCAACAGCAACATTTAACATGTAGGACGAGACATGACGCCTGTTAGGCGATATTACAATTTTTCGGACAAAGACAACGCTGTTAACGGCCAGGTACTCATTTTACACCTGAGTACGGCGAGAGAATGTGAGTAAAGAGTCTTTTCCAAGGACTCAACTAACTACGCGTCGAGCGAGGCTCGAACCCAGGACCTTCCGATCCGAAAGTGAGTGTCATACCACTAGACCACATAGCCGCACAATGAGCAACGATGCGATTTTAAATTGATGGGCACATGATATAGAATAACTTTATGCAGACTATGACAAGGACACGGTCCCAAAAGACTTGCCAGAGAACGGTAGTGGCACAACAATCATCAGAGATTAAGTGGAGGCTGCTTGCAAAGAGCTGAAGAAAGGAAAAGCCGTTGGACAGGATAACATTTCAATTGAGCTTCTGGATGCACTGGACACTGTAGGAATAGACATACTGAGAAAAGTTTTTTTATATATGATCTACAACAAAGGCATCATACCAAATGAGCCGAGACAGCCCGTCTTTATCAAACTCCTGAAATTAAAAACGGATGCAATAGATTGTGATCAACTCTGCATGATCAGCATAATGAGCCAAGTCACAAAGATCCTCCCACTCGTCATAATGTGCGGCTATGTGGTCTAGTGGTATAACACTCGCTTTCGGATCGGAAGGTCCTGGGTTCGAGCCTCGCGCTCGGCGCATAGTTGAGTCCTTGGAAAAGGCTCTTAAGTCACATTCTCTCACCATAATCAGGTGTAAAATGAGTACCTGGCCGTTAACAGCGTTGTTTTTGTCCGAAAAATTGTAATATCGCCTAACAGGCGTCATGTCCCGTCCTACATGTTAAATGTTGCTGTTGGCCAGGGACCCCTTGTAAAGCGCTTTGAGCACATTTAGTGGATATTGCGCTATATAAAGCTCAATTTTAATTTAATTTTTTATTTTAATGAAAAGAATGAGAAATAGGATTTGATCAGAGATTGGTAGGGAACAATTTTGGCTTCTTGAAAGACAAAGTTACTGTGAATGCCATCTTCACATTAAAAACAAAATTACAAAGGTCTATTGAGAAACAAAAAAAGCCTGTACCTCTGCTTTGTGGACTATTCAAAAGCCTTCGACTCGGTTAAACATAAAGAACATTTTGAAGTACTCACATCTACTGGAATAAAGCATTGTGACATCCACCTAGTTATGTAATGTATATGACATTAATATTGCGGTAAAATAAGATAAGGATGAAAAATGAAAGATTGAACATTATCAACGGACAATCATAAAAACTTAACCATGTATTGAAACGATCTTTAAGAGATAATTTAAGCTATGCACTAGATAGTTTGTCGCACCATTACAAGGAGGGAGGACATGCTCATAAAGTACCTGGACCACCATAGAAAAGATCAAGCCACGCCCCTTCAGAGAACGTAATGGTTCTACTTTGTTTCCTTCTTTTCCCTCCCTTCTACTCACAGATCAAAGTTGATAAGAATAGAAAATGAAGTAGGTAGAAAAGTGCCAGAAGACAATAGAGAATAAAAAATTCGCGGACATGGGGGCTTGAACCCATGACCTTACGATACGACAACTCTGGCCGTGAGATAAGAGGGACACTATGCAGTAGACGCCATGCAGTAGACGCCATCCACCAAGTACCAAGTGACACAGATCCTAAATCAAAGAGAGATAACCGATGATGGAAGACAAAAATATGGGAGCTCTTTTATGTAAAAGTCTGACAAGTGGATAGTGATTATCAAGTGATGAAAACCACATCCGGTACAAATATGTTTGGATTTTCCCAGTGCAGTCGTCCATCGAATTATTACGTTTCAGGACAGACCATCGATTCCAAATAATACATTTCAACAATATTTAAATCATATGATGTCAATTAAAAGCTATGATGAGTGACTTTGTAAACTGTTATACAAGGGCATAATGGGAAATACGGGATCATCGAACCGAGGTGAGTACAATTACAATCATCAACAAGGATGTTCTTGACTTGATTTGTCTCATCATCATCCTCTCCTTGTCAGATAAGAATAAGAGGTCTATTTATTTAGTATTAGACTTCATGTATAGACAAGTTATCTCGAATTGTCAGATTACAAAAACAGACAAGAAGTTATAGAATCAGTCTTTGCCCTGACAATTAAAATTAAATTTGAGATTCGGTGGATGGCTCGGACGACTTAGGGCCTAAGTTAGGCAGGGCGAAATTTTAACTCCTCACACTCACTGTCCTCACGTACTTGAAATTGAAATTGAAACCAATGTCATATTAATAAATTATTAGCTGATTACAGCCTTTAGACCCATGCCGATTAGCCATTGGAAAAGTGAAGTTTGGGTTAAAATTTGAATTTCACACGATCAATGTTGCATTATTTTTCACATTCACAGTATCTGAATCTGAACGGTTCTTAGTTCTGGTGGTATCATTTTAAAAAGAGCAGAGATCAAGCTTTATTTTACTGTGATATAAATCAATGTTGGTACATTATGTCAAAAGTTATAATTTGATAAAAATTACGTCATTTTAAAACTTTTGTAATTGAGTAGATAATTGTAATTATTTTCAAAATTGAGATATCAAAAAAATAAAAGAAAATATATCTAGATAATTCATTCATTACAACTAGAAACTAGAAGTTATGTCAAATTTCATCAAGATTGAAGGCATTGCAGTATGTTTAATTTTGGCCCCAAGTGACCAACCCTCTTTTCTCTCTATGCTAAAGTCCCGTTTCAATCACTCGTCACCTTATCGAGAGGCTGTCCAGTGGGGGAATTCACAGTTCACATTCACGGATTTTGAGCTTTTTGCAATAGTAACTTTTGAGTAGTAAAATCATCATAACTTTGGAACCGTAGATCTAAAAGTAAGGTATCATATTAAATGTTTTTTTTAAAGGCCTATCTGTCTATGTAAAAAAAAATAATTATTAATTTTTAGTTTAGAAAATATATAAAACTACCTATTCATATGAATATGAAAGAGCTGGCAACACTGGTTACAAAACATTTTGAATTTTGTTTCTATCGTGATTAGAAATGTAGTTACGGCAGTTCAAAGTCTGAAATGTCAGACTGATTTTTACCCCAAAATTACCATTGGAAAGTTGTGACTGACACGCAATCCGTTAATAAGAAATGGTTAAAATATGGATTTCTTATTAACAGATTGTATATCAAAATGTTCGTCTTATCTTTGACAATGCTTTTACATTAATAAATAGGAAGTTACAAATTTCAAAATAACACATTATTACATAATATGACACAAATGTTACATAAATAAAAGATCAACTAGACATAATAAGAATCATAATTTGCTATATCACTTTTGGATTTATCCCCAATATCTCACTGAAAAGATTGCAAACAATTCCTCTCTTTGATTTAATACATAGAATAAAGAGGGGTTTGAGACAGAGATAAATGAAAAGATATAAAACCATGTTGCTTAATGACATTTACCCCTGGCAATTTAATTGTATAAATAAAATGACAGAATGAAAACGTTCAAATAAATTGAAAAAGATTCACACAAAGGTAGTTTGTCTATTTTCATTGGAAGGAAAGTTCTGGATTTTAAAAATTCTGCTCAACCACTTTGGGTTTATTGCTATTACTATTACATGATTTAGACTGACAAGTAATATAATTTTATCCCCCACCCCTTCTCTCTCAATGTGTGGGTTGTCAAGATTTATATAATTAATAATAGAACTTCTTACCATTATTATTAAGACCTTTAGAATGTGAATACAAATAATAACATATCTAAATATATGGGAAAGAAACTTGATGGCAAACTGAAATAAAATTAAAGCAGTGGGTATTTTTAAAATATCGATTTTAATGATATCGGATTTTACAAAGAAAAGAAACATACAAACTTTTTAAGTAAAAACTATAAAATGCCCATGAAGAAAGTTTGAAGTTTGAAGTTTCAAATAAAAACATAATAAATGATAGTACTGAAAATGATATGGGCTAAACTTAAAATAATAAATAACTAAAACATATCGATATCGTCTGGCAGCCACGATGAGAAGATAATGAAAACATGCCATTTCGGCGCAGAGTTAAAAAGTGTCTGGCATAGATAAAGAGCCCTGAAATTTGGCATGAATAAAGTTTAGATGTTATTTTAAAAACACACTGTAAATTAACAAATAAGTGCATTTGAAAGTTGCCAAATTTTAACTTCATATAACTTCTGAAATTTTTGATGGATTTTTGGTACTTGGCACCGTTTAAAAGGAAATTGAAAGATGAAAATGATACCTAAATATCTGTGATACTCCTCTTTATAACGAAGTATTGCATCTTTAATTTAGCCCCTCTAAACGTGAACAGTAATTTCCAGTCACAACTTTCTTATGGGCGAGTTGGGTCACAATTTGATTCCCGCTGCTGCTGCTCACTAAACTGCCTAGATGGACAAAGAGTCAAAGTCAAAGATCATCTCTGTGACTGTGAGCAGTTCACTGGGAGAAATTCTGTAAGCTCCTCAGTCAAGCATCTCTTTCAATTAGTATTTTCACCGTGGATCTTTTGTTATTCAATTGGTCAATATATAGTACTTGTAGTAGCATTTTAAAAGCTTTAGAAGTAGAAGTACAGCTTTATAGTTTTAGTTATAGATTTGATTAGATTGTTTTGAGCAGTCTTATTTGCCTTTGCTTAACGCAGATGTTTTACAATATTTACAAGGCTTGACCAAAAAGTCTTGGTGCCTATTGAATATCTCTGATTGTATTGAACTCACCAGTATAAACTATACATTAAGTTGTGCGCAATTTATTCTTCTAATAGGTCACCAAATTTTGTTTAGCTGCTATTTCTTGATTATAGTTTATCTGGTTTGAAAGATCCCTTATTACAACAAGGTATCAAAGAAATTACACACGAAAATTGTGCAATAAACAGTGTGCTGTGACCGAGTTTCTTACTGCAGAGAGATTACACTCTTAGATATTCATAAACGGCTGAAACATGGAACTAATGCTGTTTCCACCAACATTAATGAGCAGGCTCACAGTGGTCATCCACAAACTGCATCAAGCAAAGCAAAACGAGAAGAAATTGACAAACTTAACCAAGCCAACCGTCAGATAAAACAATCTTACATTCTGCAAAGGCTTGGCATTTCATAGGAAAGGTTGGATATATATTGTTCGAGAAATTCTGAGTTAGAGAATGGTATGTGCCCGTTGAATACCGAGAATGCTCACACAAACGCATTATCACATTGAAAGAGGAAGTTTTCTTGAAGTCGTAGCACTACCCCCTTACAGTTCCGAATTAGCTCCTAGTGACTTTTTCCTTTTTGTAAGACTTACAAGGCAAATTTTGGCAGTGATGGCGTGGTGCAGCCGGAGGTGACTCGATTTGTTGACCATAAGGGCTCTATGGCTTGAGCTGAGCCCAATTCAACCTGGCATCTTCTAAACAGAAGAGTAGAAAACGGTAAGGGCTGCCTGAAGCCGGTGATCGTAAAATACTAACGAAAGAGTGAAAATGGAAAGGCTTCGTATGGGAACAAAACAGACAATGGACGTTTCGGGTACAAACCCTTCGTCAGCACAACAATACACAAATAAACGTGGAAAACAAATAAAATATAATGAAAAATAACTTGTGTCGTCTGTACTCAATGGTGGTTGCAGTATGAATGAAATGTTAGCGTGGCGTGGGTAGAGGATAGGGTGCCCCAGGGGGGTGATCTAATTGATAAGCAAAGGTCAGCGTCAGGGAACCGAACTTTCCAGACTATAATGGAAGGTAAAAGACATATTGGTAGTAGTAGTAGTAGTAGTAGTAGTAGTAGTAGTAGTAGTAGTAGTAGTAGTAGTAGTAGTAGAACACTGTAGTGGAACAGTAGGGGGCGGTGGAGGGGGCGAGGTGAAAGAGTCACGGCGGAGGTGGGGGGGGGGGGGGGGGGGGGTTTGTTGGATGAGCGAAGGTCGAATCTTCGCGAAGGAACGATGCGATAGTAAAGTGGAATACACCAATAAATAGATAGATAGATAGACAGATAGATAGGTAGATAGACAGAAAAGAGGGGAGAGAGAGAGAGAGAGAGAGAGAGAGGAGGAGAGGAGAGAGAGAGAGAGAGAGGGGAGAGAGAGAGAGAGAGACAGAGAGAGAGAGAAAAAAAAAAAAAAAAGGGGGGGGGTGGGAGGGGGTTGGTTTGAGGCGGACCGGTAGAGAGGGGAATTAGAGAGAGAGGGGGGGAGGAGAAGAGACAGAGAGGGGACAAAGAAGAAAGAAAGAAAGAGAGAGAGAGAGAGAGAGAGAGAGAGAGAGAGAGAGAGAGAGAGAGAGAGAGAGAGAAAGGGGGAGGGAGGTGAGAGAGGCGAGTAAACAGCCGAGTGATAGCTGGGTCTATATGTATATAAATGGATAAAAAAGTGGATGATTGGACACAATGAGAGATAGCTAGGAAGGTAGATGACTATGAATCGGTGGATAATCAGTAGATAGATAGGTAGCTAGCTAGCTAGCTAGATAGATAGATAGATAGATAGATAGATAGATAGATAGATAGATAGATAGATAGATAGATAGATAGATAGGTAGGTAGGTAGGTAGGTAGGTAGAGTTGTACTTTTAGTAGTATGAACAGTAGTAGTAGTGGTAGTAGTAGTAGTAGTAGTAGAAGTAGTAGTAGTAGTAGTAGTAGAAGTAGTAGTAGTAGTAGTAGTAGAAGTAGTAGTAGTAGCAGCAGCAGTAGCTGTAGTGGCAGAAGTGAGAGCAGCAGTGGTGATGAATATGGGGGACGTTGACATCTAGTGGTGGTCAATCCTGGTGTTGAGTCCGCGTGGAGTCAGCGTTCCCAACAACTTGATCAGGCGAGTTTCCCTACGTCGACGGGCGGAAGTGTCCGAATGGCAAAAACTGAGCACACACACACGCACGCACTGTACATCGCAGTGGTCTGGCAGATTGAAGTGTCTGGCCACTGCTGTGTCTGCACAGTTCGATATGTCACGCAAGTGCTGCACGAATCTGTCACCCAGCCTCTTTCCGGTCTCACCAACGTAAGCAATCCCACACAGGGAGCACGTAATCGCATAGACTAGATTACGGTCAGTGCAAGTAAACGGCCGCCTGATGTCCCAAATCTTGTCTGGAAAGCTGACTTTGTCATACTCCCACAGGTGCCCACAAGTCTTGCATCGGGGTCGCATACACGATCTGGCTTTAGGTCCATCCCTAGGTATGGGTTCCAGGCGGCTTCTGACAAGGAGATCCCTCAGGTTACGATCCCGTCGATATGCTACCAACGGGGGTTCTGAAAAAACTCTGTGGGTGTCTTCGCCCGCCTGGAGGATCCCATAGTTCTGCAATAGGATGTTCCTCACTTGATCGGCATGGGGGTGATGCGTGAGGACTAAAATGGGACGCTGTGTCTCCTGCTTCCTGGCATTACGAGGCCTCATTGCTGCTTCTCTCGACACGAGGCTGGCTTTCCGGACAGCCTTAAGCAAAACCCTTTCGGGATATTCCCGTGCCCTAAAAAAACCGAGCATGCGATCACGTTGAAGCGCAAATTCATCATCTTCCAGACAGAGTCTCCGCAAGCGGAGTATCTGACTGAATGGGATGGAGTCTTTGCACTTCACCGGATGGGATGACCGATAGAGCAGGTAGCTGTGACTGTCCGTTTCCTTGTAGTGTACAGTGGTCCGTACTCCTGTGCTGGTCAATACAGCCTTGATGTCCAAAAAGTTCACCTCAGAGGTTGAAATCTCATAAGTGTACTCTATGGACGGGTGGAAGGAGTCCATCGCTAGGATGAACCCTTTCAACTGGCTGTGGGTCAATGACGTAATGCCGAAACAGTCGTCAATGTACCTTTTGAACAGCTCGGGGGCAGGTCCGCTATACTGATGGAAGAAGGTTTCCTCAAGGTAGCCCATGAAGAGGTTAGCATATGAGGGACCCATCTCAAAAGATGATGAACGTGACCATGACTATGACCGTGACCCTGAGGATCCGTTTGCCGCTTTCTCACGACGTAAAAGAAACTGGACTCCTAGTCCTGGCAAGTCCCCTACACTCGACCTGTTTATCCAGACTTGTCTTAGACAGATAGAGGCACTACGACCCACACCTATCAAGAGGTCTAACCTCACCCGTCTTGAATGGGCTGCCGTACGATCACTTAGATCACGTAGTGATATAGTGATCAAAGCGGCTGATAAAGGAGGGGCCGTGGTTGTTGGGACGCTGAGCTCTATAGAGCTGAGGGCCACAGGCAATTGAGTGACCAGTATTTTATGAGAAAGTGACTTCGGACCCAACACTTGCTAACAACACCAGAGTCCACCAGACAATCCAGTCTTTGGTATCGCAGGGAGAATTACCTAGAAGGGCAGAGGTCCTTAAACACGACCCCAGCGACCTAGGTAATCCATGTTTTTACATGCTCCCTAAGATACACAAGATCCGGGAATTGTCTGACACTCCACCTGGAAGGCCGATTGTGTCGGCTATCTCGTGCCCCACTGAGAAGGTATCGCAGTTCCTTGATGCGGTATTTCAACGTATAGTTCCCACCCTGCCATCGTATATCAAGGACACTAACCATGCTCTTGGTGTCATTGACGAAATTCGATTCCAGGATGAACGTCCACGGCTGATTTTCACCATGGATGTGAAGGCACTGTACACATCCATACCGCATCCTGACGGACTGCGTGCCATCAGGCATTTCGTCGACCGTCATCCATTACCAGGGATTTCCAGCAACAGCATTGTGAGGCTCACCGAACTTGTGCTCACACTCAACACTTTTGAGTTCAATGATGTATTTTTCCATCAGATCTCAGGTGTTGCGATGGGTACCAAGATGGGTCCCTCATATGCTAACCTCTTCATGGGCTACCTTGAGGAAACCTTCTTCCATCAGTATAGCGGACCTGCCCCCGAGCTGTTCAAAAGGTACATTGACGACTGTTTCGGCATTACGTCATTGACCCACAGCCAGTTGAAAGGGTTCATCCTAGCGATGGACTCCTTCCACCCGTCCATAGATATGAGATTTCAACCTCTGAGGTGAACTTTTTGGACATCAAGGCTGTATTGACCAGCACGGGAGTACGGACCACTGTACACTACAAGGAAACGGACAGTCACAGCTACCTGCTCTATCGGTCATCCCATCCGGTGAAGTGCAAAGACTCCATCCCATTCAGTCAGATACTCCGCTTGCGGAGACTCTGTCTGGAAGATGATGAATTTGCGCTTCAACGTGATCGCATGCTCGGTTTTTTTAGGGCACGGGAATATCCCGAAAGGGTTTTGCTTAAGGCTGTCCGGAAAGCCAGCCTCGTGTCGAGAGAAGCAGCAATGAGGCCTCGTAATGCCAGGAAGCAGGAGACACAGCGTCCCATTTTAGTCCTCACGCATCACCCCCATGCCGATCAAGTGAGGAACATCCTATTGCAGAACTATGGGATCCTCCAGGCGGGCGAAGACACCCACAGAGTTTTTTCAGAACCCCCGTTGGTAGCATATCGACGGATCGTAACCTGAGGGATCTCCTTGTCAGAAGCCGCCTGGAACCCATACCTAGGGATGGACCTAAAGCCAGATCGTGTATGCGACCCCGATGCAAGACTTGTGGGCACCTGTGGGAGTATGACAAAGTCAGCTTTCCAGACAAGATTTGGGACATCAGGCGGCCGTTTACTTGCACTGACCGTAATCTAGTCTATGCGATTACGTGCTCCCTGTGTGGGATTGCTTACGTTGGTGAGACCGGAAAGAGGCTGGGTGACAGATTCGTGCAGCACTTGCGTGACATATCGAACTGTGCAGACACAGCAGTGGCCAGACACTTCAATCTGCCAGACCACTGCGATGTACAGTGCGTGCGTGTGTGTGTGCTCAGTTTTTGCCATTCGGACACTTCCGCCCGTCGACGTAGGGAAACTCGCCTGATCAAGTTGTTGGGAACGCTGACTCCACGCGGACTCAACACCAGGATTGACCACCACTAGATGTCAACGTCCCCCATATTCATCACCACTGCTGCTCTCACTTCTGCCACTACAGCTACTGCTGCTGCTACTACTACTATTCTACTACTACATACTACTTCTACTACTACTACTACTACTACTTCTACTACTACTACTACTACTACACTACTACTACTGTCATACTACTAAAAGTACAACTCTACCTACCTACCTACTACTATCTATCTATCTATCTATCACTATCTATCTATTATCATCATCTATCTATCTATCTACTACATCTATCTATCTATCTATCTATCTAGCTAGTGCTAGCTCCTATCTATCTACTATTATCTACATTCTATCATCTACTTCTGCTATCTCATGTGTCCAATCATCCATTTTTTATCCATTTATATACTATAACCTATCACTCGCTGTTACTCGCCTCTACTCCTCGCCTTCTCTCACTTCTACTTCTTCCTCTCTTCCCTCTTCATCTTTCCACTTCTCACTCCTTATCTTTTTCTCTTTGTCCCTCCTACTTTCTTTCTTTGTCCCCCCTCTCTGTTCTTTCTCCTCCCCCTCTCTCTTAACCCTCTCTACCGGTCGCCTACCACCCCTCCTCCCCCCTCCCCTTTTTTTCTCTTTTTTTCCTTTTCTCTCTCTCTCTCTTCCTCTCTCTCTCTTCTCTCTCTCCTCTCTCTCTCCTCTCTCTCTCTCTCTCTCTCTCTCTCTCTCTCTCTTCTCTCTCTCTTCTCTCTCTCTCTCCTCTTTCTCTTCTCTACCTTCTATCTTCTTCCTCTATCTATTTATCCGCCTCTACTACATCAATTTTTTATCCCTCTCTATTTCTTCTGCCTTTTTCTATTCACTTCTATCTTGTTGCCTTACCAACTTCCTCCTCCACTCCCTTTTTCTTTGTTTTCTCTTTTCTCTCCTCGTCTCCTTCCTTCTACTCTCTCTCATCTCTCTCTCCTACCCCCTCTCCCTCCTCCTCCACCTCCCTCGTTCTCTTTCATCGTCCCCTCCACCTGTCTCCCTATCTAGTCTTCCACTATCTATACGTGTAAAAAAATTTTATTCTCTATTGTCTTCTGCACTTTTCTATTCACTCTATCTTGTGTTACCACATAAGTGCTGCTCCACTCACTTTCTGAATTGTATCACTTTACTATCGCATCGTTCCTTCGCGAAGATCGACCTCGCTATCCAACAACCACCCCCCCCCCTACTCGCGTGACTCTTCACCGCCCCCTCCACCGCCCTACTGTTCCACTACAGTGTTCTACTACTACTACACACTACTACTACTACTACTACTACTACTACTACTAACTAACCATATGTCTTTTACCTTCCATTATAGTCTGGAAAGTTCGGTTCCCTGACGCTGACCTTTGCTTATCAATTAGATCACCCCCCTGGGGCACCCTATCCTCTACCCACGCCACGCTAACATTTCATTCATACTGCAACCACCATTGAGTACAGATGACACAAGTTATTTTTCATTATATTTTATTTGTTTTCCACGTTTATTTGTGTATTGTTGTGCTGACGAAGGGTTTGTACCCGAAACGTCCATTGTCTGTTTTGTTCCCATACGAAGCCTTTCCATTTTCACTCTTTCGTTAGCATCTTCTAAACAGAAACACTAATGTGCCATTTTTATTTCAATGCACGCTCATTGTTGCCAGGCCGGAGTCGGGTAGGAGTTCAGCAGGTCCCTGACTCTTCTATCAACCCGCTATTATTGCATTATTTAAAATCACTAATTACAGGCATGAAATCAAAAAAGATCCACCTACTCCTACAAAGTTGAGGAGGAAAGCGCTGACCATTAGGGTAACATGCGGATTCTAACCAAAAGTTGACAAGAGGTTGCCGGTGATGAAGGGCACAGCTATGTGGTCTTGTGGTATGACACTCGCGCATAGTTGAGTCCTTGGAAAAGGCTCTTTACTCATATTCTCTCACCGTACTCAGGTGTAAAATGAGTACCTGGTCGTCAACAGCATTGTCTCTGTCCGAAAAAATTGTAATATTGCCTAACAGGCGTCATGTCTCGTCCTACGTGTTAAGTGTTGCTTTTGGTCAGGGACCCCTTGTAAAGCGCTTTGAGCATGTTTAGTGGATATTGCGCTATATAAAAGCTCAATTTTATAGCTGCCAACTTCAAACAAGATTCCTTATGATAGCTTGTCCATGATCATCAATAACTGGGCAAAAATCTCATCAATCGAAGTCTGACACCAGTTTTGATTTCTAACTGTCACTTTGCCTTGTATTAATTTGGCCTAAGATAAAGATGGATAATTTCACTGGTCCCACATCCTACACTTGCATTCCTGATACTACCCAACAACCCCCCCCCCCCCCCCCCCCCCCCCCCCCCCCCCCCCCCCTCCCATTTTTGGTTGCTCCGCTAAGTGACTACTCTCAAGTCCAGATTATGTTGTTATAAAGTGGTAAAGTGGTTGCCCTGTAGAACTTGAATCATAGCATAACATCCTGGGGTCCCTAGACAGCACCACTGCAAATTGGGAGAGCTGGGAGTCAGACAGACACAGAGTCAATGGTGTCACTCATAGCAGTCCATGTTCCTGTCTACCACTAGAGTGTTAAAAAATAAAGGGTAGATGGATAGAGGATAAAGGCAAGAAGGACATCAGTACAATTACTGTTTTTTCCTGTCTTTTGCAATCTTTCAGTGTCACTAATAATCAGCTCCGTGTCTTCACCAAAATAAACCTGGTGTTTTGTCACCCATGAGGTGGGATATAAGGCAGGAACAACACTCAGTTGACTCTGCTTGTGCTGGAAATGTTATATATTTAGTGAAGTAGAATTCGCAGGTGAGAAGAGGAAAGTCAAAATCAGACTGTTTAGATACGATTGACCCTGAACGAAAGAACTTTGAATTTTACCCATTGAACTTCTTTATTTTCTTTTACCTTTACACTGGTGCCAGATCGCAAGAATATTCCAGATTTTCAGATTTTATTTTTCAACCATTTAGTTTTGATCTGTTGAGAGTTCTCTTCTCATTTAGAAAGTTGCTTAACTTAATAACAATTGGTCTTCTCTTTGTTATGTGACACCCACTTTTCAATCAGTCTCATCTGAAATGTGCATGTATATAGTTCACATGTTGTATTTTGACTGATTGTTGATCAGAAACTTGGCTTCAATATTAATTTTTAAAATGTTTATAGACCATTTGAAGAATTAATTTATTTACTTATCTTGTCATATGTACGGTTTGAAACTTTACATCAAAATTTATAAGGGCGGAAACATAGTTAAGGGAGGTAGTTAATGAATGTTAAATCGATATTAGATTCAACTAGACAGTTGAAATTCTATTTTTATAATAGTCCAAAGTATTTTATATGGGAATTGTAAAGTTGCTTAATAATAAAATATGGAGTATTTAATGTCTATTTGAAATCTGTGGAATACACTGCGAAGAACATTATGATGTGTTATTTTGATAATTAAATGAAATGATTCGTTCTTAAGCAATGTAAAAAATTGTTTTGAAGGGTTTACATCGATACTTGAATAATAACAGATCTAAAAAAGTTGGACGATTGCATTATCAATTGCGGAATTTCAAGTTATTGATAAACCACTTGAGTCCATTGAAAGTGCATGAATAGAATTGTGATACTTATTGTTGAGAGAATTATGTTTTAGAGATCATTACATTCTTCTTCTTCTTCTTCTTCTTCTTCTTCTTCTTCTTCTTATTATTATTATTATTATATTATTATTTATTATTATTATTATTATTATTATTATTATTATTATTTATTATATTATTATTATTATTATTATATTATAATAATTAATATTAATTAAGCACGTTTGCACAGTGCTGCAGGTCACAAAACCCTGCTTAATGTTACACACACAAACACACACACACACACCTTTGTGATAAGATTAAAATAGTCTTACCAAGTATTTCGTATTCCTCAGTAAATTAGTGTTCGGTGTTTGTCATTCATTACCAGAGATCCCTTTTATTTACAAACTGTATAAAATCGAAGCATGTTCGCATGTGTATACAATGTGGTATTGAGCACTTTTAACCTGATGCAATATCATATCAGTCAGTAAATGTGCATTATAATACAATTTGGCACTGAATTTCACCGATGGTAAGAAAGAGTTCATATCAGGCACGCGAGCGTGAAATGGCGTGAATGAGTGGCATATAACCCAATCTTCTCTTTAAAATTAATTTACTCCCTTCAACTTTATCGTAGACTTATGGGCCCAGTTTTAGTTATTTACTTGTCTAAGCGCAGCAAGTGACTAAATTAATCGGATTTCATAAACGTTTTCTAGTCTCTGACTAGCTAGTCTCTTGCCTAGAAGTTGTCGTTGTAAGGGCGGTGACTAATTCGGCTATTTTGTGCTGGTAACATAATATCACCCTCTCTAGTATACGATGGCAGGTAAGATACCAGCCTTCATACTTTCAACGCAAAAGATTTCCAAAGAGGAAATTAGCAACACATCCGGTATATATAATATTTCGTTCCGTTTCATATTTGAACTTACTTTTGCCATGATGAATCAAATCACGTGATATTGACTGTCAACTGATAGACAACAATTATGTGCATGGTCTACTGTTACTGTCAAAGAAGTTTTAAAAATAAAAGACAATGAAAAACAATCAAAATAGAAAGTGTGTTTTGATGGTTCACATTATTTCAGTCAGTTACAATGACAGCAGAATAACTTTTGTCTCAACTATACTTTCTAATCGTTTTTGGGGTTTTTTGTTTGTTTTTGGTTTTTTTCCTTTGACGCAAACCCTTCGATTTCGAGTCTGTTTTCACTCGCAACTCGCGAGCTGATTAGATTCATATTTTTGTTTAGTTTTTACTCACAAAAATGTGTACTTTCGACGATCTGCACGTATCTTATAGTTTTTTTTTAAGCCAGTGTCAATAGCAACAGGACACGTTTTTCCTCTGTCATTCGTAAACGACGTATTTTCTTCGGAATCGAAGCTCTTTCAATCAAAAAAATATCTTGTCGACGCTTTGATGTATCCTAGTAATGAGTCTCAGACTGAGCTTGAAGTCGGGTCTCAGCAAATGACTAAAACTAAAACTTGGCCAAACTTAGGTGTCGTGATTTTTGTCTGGGACTTGCTTAGTCAGCTCACACGAAATCCGATTCTTTCAACTCCTAAGCGCTCTTCCGCGTTCACGAAAACGGGCCCTGGTTAGTCACTTGATGAAAGTCGATACGTTCATTCCCATCGTTGGTGCTTGAAAAGTAAAATATCAAATGTAAAACATTACATTTTGATTCTTTGGTTTGGGAAAATTAATTGATGGCGTGCGATGTATAAAAGAGTGCAACATGAATTAAACATAATCCTAGCCGTACTGCGAGAGAGTATAATTATTTTTACGTGCATCATCATCATCATCATCATCGTTATTATTCTTCTTCTTCTTCTTCTTCTTATTATTATTATTATTATTATTATTATTATTATTATTATTATTATTATTATTATTATTATTATTATTATTATTTTCACTATGATGATTACGACCTTCCTCTTGCTGTTTTTAAATATGCCAGAAATATTCAACAGATCCATCTGATCAGCTGTAGTTGACGACTTTCGAAGATGGGGTGTATTCTAGGCTAGCTAACATCTCTCAAACCGTCCTGGGTTGATTATTTTGGCAGCGGTACTGGTAGTAACGGTTTGATGCCCCCAGTTTTAGAAAGATTAGACAGATCCCAGTGCCATTACGGCATTCTTCCCGGGAGTGCATCTCAAAGATTATTTCTTGAGATTGGACCCACGGAACGCAATGTTATGGCGTTACCTTTCTCTATTTAGATCATTATGGGTTAACCGGTGCATATTGAACCCACTGGTGCTAAGACTTTGGTATTTATGTCCTTGTATATATGCCTGAATTATTTGAGTATTTTAACTAATCACATATTTGGCATTTTGCATGAGGGGGGCACTACCTTTGTAAAGTCAAAAGGCTGTTTGTTGGAGGTATGAGATCAACTTTTCGAGAGATTTTCAGAGTTTCTTTCGAAACGAGGTGAAATCAATTTTACTCGGGGGCGGTTTTTTTATTTATTCACTTTTTGAGGGGGATGGGTAGGAGACAAAAGCTTGAAATGCTTCTCGTACTTACCGATTTATTTTTTAAAAATTATATCAACATAATTAATAATATATATATAATATATATATATATATATATTATATATATATATATATATATATATATATTATATATATATATATATATATATATATAATCTGTATTCTGTGGTATCGGGAATAGTTACAAGTGATGTGCTGTTTTCTTGAATGAATGTTGTATCGCTGTCAATCAGTGACGTGCGTACATATTTTGTAAGGATAAAGAGGCTTTCGTATCATCGGGTTTCGGTTAAACGTTGCTGATAACAATTTGACACTCTTCAATGCAATGCATTTAGTACAGTTGGCAGTGGCATTAAAAAAGGAATACAGATAATATATCGTGTTTAACCCATTCTCGGCGAGACTGAATCACTTTCATATTGCGATTTTTCTCACTATCCGATTATAACTTTAGATTGTGTCATTGTTCATTAAGTGAGAGGAGTATCAGGGAAGTCCGATCGGATTACGCTTTGTTGGTGATAATGATACGAGTGACGTCAAGTTCAGCGGAGAATTACAACCGCGCCTTTAAATGCTTTAAGAAAATAATAGAAAAGTAAAGGAGTTTTGAAGAAAAATAGTTCATAGCAACGTGAGATTAGATTAGAAAAGTTATTAGCCTCTTGGCATGGTTTACCTGTTTGCAGAGACTGAAGTTTAATCTGTTAAGGTATTGTACGCCGCATTTGAAGAGAAAGTAAGCATTGATGGATATGCGTCTGTACCTCTTTACAGTCCAATAGACAGTAATAGATGGATGAAAATAGAAGGCTACACACAAATACATATTATGGTCTCTCTCTCTCTCTCTCTCTCTCTCTCTCTCTCTCTCTCTCTCTCTCTCTCTCTCTCTCTCTCTTTCTCTCTCTCTCTCTCTCTCTCTCTCTCTCTCTCTCTCTCTCTCTCTCTCTCTTGTGTGTGTGTGTATGTTCCTCACCACAATGTTGCTTCTCTTCTGCATCTTCCTCCCGCTCCTCCTCCACCCGTTGTTGTTGTTGTTGTTGTTCTTCTTCTTCTTCTTCTTCTTCTTCTTCTTCTTCTTCTTCTTCTTCTTCTTCTTCTTTGTAGCTCTTTTTCCTTTCCACCCACAGACTCGGACTCCTCCTCCTCCTGTCTTGTTTCTGTCTTTCTTTGTTTTCCTCGTGTATATATATATCGACTGGCAAGTTTTTCTGTTCCTTGGTCTCTTCATTTCTATTATTTATTTTGATTTCTAAAAGAATAGTCAGTTATTATACTAAATGTTTTAACGCGTTACAAACTTGTTACATGCCCTGTAAACATAGTTATAACGAGGACTTTGTCGGAATAACAAATTTAATTTAGCATCTGCATGGACTGATAGTTGTAAACATCGATCGTGCCCCTAGCATGCTGCCAATTAAATATAATCCTCTGCCCGTCTTCCCTCACAACGGGAAGCCGTTTCTTGCTCTAAATAACCAAACCTACAATATTCGTCTGCTATTATTATTGTCTATGTCGAGGCTACAAATTGTGCTGCCAGCACTACTGCATAGGATACCAAAATCATGTTAAATTTTTGGCATTTTGTTATCGTTTAAAAAAATTATTTTTCCAAAGTAATGTAATCTGAGTAGCGGATTTTCCCTTTCTTTCTACAATAACGGTTTTTTTAAATCGATGATTTAATTGTTAACGGAATTGGGTTATTAGCGAGTGGTTTGTTCTATCATAGTATTTGATTACAAATTACCATTATCTGTCTATTTATCAATGATAAAGAGCTAATGAATGTCAACGTCATTCGATCCATAGTGCTGTCGAAGCAAACTTTGAGAAGGAGGTGTGTCGTTTTAACCAAATTGATATGTTTTTAAATAGTAACAAAGTTTAAACCGTTTCTTTTTTATTCTCTTTTTTTTTTTTTTTAAAGTAGGCTTAGGGGTACGGAGGTCCTTGAAATGATAACATAATTTCGGTTTCAAGGGTTTGAAACTGACATTGACAGAGTTTTGTGCCCTTGGAATGGAGCGCAATTGTATTCCCACCAGGTCTAACAGGGACCCAGCGATTCAGTCAGTCACCGCTATGCATTTAACGTGGGATGAATGGGTAGGGGGGGGGGGGGAGAGATAGGGGACTGGCTGTACTCGGATTCTATCTTGGTCCGTATGAGCCAAGTACTCCACCAACTGAGCTCATAGAATTCGGGTCCAATTCTGTGGTTACCTTTTGCTTCTCGTCTCTACGAGATACAAAGTTTGGCTGCATTTCAGTCATTATACCTGGCTCGAGACGAGTAGGTGTGTGTTATGATGATGTGTGATACCTGGCTGGTACCCTGGCATCACTGCCAAACAGCCAGCAGCAATCAGCATCATCATGAGCACCATCGTCATCGTCTTCTGTCTATTTCTATTCCTACTCGGCACTCACGCATAGCCATTTGGAACCGTTACCAGTGTACGCACCATCTGTATTAGCAGACATGTCGGTGGTCTTGTTTATGTTTTTATTTCACGTTTAATTCTCAACGGTTGCACCATGTATGTTTTACTTGTACTTTCCGAATAAATCTCATAGATGTTATTCTTTGAAAGGAGAAGTGTATCGATGTATTTATAATACTGCATTGCGTTGAATAAGTGGATTATTTTCGGGTGCCTTAGTGGAAATGGTGTTTCACTTTATTTGAAAGTAAATGGCTTGTAACTATTCAAAAAAGTTTGGATTGTTAGCATTTATTGTTAAAAGCCTCCATTAAAACGGCAATTTAACCCTCAGGGGAACAATTGAAAACGTACATTTCCCTATATTATTATGTCAATACAATATGCATAATATTGATGATAAACTTTGAAGTCTGATATATCGATATTTGATGTTTGACGGTAACTGAAATGTTTATGCAGCCTCGGATCCATAATATATTTTAAATTAATTCGGTGTGCTGATGATATTTTTTGTTTATGTGCCTGATTTTTTCTATCTTCGCTCTTTCGATATATGGATTATCACTGAGGAGGGATATTCGTATGATGACGGAATGCCCTTTTTACATAATAATACACCATAGCAGCTGATTTAGACGGAGTGTGTAATTGTAATGTTTTTACAGCGTAAAACGCTAAAAGAACACCGTTGGCCTCCTACATGAGATCAAAGTTGGCAAGACACCTTGGTAAGAACACCTGGTGAAGTAATCACAGCCTTGAACAAACCAACGAACGAACGGGATCCACCCGGTTCATTTTACTGGAGATAACTATTTTATTGTTTTCTTGACTTATTTTCGTTTATCTTATCTCTTTTATTTCTTTTAAATTATTGTTTGTGGGAGCAAAAAGGGGAATTAGATTTTTATTTACCAGCTGTAAAAAGTCTATCGATGGGTGAGAACAAAGAAGTTGCTCTTTTTTCCTCTGATGATTGTTGTTATAGTGGAATTAAGTCATGTATGTTATGCGTTAGGAAAAATAGTGCCATACGTTATGTGTAGTTGGCGCGGTCAGGTGTTATTCAATGGAGCGAATAGTTGGGATTGCTTGGATGGTATAGAATACTCTTAAAATATAAATGGTATCAGTTTCTTGCTCTGACATGGTAGTTTGATATATATTTCTGTCGTTGGTTTGGATGAGACCGTACATCAGAACCAGACATTATTATGGGCATTTTCGATGATATGGAAAATTTTCTTTTCGACCGCTTCTCTGTGACAAAGAGGCACAATGTTCAGCACCGAGTTATATCTATATCATCAAATGATACTTCTCCAAACAACCATCAACAACACCAGAGTCCATCATCTAACCAAAGATATTCATCTGAGCAACAAGCCGAGTCAGGGCTCCACGATGGTCATGTCCAACAACATCCTCAACAGCAACAAAATAACCAACAATCTCAACAGCAACTTCAGCGGCGGCAGGCACAGCTCAATAGCAGTCATCACCATCAACAACCACAGCAACAACAACAATCGCTGTCACAACATCATCAACCTATTCAACACCACCAACAAGTCAATACTCTACAGCAAAGACTACACCATCAACAAGCACACGAACAACAAGATCGACCGCAATCGATACAGCAACACTCTCATAAACAACTTCAGCGTTGTTCATCGCACCCACAAGCTCAGTCACAACAGTTTCAGCAACACAAGCATCCCCCACCTGTTGCCCGGTCTCACAGCAGACAGGACATCGCTGATTACCCTAAACGCTCCTCACCACACTCGAGTCTTCCCAATTCTCCTTCCGTTCCACGCAACGGGGGTGGGCATATTCAGATGACGTCAGCGAGAGCAGAGAGCTCCCCCGTATCCCATCGAAGACCAGCACAAGTCAATCATTCACGCATTCCTTCATCATCTCCGTTTCGTGATCGGATGTCATGGCACGAAAGTCGATCACGACCTCCCACTGGATTCACGGAATTACACAGTCCTCAACAGGAGCATAGGGGGTTTCCCTCTCCTGCACGCAGTCGCCATCGAGCTTCTTGGGTTGAGCTCTCCAATCTATCAGGAACTTTTGACTTTCCCACGACATGCTCAAGCCCCCACCCTCTTCGGCGATCAGCATCATCAAGTTCTCCGTCCTCCAAACCAGGTAGTCCAACTTCGGCGGCTGTTTACAACAATGTCAACAATAGTAATTTGAGTAGACCTCCTTCTGCTGGTCCTCTCACTTCTGCGCCATCGTCTGATCGTGAAGGACAGCAAGCAATTTCTAGTTTCCACAACAGACGGACGATGTCTTCAACAAGCCTGACTGCTAGATCTCCCAGTAGCGAAAGACCTCCCACCCCGTCGTCGCCTTATGACAATAATAGAAATGGTCTACCACCCTCTCCGTCCCTGGGTGTTAAGGCCCCTCCAATTCTTGACAGCCCAACTTCTCCACAAAATCAAAATTTGAAAAACGAAAAATGTGTGTCTGTCTCATTACCATCCACGTTTCGATCCGAGCCTCAGTTGGCTAGTTTAGATCGACCAGCGTGCATGGTGGCTGGAGGAGGTGATCTTCCTCAGTTCGGACTGCCTACTCAGCATACACAACAAGCTAATGGGGTTGTTATCAAAAAGATTTGCCGACCAAAATTAGTCCGACTTAGATCTGAACCTTCTTCGCCATTTTCTTCCCACAATGGCTCTTCCTCGACCTCGTCTTTCGTTGCTGTAGACCCACAGTCACCTCAAAGTGCTATTCGTTGTAGGCGTAGGCGTCGGGACGAGTTGAAACGATCTCAGTCATTGGAAGTCACATCTTCAGGCTCGTGTCAGGAGGAATTGTGGACAGGAATCAATGTACCCAATCAGCTGGTCATCACACGACCTCAGCTCTCCAGGGCGGACCTCAACCGCCGTCACCTCTCTCTTCACTTAGACTGCAGCGGTGGTGGCGGTCATTGTTGTGCCCCTGAGAGTTTTTCATGTAGGTACTCTATGACTAGTGTTTGCATGTTAGAGTCTTGCTCCGGTCAATGTGTTTGCGTAAAGGTTCAGTAAATTTTTGCCTCCAGAATTATTGGCAACAATGGAAAAGACATCTAGATTATTAACGGATCTTCAGTTTACCAAATTATTATTACAATGTGCATGAAGGGACGGCGCTTAAGATGAGATACCACAACACATCATATTATGACTTTGGACTGTGTTTTAGGCGCTCGTAAACGAGCAGTGCACTGTTTATACTGATTTGTATAAAAGTTGTAGTGCATGAGAGTTCGGCTACATTTGCCCACGTCACTTATTTTTTCTCATCACAGCCCGCCTTTGGCTTTTGTTCGATAATTGACTCATGTGTGGGAATTTCCGTTCCTTTTTTTTTTTTTTTTACTCATGTGACTGTGACCAACCCTCATTAAATTACCATCGTCAGCAATGATTTTAGATTGGCAAAAGAAGGTAGCTGTCTCCAATCGATCCTTTACAAAATTTCCTGTATAGACTTTAAGATGATCTTGAAACACAGTAGACTGATCGTATGCTCTTGGAATCTTCTTCTGTCCATTATTGAAACTTGTCCGCTGTGTCTTATTCTTTGGTACTTTTACTTCTAAGTCTAGAATTCTATGACTGCTCCAGTTATGCTTCGCAAGCGCCGCCAAACCCTTCAGATTTAAAAAAAACAACTCCTTTCTCACACTCAAATATTGATGCTATGCATTTCGCCAAAATTCTCACAACATCCGCCAGCCTGATATATCGTACCAACACAAAACTGTGTGTGACTTTGACCGTTTATAGTCTGATTGATTGGAATGGTGATAGCTACTCATAAAGATGGCTTGCAAAAAATAAAAAGAAGAAATAGAAAAAAACAATAGAGAGTAGAGTGACATCAATTTCGTTCCTTCTATACACACAATTTGTTGTTTCATTGTGATAAAATAAATGTATGATTAGCTAGTTCAGAAAATGCCATTACAGGGAGGGAATGGGGGGGGGGGGGGGGGGGTTAAAACTTGAGCTTTTATATAGTGCAATATATACTAAATATGCTCAAAGTATTTGACACGGGATCCCAAACTAATAAGACATGACTTCTGCTAAGCTATTACAATTTCTTTAATGTCTTTTCTTCTTCTTCTTCTTTTTCTTCTTCTTCTTCTTCTTCTTCTTCTTCTTCTTCTTCTTCTTCTTCTTCTTCTTCTTCTTCTTCTTCTTCTTCTTCTTCTTCTTCTTCTTCTTCTTTTTCTTCTTCTTCTTCTCTTTTCTTAATATAATAATAATAATAATAATAATAATAAATAATAATAATAATAATAATAATAATAATAATAATAATAGATCTTTATTGTCCATAAATATGGCAATTTGTCATTTAGTTACACTTGTTATAATGTTAAACGATAACTGTAAGATTGAACAGATATTTCACTCCTACTTATTTTCTCTCTCTCTTCTTCTTCTTCTTCTTCTTCTTCTTCTTCTTCTTCTTCTTCTTCTTCTTCTTCTTCTTCTTCTTCTTCTTCTTCTTCTTCTTCTTCTTCTTCTTCTTCTTCTTCTTTCTCTTCTTTTTTATATTTTTTTTTTCGTTAGAAACCACCAGGATACTCATTCTACTCCAAAGTGCGGTTGGAGAATGCGAGTAAAGAGTCTTTTCCATTTACTCAAATTTGCCGCTTGTAGTGGGATTCGGAAACGTGACTTTCCGGCCAGAAAGACCACAAAGCCTCATAGGATCATTCAATTGTAGTAGTAGTAGTAGTAGTAGTAGTAGTAGTAGTAGTAGTAGTAGTAGTAGTAGTAGTAGTAGTAGTAGTAGTAGTAGTAGTAGTAGTAGTAGTAGTAGTAGTAGTAGTAGTAGTAGTAGTAGTAGTAGTAGTAGTAGTAGTAGTAGTAGTAGTAGTAGTATTTATACACATATTTTTAACTGGTCCCTCCAATGCGTTTCAATCCCTGAAATTTGGAAAACTTCAAAAATTATTCCTGTTCCAAAAAAAGAAAAACTTGAAACTATGAACGATCTCAGACCTGTTGCACTGACTTCAATAGTCATGAAATCTTAAAAAAAACTTGTTCTTGTTAAAATTAGGAATCAGTTTATGCCATTGAGTGATAGTCATCAATTTGCTTACAAACCAGGACGTGGCGTAGAGGATGCCATTTTGCTGTTTACAAACAACATCTACAGGCATCTAGATCACGCTAGGAGCTATTGCAGATTGCTTTTTGCAGATTTTTCTTCAGCGTTCAATACAATGCAACCTCAGTTGGTTGTTCAAAAATTGACTAGTCTGAATTTAAACAAGTATATAATTGCTTGGGTGCTCGAATTTCTTACGGAGGAGCACAATATGTTCAATTAGGGCAAAACAAATCTTCCTGTATAACTACAAATACTGGTGCTCCTCAAGGTTGTGTATTGTCCCCTGTATTATTCACAATATACACGAATGACTGTAGAAGTCAAAACCTGAGTGTACCTTTAATAAAGTTTGCAGATGACACCGCTCTTCAAGGCCTCATAACAAATGGCAACGAAGTGGCTTATAGGCAAGAAATTGATAGATTTGTGTCTTGGTGTGATGCCCACCACCTAGAGCTTAACATAAGCAAGACAAAGGAGCTAGTGATTGACTTTAGGAGAGTGAAGGAACCGATAGAACCGTTAAAATTAAAGGACCAATTCGTCCAGCGAGTTCCTCACTACAAATACCTTGGTGTAACGATTGATGACAGGCTCAAGTGGGATGAACACTTGAAAATAATTAGGCATAAGATGTGCAGACGTACATATTTTTTATCGAAACTCTCTCAGTTTAGAATAGATAAAACCCTCTGCACATTATTTTATAGAGCAGTAATCGAAAGTGTTTTGTCATTTTGTATAACAGCTTGGGGAGGCAATTGCTTAGCAGTGGAAAGGAACAAAATAAAACAAAATAAATTCAAATATTAAAAAATCCATTAAACGCTATATAAATGATGTTGACGATGTAGATCTTTTATACGAGAAATTTTGTATAAATAAAATAACTAAAATATTAAATGACCAGTATCACCCACTAAGACCATCAATTATTATGTCAGAAAGAAGTGGTCGCCCTTTCTCTATTTCAACGAAAACAGAGAGACACCGAAAATCTTTTCTGCCGTCCAGTATTAGGCTTTATAACAACAAGCAATAATCATTTTATATAATTATTTCTCATTTTTACTTTTTTAAAATATAAATATTAATTTATTAATTTATTTGTTTTGCAATCTTTTCAATTTTCAATTTATAGTGACATGTGTTGAAATTATTCATATTATAAAGCGCAGCTCTGGTTATAGAGCTGCTCCTTTTTTATATATATAGGTACATCCTATTTCCATTGTATTTTTATCTTATGTGTAAATTATAACACGTCTGTACAAAAAAATTTCCTTTTTGGGATGCAATAAAGTATTATTATTATTATTATTATTATTATTATTTATTATTATTATTATTATTATTATTATTATTATTATTATTATTATTATTATTATTATATTATTATTATTATTATTATTATTATTATTGTTATTATTATATAATAGTAGTAGTAGTAGTAGTAGTAGTAGTAGTAGTAGTAGTAGTAGTAGTAGTAGTAGTAGTAGTTAGTGTGTTTATTGTGTTGTTATGATGTTGTATAAGTAGATATATTATTAGTCATATAGATGGCATCACTACTTAATTGTTATGTTAAATCAGCCAATGCCTTGCCATTACTATAGATGTTGACGTGCAAACATGGATGCCCGTGTGTTCCTATGTTGCAGTCACGTACGTGCATTCGTCTATGCCATGGCACCCCTGTTAAGTCTGTCCACATGTGAGTAGGCGATAAGATAAAAAGTTTATCAGTCTAGACACACCAGCCCGTCGCATGTTATCGGCATGAGTGGAGTAACTAGTGGTGATATGAAATACGATGGGGATTCCCGACCCATTCATCGCTGCACTGCCACATAAATAATTGGTCTTAATGCTGCTGTCCGCTCAAAATTCCTCCATATCCCCATTTGGTCCATCTTTTGTTCGTGTGTTTTCACTATTTTGTTTACAACACAGACAGTTCCGTGTTGGTCTACTGTTCTTTCTGGGGTTTTGTTTTTTTTTAATAAATACGTTTTCATAATACACGTATATATATAGACGTATTCAACTATTTCAGGAATGAAAACATTTGATTAAGTTGTGTAGTTTTATTTGTATATTTGTGTATGTGTGTGTGGTGTGTGCGTGTGTTTGTGTGTGGTTTTGGTTTTGTCATTACATTTTTTGTCTACTTTTTCCTCATCCTTTTTAAAAATTTAGTTTTTTGCCTAGATCCTTGCAGGATTAATTCACTCGGACTAGAATATAATGTTATGCTGTATCAGTCAACATTTGTTACTTAACGTGATACAATAGTCATCTAGTGGAAGAGGACATAACCACACCCCTCGGACTATCGTCCGAGTGTAAACAACGGCAGTTAGTGCTATACTGTCGAACTTTTCGGTATTACCATCGATGATTTACATAATATAAGTAAAATGCTCAGTAGGGATAGAATTAAGTTGACGTCACTCGGGTCTTTGTTATTGTTTTTTTTGCCATCCACGTTTATGAGTAATTCTCAGTTTACTGTATTATCCATACTATAAAAGTTCATAGTTACACAGAGTTTTGTGTGTTGGTCCGTTGTATTTCCGGATGGCAATGTTATGAGCTTCTTAGCTAAGCGCATACTATCAATAGTTCTAGACGCCTGATCAATCGTACAGAAAACTATGTGTAACCTTTAAATTAAAGTTTAAAGTCTGATTGAGTGTATCTAATGAGAATTACTCAACTAGCGGTCGGAAAAGAATAACAAAGAGCAGAATGATGTCATGTTCCTTCATTCTAGTGTTTGTAAATAACCAGCTATATTTGTCCGATCGGACTTGAGAGTGTTTCACAAATCCGACGTTTTAATGGGTAAAAAATATACTGGTTACGCTATAACGAAATTGCACCTGAGACAACAGAGATTTATTACTGTTGTGGCAATTAGTTGCTTAGCGCAATGCACAACATGGTGAAACACGGCGTGGATGTTTGAGACAGTTTTAGAGAGAAACAAAATTCAGCCAGGATTGGTATAATATATATCCTTGACAAGAAATATTCGAATTTAATATCGACGTAGTCTTTCATATCCTTTGGTATTTACATACCTCACCAAAATTGGATTCAATAGTCTGATGTCATGTCGCCCTGCAACGGCAGCTATCGTGGTTCTAAACAAAGAAAATCTGTACTTTTTATTCTTCATGCTGGCTAGAACTTTTCAAATGTCTTGTGATCAGAATGTGTAAAAGTCAAAACATGATCAGATTTATAATGTTTTATCCCCTCTGGATACGCTTTTATGCTTGTCAGAGAAATATTTCATAAGGGCGTCCGCCATTGTTCCGATAGTTTTGAGCCAGTTACTAAGTTACCATGCGTCATTACGAGGGAAGTGACGTTACGACTGTTGAAGCGTATTATCTTGCTTAATTAAGAAGAATCGATGATCAGTCAGCACGTAACTCAAATCTAGGTAACAACTTAGGGATGAGGCACTCACTGGTGAATGATAAAAATCTGAAAAGATTTGTATGAAACAGATATTATTCTTTACTAATTAATATTACTAACGGCGCCTTGTGTTTAACATATTCTGGTCTTAACGAATAATGGGAGCATTCTATATCAGGCTTTCGTCCAACCGCGAGTCATTGATCACAAGATTTGTTGCATGCAGTCTTAATAGATAGTATGCGCTTGGCTAAGAAGCTCATAACATTGCCATCCGGAAGTATAACGGACCAACACACAAAACCGTGTGTATCCATGAACGTTTATAGTCAGGATAATACAGTACAGTGAGCATTACTCACAAACGCGGATGGCAAAATATAACAACAAAGGCTTGAGTGACGTCATCTTCGAACTATCCATAAATAAGTAATCACACTGCTTTGTTTATGAAAGTTGTAAACACATCATTGGGTCAAACTGAATACAATGACAAATTGTAATGTTATTCTTTTCGAAAATTGAACACTTTTTATGATGTAGGTTATTTTGAGCACTTTTTGATTGCAATGAGACCAATGTGACGAGCACATATTGGGGGGGGGGGGGGGGGACATAATTCGTCCCCATTCCCCGCCTTCGATCCCACCGACCTTCAACATTTTTATTTTGTCGATTAATTATACTAATCCATTGTATTTTGTTTGTTGTTTCAACAGGTAATTCTGGAGACTCGGGTTCGGGCAGGGCTTACCCGCCGCTACTTTTCCACGAAACTCACGGGGATAACATTGAACTTCTCAACAACAAATCACGGGCCAGACGCTATGAGAGCTTTTGCAAAGGGATATGTTTCAGTAACAGACCCGTCCATGTGAATGAAACGGTAGGTTGTTTACATTTTGTTCTTTTGATAGTTCAAAGTTGACGTCACTCAGGTCTTTGTTATTTTTTTTTGCCATCCGCGTTTATGAGTAATTCTTTCTAAACTGTATAAACCAGACTATAAACGATCATGGTTACACAAAGTTTTGTGAGTTGGTCCGTTATACTTCCGGATGGCAATGTTGTGAGCTCCCTAGTCAAGCGCATACTATCTTATCCAGTGACGTGAACAGTAATGACTAAACATGATAGTGGTTTCGGTTTAATTCACAGCTACACGTGATGGACGTTTCGGGTTTCCCCTTTGTCAACATATCGCGATGAATAATAAGACACTAAAGACTAATGTGAGACGAGAGAATGGCGTGGTCGGGGCGAATAAACAAAACAACATAAATATAATATTTATTCGCCATAACACAACTCCATCCTCTTATCTCTCACGTCTTATGTTTATTGCTCCATGTCCGACGTGTACTCATTAACAGGTCTGAAACCCGAAACTGTTATTGACGGCTATGTGGTCTTGTGGTATGACACTCGCTTTCGGATCGGAAGGTCCTGGGTTCGAGCCTCGCTCGGCGCATAGTTGAGTCCTTGGAAAAGACTCTATACTCACATTCTCTCACCGTACTCAGGTGTAAAATGAGCACCTGGTCGTCAACAGCGTTGTCTCTGTCGGAAAATAATTGTAATATAGCCTTACAGGCGTCATGTCTCGTTGATTCATGTTACGTGTTGCTGTTGGTCAGGGACCCTTTGTAAAGCGCTTTGAGCACATTTAGTGGATATTGCGCTATATAAAAGCTATATTTTTAAAATATTTTTTTAAAAAATTGGCTCATTGATATTTTGGAACACTCTTTAACCAAAGACAACATTGCCCAATACAATCAATGTTAAATTACCATTCACGCAAATATTATTATGTTCACGTCCCATGCCCGATTATTGTCGCGAAGCATTGTCAGGAAGCATGCTTCGTCAATGTTTCGGTTAGAGTCGTTTTGTTTTGTTTTGGGAGGAGGAGGGGGGTTGGCAGTTTTTGTTTTTTGGTTGTTTTGTTTTGTTTTTTATTGGGGGGGGGGGGGGGGGGCAACATTAGACCGTGCCTATGATATTTCCTGATGTTAGAATATTTGTCAACGAATTTATTATTAAAACTCTGGGTGGGGTTCCTACCTCCCATAGTGGGCAGGGAGGTACTTACGGAACTGTGTCTTCTTTCCCCCTATATCTGTTTTCCAACATGCTTTCTGTCTTGTCTTAGAATGAGATTAATTGGTTTTGTCCTGACCCTGGACTGAGAGGGAAACAGTCAAATGTATAATTAGTTTTGGGAGATGATATTTTTTCCTTGTAAATCATCTCTCTGTTATGCACTGTATTATGTTTTGTATACATATTATATATATCATTTGTAAACATTCGAGTGTATTCCTCTTAGTGGGGACCTGTGTTTGTGTCTGGATGAGACTTTTAGGTGATCTCAAACTAAGTGTTTTGATGGTGTGCTCTTGGAATCTACATCTGTTTCCTATTTGAACCAATTCCCCTTTGTCTTCCTTTTTCTTGGGTACTTTAATTGTAATTCTAGAACTTTTTACTTTCCCATTTTCTTCATTTTTACTGGCGCTGATATGACTTTAATGTGTTGCTAGCGCCGTAAAACCCTTAAAAACAAACAAAAAACATATTAAAACTAAAACGTCATTTCAATATACTCACACACGCCTTCTATATAATCTGTAATTATAATTTAAGACCTGTCTGCTTGCAATTTATTTTTTAAAATGTACTTTTCTAAGGGAGAATAATACCAGTCACTAATTCTAGCTCTGTAAGCGACCAATTTACCCTCAGAAAGACTGAATAACGTTTCCAAGTCCTTGTCCTATGGGATTTAATGCCGTGTTTTCATTTCCGACTTGATTTATTGAATTTGAGTTGCTTAATTTGCACCGAGGATGGAGCCAACATATTCGTAGTTCCACGAATTTTTGTTTCTTTTGATTGATTTTTTTTTTTAGAGAATGTAGGTCCGCTATTCCCGATCTCGTTTCAATGTTTCCTTGTCCTGTAACAAAATTCCTTGTAGTGTTCCTTGTTTTGTTGTCACGTGATCTGATCCCCATTAGGATAGAGATGATGATGATTATTATTATTATTATTATTATTATTATTATTATTATTATTATTATTATTATTATTATTATTATGTTATTATTATTATTATTATTTATTTTATTATTATTATTTATTATTATTATTATTATTATTATTATTATTATTATTATTATTATTTTTATTGTTGTTGTTGTTGTTATTATTATCATCACCACTATTATTATCACCATCGTCATCACTTTTATTATTATCACTATTTATTATTATTATTATTATTATTATTATATTATTATTATATCACTATCATTATTATTATTATTATTATTATTATTATTATTATTATTATTATTATTATTATCATCATCATTGTTGTTGCTCTTGTTCTTGTTCTTGTCGTAGTGCCATGGAGCACTGATCTGAAGTAAAAACCCGGGCAAACAAAAACTACCTAATTCTTCTTCAGTAGTTCCTCAATTCACAGGGGAAATAATAATGGGACACGGACTTGCCTTCGTCATTTTCATAATTTCGTTTCAAGCGTGTTCGGTTCGTGGTCCTCTGTATTAATCATAATATTTCAGCCATATACATATTATGATAAGTATTAAAGACAGGTTTCAGGGGATAAAGGATAATATGGCTTCAATTTTGACATGTATCATTTATGTCTGTGGTTCTTTGCTCTCCTGTGTATCATGCCTTACTCTGAAAGCAACGAGTTTTTTTTAATTTAGCCAGAAATCTCGTCCTTCAAATACTGATCCATCGTCTTTTTAAAATCGTTTGATTTTTTGAAGGACGAGTTTACTTGTACGACAATATCAGGTTTGCCTCTTTTTCTACCTTTGGAATATTTCTTATTTCGATTGAGTGATTGCGCGCTTGTAACTTCTTGTGCCACTCCGTATTGTCATTGCTTTACAAGGCTGCAAATTCTTTCCAAAGGTTTAAGAATGTTAAAAGGCTATTCGGATTTTTAGGCACATTGACATGACATATGGTTACGGTCAATATACCACTCGGGAATGACAGGTATGTTTATTTTTGGGTTTAGTCTTAAAAACCATGATAGCCATAATACATTTTCTGGCTTTAGTTGATTTCGGTTTAGAGCCCTGTCTGGTATTTATAGCTTACAAAATCCTGTTTTTTTTTTAGTTCTTTAAGAGAGAAGAGATATTTATTTTTAGAATCCGTTTTCGCCATCTGCTGAACTGAAGGTACCTGCTCTTTTTTTTTTATTTATTAGTGGTATTTGATTCTTCAAGAGTGTGTGACCTTTCGTTCGACAAGTGTTCCAGAGTTAACTGTTTTTGATTAGGACAAGGGAAAAGAAATAGTCCAATGACCACCTGCCTCGACGAAAATAGATGAAAATTCTCTGAGCATTTTTAACCTCGGGGAGTTGCTTTATTGTCGAATTTTTAAAAAGAAGTAAACGGCCTCATGTTTTCGTTGATTTCTTATTTTTCTTTGTTGGGATAACGTTTCTAATAGATGCTGATTTGAATTTTAATTATGGAGGTAACTTTCAAAACCTGCTAAGCTCCAGCTTCGTCTCAACGCACTTCATTGTAACAATACTCAAATAGAATTCACACCAAAGCTTTAATACTCTCGTGAAGAATACTATACATTTGGTATTTTCAGCTATGAGATCTCCGTGGTGCAAATGTCGCACGACTGGTTATTTACCAAAAGGTCTGAGGTTTGACTCTCAGTCGAGTAATATTTTAGATGATTTTTTTCCCCCAGTATTTTACTGTGTCATCTGATACTTCCATTTAGACTTTTTCATATTTCGTTATCTTGTACCAGCGCCTGGTCCACGTGTTTTCTTACTATTCTGATTAAATTGTTGTTCGGCGCTTTAGAGTTTCCTCGCAAAAGACCCACTTCGGCAAGCACAAAGCATGTCAGAGACGTACAAACCATGCGTCAGAAATTACTCGTGTCTATCTAGTATCCGCTGTAATATATTTTCTTTGGAAAGAGAAGTATTTCCTCAAGATTGCGTATAGCAAAATTATATATATTTGAAAACAAATTTGCTTTAACGCACCGTAATTATATGAAGTTTAAAAGGGAATTGGGCTGGCAAATATATATATAAGGATTTCCTTGCTTAACATA
>NC_088361.1:119196683-119197701 GCF_034508935.2 Berghia stephanieae
TTTTATTTTGTGTAATTCTGACCCACCGTTTAAAACGGTATTATGTCGGGATGAACCCGATACTTAAATTTCAAATTATTAAGTTACGCTGATCAAAAATATGAAATCTTAGCTTTCATTTTTCTAAATACTGTATTCACTCTACTCAATAAGACATATAAACTCAAGTTAAGAAACTGGGGAAGCAGGCAGTACGATAAAGATCTATTAAGTATGTTTGAAAGGTCAGATCAAGCAAGAAAGAAAAATACAAGGAAAAAAAAACATCCCAAAAAAAATCAGTCTACCTCGACTGGGGTTCGAACCTCAGATCTTCTGATTACCGGTAAGACGTGCTACCGTGTAATGGTTTTAAAAAAATAATTTAAAAATTGACATTTCTTGAGTGCCTTTTTTAACATGTTAGACCTCTTTCATTTGTGCGGCTATGTGGTCTTGTGGTATGTCACTCGCTTTTGGATCGGAAGGTCCTGGGTAGAGCCTCGCATAGTTGAGTCCTGGGAAAAGACTCTTTACTCACATTCTCTCATCGTACTCAGGTGTACAACAAGTACCTGGTTGTTAACAGCGTAAAACAATTGTAATATGGCGTCATGTCACGTCCTACATGTTAAGTGTTGCTGTTGGCCAGGGACCCCCTTGTAAAGCGCTTTGCGCACGTTTATTTGATATTGCTCTATATAAAAGCTCAATCATTTTTTTAAGATCATCGATTTTCCTAAAGATTCTGCATCATTGTTTTCTGAACGTGTTTTTTTTTATAATTACAATTGTGTAATGCGGGATATTCTACTAGTCCTTGGGCACGATGATGGGCAGAACTATATTTGGGACATCATTCAATGTAAAAAGACCCATTATTTATCTAGAACTTTGTGGTCAATTACTCAAGATCTGTCGGAGGCCTTTGATGATTCCGGTCGTCAAGCGTGTATGCATCTATAGAAAATAGCCATGAACCCACCAGTCCGTTTATTATTATGTATACTCATTCATTTGTTTCAGTGTAAATGCGAAA
>NC_088361.1:119197801-119202801 GCF_034508935.2 Berghia stephanieae
TTCCTCTCTCTCTCTCTCTCTCTCTCTCTCTCTCTCTCTCTCTTCTCTCTCTCTCTCTCTCTTCTCTCTCTCTCTCTCTCTCTCTCTTCTCTCTCTCTCTCTCTCTCTCTCTCTCTCTCTCTCTCTCTCTCTCTCTCTTCTCTCTTCTCTCTCTCTCTTCTCTCTCTCTCTCTCTCTTCTCTCTCTCTTTCTTCTCTTCTCTCTCTCTCTTTCTTTCTCTCTCTCTCTCTCTCTCTCTCTCTCTCCTTTTTTTCTTTCTTTGTATCTTTCTCTCTCGCTCTCTCATCTAGTTGTCTATCTATGTATCTATCTATGTATCTATCTATCTATCGATCTATCTATCTATCTATCTTTACCTGTATAAATCCCCTATTCTCTCCTTTCTGCTTGTTTGCTTTTTGTTATTTTCATCTTTATCAAAGGTTGAGATGAAACATGGTGTTGATTTTTGTCCAAGGTTGAAACCGAATTCACATATATGCCAACAGCTATTACGATAGAGGTGGTTTTGATTAGGAAGAAGTGAAACCAGATTAAGAAATTCCATTGCTGTTACAAAACTCAAAACGGTATTATATTGTTCCCTAATGTGAGAAATTACAGAGTTTGTTTTTGTTCTTTGTTCGTTTGTTTTAGTTGGGGGTTTTTTCGGGAGGGGTGGGGGTGGGGGGGGGTCATTTTAATTTTGTAAACCAACTTTTGCTGAACGAGTAATTTTAAGCAAATACGGTTAGGGATCGGGATGTCAACATTAGCAATCCACAACAAGAATGGCACAAATAGTTTATCAAAACATCGAAAAAGTGAGGTAAGATGTTATATTCTTTCTCTCTCTCTCTCTCTCTCTCTCTCTCTCTCTCTCTCTCTCTCTCTCTCTCTCTCTCTTCTCTTCTCTCTCGCTCTCTGTCACTTATATATATATATATATATATATATAATATATATATATATATATATATATATATATAATATATATATCTTTCTGATTCAACAAGATAATGAATGTTTCATTCCTTAATTTCAGATATACGTGAAGTTCGTAGAGACGAACACCAGCTGGAGTGGCGTTTTGCGCTTCGGCTTCACCAGCATCGACCCTGCTACTATCCAGGGCCAGGAACTGCCAAGATATGCATGTCCAGATCTTACCAACAAGCCCGGAAATTGGGCTAAAGCACTAGGGGAGCGCTACACAACCAGCAACATTCTACTACACTTTAGGTCAGAAGCCATCTGTTACGCAACCTTTTCTTCAATTTTCGTTAGTAATATTTGTAAATAGATAATAACATTCTATCTGGTTTTGGACATTGGTGGAGAGGGGGGGGGGGGGGCATAGTAAGGAAAGATAAGAATGAATACCTGGCAAGTTGTGGAAAAATACCTGGTAAACGCGCCCGGGGGGGGCAAAGAAAAACACTCATAGACCAACTGAAGGGCTTCACCAACCTAACAATCCAAGAGCTGTTTGAAAAAGCAAGAGACAGGGAGGAATGGAGAGAGATAATTCATGCAGTATCCGAAGCCTGGACCAGGCATGGAACCTAGAAGAAGAAGAAGGAGGGGGGGGGGGGGGGGGGGGGGGGGGGGGGGGGGGGGGGTGTAGGGGTTCGGGAGGAGGGGGGGTGGGGGGGGGGGGGGTGGGCAGTTGCGTCAGGGAATGGAACCGGGTAAGTGTGGGTTGGGGAAAAGCCCAACAGCATGACATTGTTGTGTTTATTCTATAAATAAATGGCATAATTTTTTTTCCTTTAGGCACCTTACAATTTACTTTTATTATTATTATTATTATTATTATTATTATTATTATTATTATTATTATTATTATTATTATTATTATTATTAGTATTAGTATTAGTATTAGGATTATTATTATCATTATTATTATTATTATTATTATTATTAGGATTATTATTATTATTATTATTATTATTATTATTATTATTATTATTATTATTATTGTTATTGTCAATATAGAGATTGTGATATAAGTAAAAATTGCTGTTTAATAAGAGTCGATATTATAATTACTACTGAGAACATTGTCAGGGCTATTTAATTAGGCATCAGAATCAACAATGCAAAAATTGTTTACGGTTATTAATTAGATGTCTAAAAGCTGAGCAGGAGATCGACACCCCCCCCCCCCCCCTTGTCTTTTTTCATTCTTACATATTCAATATTCACATTATATAACGAATTGAGGTCTTTGGCCAACTCTTGAGTTATAAATAGATTATTATTTTAAAGGACAAACCAAACATAAAAACCCCAACAAACAAACAATACGGAAAGCCACGTCAATTCATACAATATTGAGTCATGCACACGTCTATAGTGCTTGCTTTCAATGACGATCATAGCCTTTGGCAATAAGCAGGAACATATTATTTATTTGAGGTACCTATTTTCCATGCTCAACGCAGTTTATAAATCTTCAGCAGGCGATAATAATATGGAATCAAATTTCCATTTCTCACAGTCCAAGTTGTTATTTTTGGTTTACTTTTGTAGCAGAAGTCTTGTAATATTCGGTCGGCATTGTTCATAGGCAGGTACTCGTTCACGCCTGACTCGAGTGGGGTAATATTATGTTTTGTGACTATTGTCCCCATCCAGTCACTGACCACGTTTAACACTACTTGATTCCATTGCAAGACCGCTGAGCTACAGATGCCCTGCATTGTAATATTTATTTAGTATGTCATAAATGTTAATGTTCATCATTATCATCATTGCCCTTTTCACCCTGGGTCAGGGTATAAGCCACAGACAAACGAGTTTCCATCCTTATCTATCCCGAGCTAACTTTTTTTATCTCGTTCTCGTTCTCTGTATATCAGTTTCTTTAATTCTTCTCCATGTTCCTCGTGGCCTTCCCCGTGATCTTCTACCCTGAGGGTTCCAGTCCAATTCTGCTTTATACATGGTGCGAACGTTCCACGACGCAATTCGAAGCTGCTTGTTTGGCGAAGACGTCATCGGGTCAGCAGAGTCCTTTCGGCTTTGTCTGTTGTCCTTCATAAATTCTGTCATTGCAGAAACTCTTCGGTCGCCCAAGCTTTTGTGCTTTAAAAAAGGAGTCCTTCAGAAACATACTATGGCCCTTGTGATAAACCAGGGAGCAGTCACCAGTGTAAGATAACGATCTGAAAAAGTGTATATGAAACAGTGCCAGATAAAGCATACAGAAACATGCGGTATAATGGTATCACGTCTGATCGGTAATCAGAAGGTCTGAGGTTCGATCCCGGGTGATTTTTTTTTTTTTTTTAATGTTTATTTTTTCTTGTATTTTTCTTTCTTGCTTTGTCTGGAAATGTTTCTTGCGCATTTTGTTTTCAGATCTTTAATATGGCCCTTGCAGCCGGAGCTTACCTCGGTTTCTATAGTACGACAAGTGAACTGGATGCTTTCAATGACAAGAGGACCGTCCCATTATTTTTTCAAAACTCATTATGTTCATATTCTCTTATTAAAACAAAACAAAAACCAAAAAAAAAAAAACAACAAAGCCCAAGCCAAGTACAGCAAACATTGTCAGTGTTGTTATAATCTACTTTAGAAAAAATCGATGATCTCAAAATGAAAGAGAAAGCGGTCTATGTGTTAAAAAGAAGCACTCAAGAAATGTCAGGTTTTATATATATATATATTTTTTTTTTATTTTGTGTAATTCTGACCCACCGTTTAAAACGGTATTATGTCGGGATGAAGCCGATACTTAAATTTCAAATTATTAAGTTACGCTGATCAAAAATATGAAATCTTAGCTTTCATTTTTCTAAATACTGTATTCACTCTACTCAATAAGACATATAAACTCAAGTTAAGAAACTGGGGAAGCAGGCAGTACGATAAAGATCTGATTAAGTATGTTTGAAAGGTCAGATCAAGCAAGAAAGAAAAATACAAGGGAAAAAAAAACATCCCAAAAAAAATCAGTCTACCTCGACTGGGGTTCGAACCTCAGATCTTCTGATTACCGGTAAGACGTGCTACCGTGTAATGGTTTTAAAAAATAATTTAAAAATTGACATTTCTTGAGTGCCTTTTTTAACATGTTAGACCTCTTTCATTTGTGCGGCTATGTGGTCTTGTGGTATGTCACTCGCTTTTGGATCGGAAGGTCCTGGGTAGAGCCTCGCATAGTTGAGTCCTGGGAAAAGACTCTTTACTCACATTCTCTCATCGTACTCAGGTGTACAACAAGTACCTGGTTGTTAACAGCGTAAAACAATTGTAATATGGCGTCATGTCACGTCCTACATGTTAAGTGTTGCTGTTGGCCATGGACCCCCTTGTAAAGCGCTTTGCGCACGTTTAGTGGATATTGCTCTATATAAAAGCTCAATCATTTTTTTTAAGATCATCGATTTTCCTAAAGATTCTGGCATCATTGTTTTCTGAACGTGTTTTTTTTATAATTACAATTGTGTAATGCGGGATATTCTACTAGTCCTTGGGCACGATGATGGGCAGAACTATATTTGGGACATCATTCAATGGTAAAAAGACCCATTATTTATCTAGAACTTTGTGGTCAATTACTCAAGATCTGCCGGGAGGCCTTTGATGATTCCGGTCGTCAAGCGTGTATGCATCTATAGAAAATAGCCATGAACCCACCAGTCCGTATTATTATGTATATTCATTCATTTGTTTCAGTGTAAATGCGAACGGCGAGGTTACCTAGACGACGAGGAGAAGGGCATCTTCTTCAGCATGTATGCATCTATAGAAAATAGCCATGACCCATCAGTCCGTATTTATTATTATGTATACTCATTCATTTGTTTCAGTGTAAATGCGAACGGCGATGTTACCTAGACGACGAGGAGAAGGGCATCTTCTTCAGCATGTATGCATCTATAGAAAATAGCCATGACCCATCAGTCCGTATTTATTATTATGTAGTATATCCATTCACTTGTTTCAGTGTAAATGCGAACGGCGACGTCACCTACGGAGTAGACGGCGAGGAGAAGGGCATCTTCTTC
>NC_088361.1:119207801-119225301 GCF_034508935.2 Berghia stephanieae
ACGTCTCCCGGTCGGTATACCGTTAACAAACCGTTAACCGTTGTTGATTGTTAAAGTCAACAATCAACAACGACAAACAACTCTAACCCATGTAACACACAGTCCTGACGATGGCCGTAAGGGCCTGAAACATCGGTGTAGACTGACTCCAATATCGTGGTAAATATTACAATAATATATATATATATATATATGTGTGTGTGTGTGTGTGTGTGTGTGTGTGTGCGTGCGTGTATGTGTATCGTCCTCTTCTTCTGTCTCAGCTTAGTAATTTTTATTTAATCTTTAAATAGTATTTTACATCAAGTCAATTGAATCAATTATTATTGCCAAGAAACTCTGCCAGTGGTGTCACAGTAAATGAGTAAATAGTGAACCTGACTCGGGGACAGCTTTTGCTTCTTGCGTTGGGTTTTTGCGAGATGTTTCAGCAGTGTTTATTATAATTTTTGGACCTTGTTTCTGAGTCCATCTAGAATATTATGAGTGAAGGTTTCTCCACGATCCAGTTGCTCAAGGGGTGTATATTTGGAGGGCGTATCGCAATTGGTCCATTGTGCCGTTTAAATTCTGAAACTGAATCTAAAAATAAACTAACGGGTCTTCCTTATATGTATTACGAAATTATCTTTACCATTTCACAATATTGCTGATATTGGCTTTGTAATCGGATGAAGTGTACCTCACTACTGAGTAATGTTTTATTTTTATTTATTTATTTATTTTTTTTATTTATTTTTTTTTTTTTTGGGGGGGGGGGGACTAGAATTCATGGGATTAGAACAAATAGACTTAGACCTTCAGAGAGAAACAAATCAGACAAAACATCATACTCGTATTATGGTGACCTACCATTGCCTATAAGCGTTTGTCATTATTACTTGCCGTGAATCTTTTTTTTTTTCCTTTCATCTTTTGTTTGTTTGTTTGTTAGTTTTTGGGGGGGGGTTTTAAAAAAAAACTTTTGTTCTGTTATTTTCTCTCTTTTCTCTCTGAGGAGGATTTTGTGCCCGATATTTTATCACTTTTGTCATTAAAAAAAAATTCAAGGCAACTTAAATTGATCTTTGTATTTAGTTATGTATTAATTAATTCATTTATCTATTTAATTAATTAATTCATTCATTCATTTTGTTTTGTTGTTTTGTTTGGGTTTTTTTAATTGATCCAGTGTGTAGCTGAATGAATCGTGAATAAAATGAAGACCTGTTATATAAGCACGGATTGTTTTCCTTCTTAGGAACTGCCAAGACAGCACACTATCAGTATTGATAAATTTGAACACGTCGTCGTATCATAATATGGGTTCAACTTACTATTGTCCTTTCGACTTCGATTCGGGTCACGATAATCAATCAATTATTACACATACTCCAACTTAGCAATTCTTTTCAAATTGGAAAGAATCAATCATGTTTCAGCGTAGAGGCGTCAGCAACGTTTTTGTGTGATACATTTTATTATTATGATATGGCAATGTCTACACTACACAGTCTACTGTCTACCCTTATCCTGTGACCACTCTGGCGTGTAAGAGATGTGCTGCTGCTGCTGAAATGAATCATGACGTAGAACATAGCACATAACAATGACACAGTCTATTTAGCACAATACACATATGAAGTAGTAGTTGACTTTAAGGATACTTCTTTCTGAAGACTTTATTGATTATTTTAAAATGTGTTCTTAAAGTAGCTTTTTTTTTTTTTTTAACACATCAACTTTTCATAATTGATTATGTTCTTACTGTGTTTTGGGTATCCTGTTTTCATTTTTCTTAAAACCTAGATTAAGGTTTGGCTGAAATATTCATTTACTTCCTGCTCTTTGTATCACTATGGATGTATTGTGAAAGTTGGTTTAAAATGTGTTTGTATTGCGGTATTCTAAAAGTATCTTGGCAAATCTGTTGGAATAATTCAAGATTCTGTTATTGGTTTACTCCTTATTACAAGTAAATAAATAACAGTAGTAGTAGTAGTCGTCGTCGTAGTAGTAGTGGTAGCAGTAGTAGTGGTAGTAGTAGCATAGTAGTAGTGGTAGTAGTAGCAGCAACAGTAGTGGGAAGGGGGGGGGGGGGGGGGATAAAGATAGTATAATGTGAAAGGAGGTACAGTCTCGAGTTCATGCCGTGAGGTGAAATTTCCTCCCCGCCTCCCCTCTTTTCACTTAATTAATTGCGCACCTTTTAGCTACTACATTATCTTATTCGTCTGTAGTGTTTCATTCATCCTGTTTTGTTGATAAATAGGAAACCCGAAACGTCCATTTTATCTGTTACCGTATATTAAATTGAAGCTTATATTCAATTTCATATTGTTATTTATTTCTTCGAGCTTCGAGCAGCAACATTTACATTACCCAGTATTCCTTATTACAAGTGATATTCAACCAGTTAACTCCGTTCTCTGTATGGCTGGACAGCTCAGTCGGTTGTGCTCGCTGCCCCCCCCCCCCCCCCCCCCTCTCTCTCTCTCTCTCTCTCTCTCTCTCTCTCTCTCTCTCTCTCTCTCTCTCTCTCTCTCGGCCAGCGGATGGTGTCGTGTCAATACCCCGTGATCTTTTTATTCTCTGTCTTCATCTGGCACTTCTCCATACCTCTTTTTTTTCTACTTTGGAAAGACGCGTATTTAAAAATTTGGCCAGAAAACCCGTCTTTCAAATATCGATCGATTTGAATGACCCTCATCTTGTGAATTTTCGGCACCCCATTTTTGGAAAGCTCTCCGCCAGAATAGCAGAAGTACTGACTCATTATCATCTTTCAAATCTAAATTGAAAACTCACCGTTTTGTCTCATAATTTCTATTTTGTAAATGAAGTTTTACCTACCATGTGTGTACAATCTATCGCTGAAATTGCTAGGGTTTTGTTTTTCATTATATTCCTTTATTGATTTTAAGAATATACAGCGCCTCGAGCCTGTTGAAACCGGGGTAAGGCGCTGTAAAATGCCATTATTATTATTATTATTATTATTATTATTATTATTATTATTATTATTATTATTATTATTATTATTATTATTGTTATTATCTGTTGGATACTGTACTAACAAAGGACATGGATGTCATTCATTCGTATCTTTGGGACCAATAGATAAGAGATTATGCGCTACATAAATGTTTGGATCACATAATATCATACTGCAGTAAACTGTTCTCGGGCGTGACGTGATTCGGGGATTTCGTACAGCCGATTATCTCCTTGTGGTGGAGAGAGTAGGATTATTATCACTTTTTTACCCAATACACGCAGTTTTTCTCATAATTTAGAAAGTTGATCCACCTCACTGCTTCTTAATAAGACAAGAGAATGTATGAAGCGTAGACTTCGTCGAGTTGTAGCAGCATAACCTCAAGACATATCTTTTAGCATGCCTTTATTTAGGAAGAAATTCAAATCCAAGAAGAAATCGATTGAGGTCACTCCATCGCCTTCACTGTTCCTTCCAGCAGGTAATCCCAGCCTCTCTTTCTGACATACATTCAATAACAATAATGTATTCGAGTAAATAGGTCACCTTTTTCATTGGGAATGAAATAATATAACGCTAGCGTAGTACTCCGTAGCCTCTGTGAAGTAGACTTCTTTGGGTTTTTTTGTGGAAGGTGAGGGGGGGGGGGGGGTCTTTTCAGTATGGTACATATCTACCATTTTGGGGGGTATAGTTTTGAAGCAGTAACTACTTGTGTATGTGTGTATGTGTGTGAGTGTGTGTGTGTGACAAAAACCATTGGATGTCAATCATTATGATTAATGGTTGTGGTTTTAATGGTTTTTAATATAAAAAGCAATATAACTTAAAGAACTGGTTACGATTGGAGGTCTATAAACTTACTACAGTTCTATTACTTATTTTTTATTTTTCTTTCTTTTCTGTTCTTTGTTGGGTTTTTTATACTCCGCAACCCTGCCAATGTTATATTGCCACTTTCTTGTTAAATATTGTTCCGAAATGTACTAACCGTTTCTATCAATCATATTATTGAATCAACCCCCCCCCCCCCCCTCTCTCTCTCTCTCTCTCTCTCTCTCTCTCTCTCTCTCTCTCTCTGCGTGTGTGTATGTGTCTGACTGTCTGCCCCCCCCCCCTCTCTCTCTCTGTTTGTCTTTCTCCCCCGCCCCCTTCTCTATCCCTCTCTTGCTGCGTGAAGTTCACGGCTCCTGTTATGCTATCTAAGTAAACTCAAACGTTTTAATATGTAGCCATCCTTTGATCTTAACTAAAAATCCATTTGTTTGTTCTTCTGACATATGTTTGCAGCGTTCAGCGATCCAGAACCGAACGCCAACTTCGCAGAGGCGGCCCCTATCCCCAGATCTCCGGACGATTTGTCGTTCTCCTCCCTCTCCTTGGACACTCCAGGGACACCGCCTACACCCACATCAACCTTCCTCAGTGGCAGCTCAACTAATGCCCGACCTCAGCATCTCACAGGAGGGCCCGCAATCCGACACCACGCGGGCGTCTCTATGTCACCCATGCCTTTGCATACCCTTCAAGGCCGCAACATACGCATCATCGGCGAGGAGAGGCGAGTGGCCGCTAGGCTGGAGAGCGAATACTGCAATTCCCTGGTCTTTTCCAGTCGACCCATGAAATTTGGGGAGACCTTTGTCATACAGGTAAGAGGGGGACTGTTTTCCTTTTCCCTTTTTTCCCCCTCGTTATTTAGATGTATTTTTCCAAATGTGTATATTTATCGATTGGCTGATTTATTTGTGTTTATTTATAAACGTGTTTGTGTGTGGATGTATTCATTCATATATTTATATATTAATTTTTGTGAATATATTTATTTATTTATGTCCTCACTTTTTAAAAAAAATTTACTTTTTCGTAGTATTTTAAGTTTTATTTAGTCAGTATTATATCATTTTTCCCCTATTTTATTTTATTTGATGCTTCTCTCTTTCTTTATTAAAAAATATTGTCAGTCAGTTAACATGGTGCAAAGACCACTCAAAGACCCAAATGAAATTTAATAATGAGTTCCTATCTTTGAATATTATATAATCCCATTGTATTAGTACAATGGCTCAACATCTTTTTTTCTGTTTTGCCTGGAAATATTTGATTGCGTTTATGGTTTTGCACTAGTTTTTGTGTGAAATATATATATATATATATATATATTATATATATATATATTATATATATATATATATATATATATATATATATATATATATATGTGACATATGTGACACATATTTATTTATATATATATATGTTTGTGTGTGTGTGTGTGTTTATTTGTGTGTTTATCCGTGCGTGCATGCATTAATAAAAAGCGCATGAAACAGAACTTTGTACTGATGAAGCTCTATAATAATAATAATAATACTTTTATCATCAAGCATCATTACCATCATTAATTATATTGACAGGTTTTAAAAGTTAACCGGTCATTCGTTGGAGGTCTGGGTTTTGGTCTGACTGCCTGCAACCCGTCAGAGGTGGAACCATCCGCCCTACCAGATGATTCAGATTACCTATTGGACCGTCTGGAGTATTGGGTAGTCAATAAAGATGTCTGCTCGGCCCCAGAAGTGGGTGATGAGCTCAGCTTTTTCCTCACTTCTGAAGGTATGTCACATAAATATAATGTAAACTTATAAGATTGAAAATGTGAGGAAAAAGAAAATATTTTCTTGCTGCAACTCAATATTTTTCTTCTGCTCGTTTTTGTCTGCTGCATAGCTTGGATCTTTCATAGAGAAAGAGACAGTCAAATGTTTTAGTAAAATATATGTATATTTTTTTAATCTTGTAATCGTAAGCCATCTTTTTACAACTTTCTTAATCAATCGTTGAGCTGTGATGTTTATATGTATGTAAATTGTCTGTGACTACATAAATTAAAAAGGGAGCACAATCGCATTAATCCTTATAGTCCTTACAGTTTTATATTTAATGCCTGTAACAGGTGTATTAGATGTAGGTTATGTAGGTTGATGTATTATACAAGACAAGTTGGTAGATTGGGAGTATGAGAAGGTACCAGAAGGGGGGGGGGGGGGTAACAATGGCTGATTGTATTCAATAGGATGTAGGTTAGGTAACAATAACAGGTTGTTGTGATGAGGTGAGATAATCGTAGACATTACATGAGTGTACCCATTTCAGTGGGAGATCTTGTGCTTATGTCTGTTTGAGACTTTTTGACTGTCTCACATTAAACTGGAAGGTATTGTTTTTTTCTATTTGAATCCTCTCCTTTTCAATCTATTTATTTGTCCTTTTTTTTATTACTTCTGTTTAGATTTTCTCGATGTTTTTTTTTCTATTTGAATACGCTTCTTTTCAATCTAGAATTACTTCTGTTTAGATTTTTCTCTAGCGCTGATATGACCTTAATATGTTGCAAGCACTGTAAAACCCTTAAAAAAGAAACAGAATTAGAGTTTTTGACTCAAGAATGCCACAACTGTTATTCTAACTACATTATTAAGAACAAGAGACAGAAAGGGAGGAAGAAGTAAACCAGTGAAAATAAATCAACTTATTTAAAACATCCATTAATTCAGAGATCAAGTGAAATGGAGATGATGAATCCTGAACTCTATCCTTACCAGCTATTTTCACAATTATACCCGAAACTTCATACTCACCCAACACAAAGATAGATTTTTCAAACAGATAGTAACGAGTAGGACCTATATTCTATATTCTGTTCAGAAAAAATTAGCTCTGCAACAAAGTGTCAAGTTTTTATAGCTTAACTAAAACAAAAGAAACCAGAATAAGAAAATTGTTGGATGCATTGTAACGAATGTGACGATTTTCCCATGGGTGGTAAGGAGAGGGTTAATATATTTGCTTTGTATTGACTATTATATTTTGGGCTTTGGTGGTTTAGCTGTATGACACTTGGCTTGTTATCTAGATTGTTAGTTTTTAAAGAATACACTATGTGCCATGTGGTAAACAGTGCACATTCCGGTAGTATCTGTCCCAGGGTTTGGGCAGCTCAAGGGTGAAAAGACTCTTTACTCACATTCTTTCACCATACCAGGTATCTTGGTCGTAACAATGTTGTCTCTGTCGAAAAATATAATACCACTTGTTTACATCCGTCATATTGTGTTGTTGTTGACTTTGGAAGACATGATCTTGGATCCTGCCATGGTAGAGGCAGAGGAGCTATCCTTTTATCACCTCTACCACTGACTAGTCGTGTGTGTTGTGGCGCTCAGTTCTCTCTTTGAGAGGGATTAACAGTTGCACGACGTGAACAATTGCTACCAAAAAAAAAGGGAAAGCATAAGTAGCCTCAAGGAACAACTACTGGGAAAACTCTCTAACACCAAATGGGATGCGGGCCCAAAAGCTCTAAAGACAACAGCACCATTACCTTTCTGCTACTCCTCAGCTGATTATTGCTCTCCTGTTTGGTCAAGATCAAGTCTTGCCAAACCTGTTGACCCTGGACTTAATAATACTTGCCGTATAATAACAGGGACACTGAAACCAACACCCTTACCAGCAGTTTATAGGCTTGCAGGAATAGCACCAACAAATATCAGGAGGGGCACACACACAAAAATACAAGCAAGAAAATGGCACCAGACACCCTCTCTATGACCATACTGTCCCAATCAAAAGACTAAAATCAAGGAATAATTTTATGTTACCTGAGTCTAAGAGTATTCATCCCGACCATGCAGCCACATATAGTCTATATCCAAAGAGAATGGGACAGCTACAATAATGACGCCATCCACGGCCCGACGGAAAACTTCCCACATGGAACAAAACTATCCAGAAGAGAATGGATGACACTCAACCGGACAAGAACTAAAATGGAGAAGACCGGGCAGAACATGTTAAAGTGGAGACTTTCGACGGACAGTCAGTGTTCTCGTGGACACCCAATACAGTCATGGAGCTTTTTCTCTTGGAATGTAACTTGGGTTTGACATGCACTGACACTGACTTAAGAACCAGCAGTCCAGAGGCTATGAAATGGATCCGGCACTGGTGTGAATCTATATGATGATGTTGACTTTGGACTATTTGGAAATCACTTTGGGCAAATAAAATGGAAAATGCTACATATTTTTTTAATAACAATTCACATTTCTTTATTGTTGGTGTCTTTTCCAGGTGAAGTGAGGTACTCAAGGAATGGCCAGAACCAGGTGACATTGATGCACGTGGATAGGACACTTCCCCTCTGGGCGTTCTTTGATATTTATGGAAACGTACAGAGAATAAAAATTCTTGGTAAGTTTTCTCTATTGATGATTCCAAATAAAGTACAAACTGTTTTCTTTTCAGTTCAAATCAGTCTCCTCCTCAAAGAGCAATTTGTGGCAATCTTGAATATTTCACATTTTCTATAGTGGCTCAATTTTTTTTATAAATTAGCTGCTTAATTTGCTGAGAATATACTCCCTGGAGGCCAGGAGTTCCTTTAATTTAATGGGGTGTTTTTTATAATGTATCAAAGAAAAAGGAAAGAAGTAACTAGACGAGATCAAATCACTTTTTTCGTCAAAAATTGAAATTCACATCTCTAGGGGCATTATTTTAACTGGGAATAAACTTTGTGATTTTCCCTCTCACCAACACTTTTTGAGAGGTAATTCTTTCTTCATAGTTATAAATGACTATTATGTTATATCTTACAGGTGAAGTTTTTAAAAGGTTTGAACAATACCTAAAGTTTGTCATTAGTTTTTATGTAGATTGATAAGAAAATTAAATGGTTTATGTCGGAATATTGAAGCTTGTAATGAACAGTGTCTAAAGATGACTTACGTACACATTTTGCAAATTATTAAAAAATATATCTTTTAAAAAATGTTCACCATTTTATTAGTGTAAAATACGGCTTTATTGGCTTCTAGTGAAGTGTTGATCTTTACACAATCCATACAGTATCAGACTGTTGATACCCTATTTTTTTTTTTTTCATTTCTATTTCAACTTTACTTCAGTACCTTGCATTTAATGAGACTTCAGATTTAATGAAAACTGAGCCTCAGTCAAATGAAATTTATTGTAATAACAACTTTGTGAAATTTGAAGAAAAACCCTTTATTTTATACGTAGTAGAATATCTACTAAATGTGCTCAAAGAAGAGCTGTGCCTGGAATTGGTTTACAAGGGTCTTGCAAGCAATGGCTCTTTTTTTTTTTTTTTTTTTGGGGGGGGGGGGGGGGGGGAGGGTCTTGTGGATTTCGGACAGTTTGATTTGATTTGCTGCCATGGCACAAACAAGACCAAACTGTCTTGTTTTGTGTGAGCATGCAAACAAACCGCTTGCCAGTCAGAAAAAAAGGAAACAACAAATCCGTGTTTTTTGGGCTTTTTTTTTTTAAACAACCAAAAAACCCGACAATTTAACCTTTCAAAGGCGAAATTCAATCTTACTTGGACTAAACAGAAAATATTACTGTTTTCACCAAAGGACAAGTAGTGGCAATGCACTTATAGTTTAATTGAAGCTCGAGTTGCAATATTCTAGTACTGCTCTCATTGTGGAGTCAGTTTAATCTATATTAAAAATACTATAAAAGGAAACTATTATTTGAAAACAAAAAATTAGCATCACTGCTACCTACAACTTCTCTGTCATCTGTACTATTTACTACGTCATCAGACAAACCCATCGCTTCTTTCATCTTCTCCCATGCCCCTCCCCTGCTCATTATCTAAGATGTCTTAAATCCATCTCTCATTAAAACGAAAACTTCCTGCTTGGTTCAGTAAATTGTATCTCTCTAGTTCAGTTCAAAACCAGGACATCAGGAAATGGGTGTCTAATGCGAAATGATTCATGTGCCGTTAAATTGAACAGACTCATATGTGTTACAAGAATGGTTAGTATGATAGTTGGAGTACTACTCTTAAATAATAGTTTTAAACTTTAAGCAAAGCTACTAGCAGTTTATAGGCTTTATTTTATTGTTTACCATTGGATGTGAATTGGTTTGAAAGTGATACAGCCAGTTCGATTCACTGTTTTGCAGCAAGGGTATCGCGGACACTGATCGGTTCCGATGTCCTGTTACAACTCTAACCAGGGGTCCAAAGCCAATAGCAACACTTAATGTGTATTATGAGCACAATTATAATTTTTTTTTACGGAGACAACAGTGTTACCAGGCAGGTTCTCATTCTACACCTGAGTGTGGTGAAAGAATGATAAAATACCTTTTCTAGGGAATCAACTTTATGCTGCAAAGATTGGGACTGAAATCAGTAGCTGCCACTCTGAAGGCGAGTGCCATACCACAAATCTACACTAAAAGAGTAACATGAGCTTTTCTATAGTGCATTATCCACTAGAAGTGCTTGGAAAGGGGTCCCGAGCCAACAGAAACACCTAACTTATAGTTATTGGACAAGTCATGATGCCGGTAGGAATTATCACAATATTTTTGTTTCAACAGAGACAGCCCTATTCATTTCATATCTGGGTATGGAGAGGAAAGAGATGAGTATAGAGCCTTTTCCAAGAACTCAAATTTGCACTTTCCATAGCAGGACTCAAACGCAGGATCTACAGGTCATAAACCGAGTGTCATGCCATCAGATATTAAAGATGCATTTAGTACTTAAAATGTGTATGTGCCCTATTTCTGCATGTGTGCCCTGTCAGTGCTGAGCTATGATTTTCAATTTTTACATGTCAGTGTCAATTATTATGCCTTTTACTTTCTCCTTTTGGTATCCCCAGGCTGTACAATGGCTCCAATCCAATACCATCATCTCCGACCATCCAACAGCATCACACGTAATGCTGAAGTCGACAGTGCTGGTGGTGACAGCGCTGTGTTGAGTGTTGCCATGCCTGCCAGTTTGCCTCCCCAGTTTCTCAGTCTCAGGAGCAACAGCGAATCAGACAGCCATCAAACACCTCTGAAGGAGGCATGCATACCAGTCCAGACTTCCTCCTTACCTCCAACCCCTTCAGGCGCATTAGATAGTCAGGTTGAAGAATGTCATGTCTGCTATGAGGCGCAAGTTAATTGTGTAATTTATAAGTGTGGTCATATGTGTCTTTGTTACGCATGTGCTGTCCAGATTAAACAACTTAAAGGGCAGTGTCCCATATGTCGAAATCACATTGAAGATATCATCAAAGTCTTCAAGTCATAGCACGAGTGAAGAAAACAAAGGACAAGAATTTATTTTTTTTAACCATCATTTTAAAACCCTTTTTTTTCCTTTTTTTTTTTGCAATACCGTGTTATCTAAGTTAATGTCGGACAGCTATTCGGGGGGGATGCATGTGGAAATTACCTTTTTGCAATTTTCGCTCATACTTTTTAGGCCTTTCCTTGCAGATGCATCATTTAAATTTTTCTTGAGAGAAAGAGACAGCATCAAACTGTTTTATCAATGGATTTTGAAAAGGGGAAAGGTGCTCAAACTTAGAAAAATTTAAGTATCTTAAACTCATTTAACATGTTGTAAAGAAAAGTTTAATGTTGGACCCCATATATCAGAGGACATTGAAGCGTTTTTCAATCCTTCAATGAAAATTTTTGATTTGTTAGTTTCCAGAACTGACATAAGAGCTTGCTGTATTCAACAAATGGGATGTAACTCTTGACCTCATTTGTCTTTCGATCTGTCTATATTTCTCAATCTTCCTTGATGCTTGAGTTGCATCACTGGGATGTAATGCATCCCTGGCAAAAATCAAGAAAAACAGAGGTAATTGGGGAAAGCATGATTGGGAGAAATTTAGTCTCACTAATAAGGGAGTAATAGTCTATAGCTGTGGACTAGATTTTTGCTCAAATGATTTTTTTGTTGTTGTTTCTGTCTCGTTTTTTGGGTTTTTTTGTTTGTTTTTATTTAAATTTTTGGGGGGTTTTTTGAGGGGTTTTTTTTTGGGAGGGGGGTGTGTTTTGGTTTTGTTTGGGGTATTTTCTTCTACATAATGAATATTATGACCCAATACCAAAAAAAAAAAGAGAGAGAAAAAAAATCCCACGTGACACATTCTTGTATTGCAGTCTGATACTGCCATAGTTGACATTCCTGACACTGGACTATTTCCCCATCTCCAGTTGACAGTTATTACACCAATCTATTCTTATTTGATTAGTCTTGAGGATCATTGTAACAAGTTTTTTTTGTGCTGTGTATGTGATTATCGACGTCATCAAAAATTGCTGTTATTAATTATCGTCATCCTTTGTCTTTTGACAGCCTGTGACAGTCTTTGTTTTTAAAAAAAATCTTTCTTCGATTTCTGTCTTCCCGTCTTTTTTTTTGTAAGTCTTTCATTTTCAAGTTGAAATTATTAAACTGTTTTAAATGATATCTCTTATTTTGTGCGATACATTTGTAATATTGTAAGTATGCTATTCAAATTGTAAATTTTGCAAATGATGAAAAATTATATCTTGTACATAAATTTTATATTTCATTGGATTTGTCAATGCCTTTACAAGCTTATGATAGTTCTTTAGTACAAGCAGTTAAGTGCACAAAAGTTGAAGTGAAATAAAGTAAATTCCATCAAATTCACTCTAAGGAGATTGTTTTATGTTTTTTTAGTTCATAAGACAATGTGTCATACAAAAGGGTTTTATTTACCCATTGAGGTTAATTGTTTTCTTTCAAGGAATTTTAGCAGATAACATGGCTGTAGATAAATTAAAGATATTCATTTGCCTTGTATTCAAAATACAGTTTGTGACTATGATTGTTTCAAAAGCTTTTTATGAAATGTTAATTTTGCATTATATGTGATAACTCTTCTGATATCTTTTTTATTTTTTTTTTCACCATTTGTGAAGGACCAGGAAAATGTGCGTGGAAGTAAAAGCTTATCACGCACTGGCACTTATTTATTTTAATTATTATACGATCATGGAAATTAAGATAGATTGAGAGTCATCAACATTCGCAATTTATCCGTTATTGAAGTCGGTTGGTGTGCGCAAATGTACCTGGCAACCCTTCTCTGTAGCTTTAACTGAAAACATTAAAAATATGGAGTGGATAAATCACAAAATTAAAAGGCATATTTCACACATGTACTTAATTTGATAGTTATACTATCATGGAAATTAGGATAGCCCAATATGCATCTAGTAAAATAATAAAAACGTTGGTGTTGCATATAACTTCAGAGTTTTTGCGCCGAGCAGCATTGTACTCTCTGTAAATGTTTGTACTGAGATAAAATAGTTTTTCCTGGACTATATTTTTGTATGAGTTTCTGTTGTTTTGTTTTTTTCTTTTTGTTTTTTGTTTTGTTTTTGTGTGTGTGTGTGTTTTATTTGTTTGCCGAAAGCGAAGCAAGATGACAGTGACCATCCTCCATGTAGTACATTGTAGGACAAAACTATCGAGGTCACTTGCTAGTTGGATGGACTGAGAATGTTTGTCTACAAAGGGCGGTATAAAATCCTGGGTTGGGAATCACAGTATGTCATTGGAGTATGGCCACTGTTATCATGCATTTTTATTTTTATGAGGGATGTTTTTTTTTTTTTCTTGTAAATCATCTCTTGGTTGTGTCTTATGTCAGTATATGATTGATATTATGTATGAATCAGATCTTGTATGTGTAATGTTATTTACATGTATTAGATATTGTTAGTCAAATTACATACATAGTTTCATTTTCGGAAAGGTCCAGGTGAGGCCATGATTTTTGTCTCAGACAAGATAAAGAAGTACACTTCTTCTAGCAACTACTACTGTTCCCCCTTTTATCAATGCCTGTCATCTTACTTTTCCTGGCACTTAAATGACCCATGTGTGTTGCAAGTGCTGTTAAACAGGTCAAAACGAACAAGTTAGTCCGAGGCAAATCTTTTGAGCAATCAACTCTCAAAATTGGTCCAGTAATAAAGTCTGTAAGTGCGAGCAAAGATTTGCCAGTTGTTTTTTTTTCTCAACAGTCAGTCATTAATAATGGTTTGTTGACAGAGGATGTGTTGCAATTGCCATATTTAAGTACCTTTAACACCCCAAGGGGGAAGTAACTCTCTTTGTGGGCTGTTGAGAGTTCCTAGATAGATTTGTCTCTTTTTCATTTTAAATCAAAGATATGTTTTTACTATTACACCCAACCACAGTTTTGCTAAATCACTGTTTTTCATGCATTTGGGGGGGGGGGGGGGGGGGGGGTTAGAGCATAGTAAAGGTACTAATACTATCGGAAATAACTTTACAGCCTCTGAATTGCGGGGGGGGGGGGGGGGGGGGGGGAGTACTTCCTTGATTTTTAAACAGATTTTAAAAACATTTTCATAAGTATTCAGACAATAAAAGCATTTCACGCAAAATCTGTTGATTTGCAATGGATTTCATTGTCATATTTGTGTGTAAGCACCAAATGACATAAAATGAAGTGTAAAAGGTTTGTGAGTTGGGTGTGATAGTAAAAAATATCAAATCAACTAACTCAGTAAGACTGGATATAACTCTTGACGCCTGTATTAAAACATTTTAAAGACAAAAAAAAACTTGATATTACTTTCCTGATTGTGAAAGTGGGTATCCAATTTTAAAAGTTGTTGATGTAATGCAATAGCAGTGTGTGATACTTCTGTCAGTCTTTGTAGGACTTAAAGATGGTTTCAGATTAGTTATAAGAATATACTTCTGTGACAATCGTTGTGTGACTAGAAGATGGTTTCAAATTAATTACAAGAATATACTCTTGAAACAATCTTTGTAGGACTTAAAGATGGTTTCAGATTAGTTATAAGAATATATTGCTCACTATTCTTTCATCTCCCTTTTATTGGTACTCAAATGACCCAATTGAGTTGCAAGTCAAGCGCCATAAACTTCTTAAACCAAAACAATCAAAACCAAACCCCTTACTTGTGAGTCAAGTCAATAATGAATTTTAGCCATAAGAAACATGAGAAACGCTCTTCAACTTAATTTACATAAATCAGTACTTTAGATAGCTTGAGAATGGAAGTATATTTGAATTTAGAAACAGATCCATCAAACAAAGCTATTTTTACCAATTTTCTACCAATACTTTTAGTTAGAAAATCCGAGTCTGCTTGATAAAATCTCTATATACCAATTTTACCTTAGGAATAAGACGACTCCCATCTTTTCAGAAAGTTTTAAATATTTGTTTAAATCTAAAAAAAATGTTTACAACACCCACATTCATAATCAGTCACGTATTACAATAACTAAAATACGTTTTTGGCCAGAAAAAAAAACTAAATTTCACATAATTTCAACAAAATTAGATCACTCCCAACTTCTCAGAAAATTTTAAATCTTCTATATTCTAAAGAAACATTCTTATTAAAAAAATTTCTGGCAAATAGAAGGTCATCTCATCCAATCGATATATGAAGTATAAGATTTTTGGGCCCAAAATGAATAAGGGTGTTTTATCATTTTATAAGAGTAGGTTTGTATTTTGTTCAATTGAGTTAGTTGATTCATTTGTCGGATGATGGGAACAACAAAATGGTTGTTCTTATTAATAGTGGTAAATGATTTCTAATCTCTTTTCATGAATGCAATTTCTCACTTAACAAAAAACAACTGACCAGACTCTGTTTGAACATTTATCAAAATAGAGATAGAGAACAGTATTTTTATCATCATCATCATCTGGGTGGTGTTCCTGACCTCCCATAGTGGGCAGGGAGGTATTTACTATGTCTTCTATCCCCTATATCTGTTTTCCAACTTGCTTTCTGTCTTTGTCTTGGAATGAGATCTTGATTTTGTCCTGGCCCTGGCTGGATACCCTGGCTGAGAGGGAAACAGTCAAATGTATCTTTAGTTTTGGGAGATGATATTTTTTTCCTTGTAAATCATCTCTCTGTTATGCATTGTATTATGTGTTGTTTACATGTTATATATGATTTGTAAACATTTGAGTGTGTTCCTCTTAGTGGGGATGAGACATTTAGGTGATCTCAAACTAAGTACTTTGATAGTGTGCTCTTGGAATCTACATCTGTTTCCTATTTGATGCAATTACCCTTTGTCTTACCTTTTCTTGGATTCTTTAAATGTAATTCTATAACTTATTACTATCCCAATTTCTTCCTTTATAACTGGCGCTGATATGACCTTAATGTGTTGCAAGTGCTATAAAACCCTTAAAAACAAACATCATCACCATCATTATCTTTATCGTCATCATAATCATCTTCATCATAATCATCACTGTTTCATCTTCATTGTCATCATCGTTATCAAGATTATTGTCACCATACCATGTTTTGTTATCTTTTGTATTATAAAATATACTATAATGTTTATGAATAAATGTAATTTGGAAATTGGAATTCTTCGAAATTGTATTTCTGATATCATTTCAAATAACAAGCGGTGTGTATGTGTGTGTGTGTGTGTGTGTGTGTGTGTGTGTGTGTGGGGGGGGGGGGGGGGGGAACTAATGTAAGGTTTCATTTATCTTCCTATATCTGTTGTCCCTGATGGGGGCCCTCGACCTTCCTTTGTGGGTAGGAAGACTAATTATTGCTTCTGATGGGTTATATACCCCAAAGGGCGAGGAAACGTTGACACCCCATGGTTGGTGGACTTTTCATTGGTCCAAAGCCTTATTATCTCCCCTATATGATATACCTGTCCTTTCCATTTGGTTTTGTGTCTCTGTTATGAAATGCTGGGTGGGGTTCCTGACCTCCCATAGTGGGCAGTGAGGTACTTACTGTGTCTTCTATCCCCCTATATCTGTTTTCCAACTAGCTTTCTGTCTTTGTCTTGTATTGAGATTGCTTGGTTTTGTCCTGGCCCTGACCGAATACCCTTGGTGAGAGGGAAACAGTCAGATTTATAGTTAGTTTTGGGAGATGATATTTTTTACCTTGTAAATCATCTCTCTGTTATGCAATGTAATATGTTTTGTTAACATATTGTATATGATTTGTAAACATTTGAGTGTATTCCTCTTAGTGGGGGCCTGTGCTTGTGACTGGATAAGACTTTTAGGTGATCTCAAACTAAGTACTTCGATAGTGTGCTCTTGGAATCTACATCTACATCCCTATTTGATCCAATTTTCCTTCGTCTTACTTTTTCTTGGGTGCTTTAATTGTAATTCTAGAACTTATTACTATCCCATTTTCTTCCTTTTTACTGGCGCTGATATGACCTTAATGTGTTGCAGGCGCCGTAAAACCTTTAAAAACAACAATGGAAGAAAGAAGGCAATATAAATCAGATGTAGAAAAACATAAAACCTTAACAAAGAAAATAAAGAAAAAATGTAATGAAGCAAAAGAGAAACGGATAAATGATCAGTGTCTAGAAATAGAAATAAAACAAAACAGTAATAGCAAATTTATACATGAAAAGATAAAAGAAGTCAGTGGCAAAAGAGTATGTTCAAGCACAGGATGCATAAAAGCTAAAGATGGCAATGTTTTGATGGATAGAACAGATGTGTTGAATAGATGGTCAGAGTATATAGAGGAACTTTTTTATGATGAAAGAGAAAAACTAACAATAAACAAAGAGATAGACGGGCCACCAATTTTAAAAGAAGAAGTAGAAGCAGC
>NC_088361.1:119232801-119270301 GCF_034508935.2 Berghia stephanieae
GAGTTCGGGAAGTTTTGAGTGTTGGTGGCCGATGACTTGAGGTATCATCGAGACTTCCACTTCCGCTCGACACCAGGGTTGCCAGTTTGGCATTTTAAATGCCAGATTCCAAAAATCTGGCATTTTTGAAAACCGTTTGGCATTAGAAAAATCATTTGGCATTTGGCATTTTCATTTGGCATTTTCTTTTCTTGTATAGTATACTTCAAATGACACCTTTTCTTAATTATTTCTAAACGCGTAAAAACAAATCTCTTCACATCGGAAAACTTTGCTATTAAAACTGTGATGGATATTGTTTCTAATTTTTTTTTTGGAATTTTCTCTATAACTTCTTTGGACTCTGCACTTGAACCAGATTCAACAAAAAACATCATAAGAAACACGAAACAGTAAGTTTTCTTAATTGTCAATAATTATTTAACTGTTTACGTATTTACCTTTCATGTTAATGTATTTCTTTTTCATTCTTAAAATCCAACCGTGGTGTAGTGGTTTAGCACTTCACTTAGTAGTCAGTAGGTAAAAAATTACCCCAGCAGGAAATTTAGTATAACTCAAAAAAAAAAAAAAGAAAAAGAAAAGAAAACACGCAAGCCACCAGGATATGATAGTAAATTGTCTATCAAAAGTGAGTAGTTTTCTTTGTGGGGGTGGGAGTCAACAGACTTTGGCATCTTTTTGAGTGTTTTGGCATTTTTTTGAGTCTTCCCCTGGCATTTTGTTGAAAAATAATCTGGCAACCCTGATTGTTGCTGTGGACTGAAGAAGACTGCTGATTGCTGCAGCAGAATACAAACAAATGTGCACACTCCCATGTGCTTATTAACTTAATATAGGATTTTGACAACCTTTGTTGATCATCGTAAGTTGTAAGTAATATATATTAAAATCATCTCTTCGACTGCAGTAACTCTGCCCTATTTTTTCTCTAAATACTTTCGAGTAGTCTGAGCCATTTGTTTTGGCTCCTCCTACTCCTATTCTACTCGAAGATGAAGGAAGGTGAAGAATCGTACAACATATCTATAGCAGCTGTGCCAATGTTAACTCGGACTGGGGATAGGCTTTTTCTTATTTTTCGACTGATGTACAAGAGTTAGAGCAAGCAGCAGTTAATATTAGAGTATTGGAAAACAAGGTCACGGCTCATAAAAAAAAAGTCATTTGAAATGAACATATTGCTCAAAATAAAAAGGCTAAAGGCTGTCGTTATGGACAGACATGTCTGTCAATAACAATGGAAAATTAAAGCCAGACAGTGTTTCAGTGTGGAAAGGCCAGGCTTTTTTTATTGAATAGTGATTTCCTCTATTCGCAATAGTACTGCGAATACTGATTTCCTCTATTCGCAGTAGATAGATAGTACTGTGTTATTTATTTATTTCTATCTATCTAGATATCTATTATTATTATTATTATTATTATTATTATTTTGCATTTCATTGACGCTGATGATGTGTCTGTTGTTGTGTAGTCATGGTGGTGTTGATGAGGCGGTTGCGATTGTAACAGTTGTTAGCGGTAGTGATGATGACTATATATAAAAGGAGAATGGTTATGATGTAATGGTGGTGGCGGTTGCTGTAGCTTTTATAGCTGTGGTAGTGGTAGTAATGATGATGATGTGATGGTTTTGGTTGTATTGTCGGTGGTAGCGATGATGACGAGGAGGATGATGATGATGATGTAAAGGTGGCGGTGGTTGCGATAGTTTTGATAACGATGTGGAGGTTGCTGTGGTAGTAGTAGTAGTGATGATGTGGTGGTGGCTGTTAGTAGAGGTAGTTTATTGATGGTAACTTCCATTATTTGCAGGAACACTGAGATATGAGTCGAGTGATGGGAGAGAGAGAGAGAGATTCTGGAACTTTATGAAATATATTTAACTAACTGTAAATAATACAATAAATGGGGACGGAACTATTCTCATTAAAGTAATCTGACAGATAAGAAGCTAGATTTCAAGATATGAACATATGATCAAGTTGGAGAGGTGGGGATGGAGAAATTTTCATGGATTGGATTCGGGTAACAAAAACAAAACACAATCTTGTCAAGTTTCAGACTTGAAGGAAAAGTTGAAACGTTTAAAATCTCAATTCTAAGTCACACAAAATGTTTCTATCATCCCTCCTCTTCTTTCCTTCTCAAACTAACACTCATTCAACTTCAAGCCATTTGACAACACACCATTTTGAACAGAAAATACAGTGTTGTGTTCAGTGAGGGGACAACGGCTAATTTTCAGAGACGGGAGGGTGCTTCGTTTTATTATACACAGGCAAACGACAGAAAAAATTTTATGCAAAAGGAAAAAAGCCAAATAATCTGAAAAATACCAGTGGTTAATTTGTGTCCCAAATCAATTAATATCAAGTGATTTTTAACACAACATCAAAATAAATAAAATAGTACCCAACACCAAATCCAGCTTTTTAAAAAGACTGCAGCTATTCGGACTCGTTTCTGAATAGTCTCCAGGGGCTATTCGGACTCAAATCTCAATGTGCATGTGTAATCAACAGATTTTTCCGACCCAGTCTGAATAGTCTCCCATGGCAGTAAAGTTTTGTTTTTTTTGTTGTTTTTTCAAAAAAAATTTAATTATTGATAATTACATAAAATTAATGTAAATCAAAATTACGATTTTAGTAACTATCAACAGCTAATCTAATCCCTTTTTATTGGTAAAAAAGACAAAATCATAGATCAATTGGAAGTCCAGAAATTAAAAAGAAAAGAGTTAAATTAAAACTCTTCAAAAGTAACAAAAGTCAGTCAAAGTCACCACTTAACACAATGTCCTTATAGAATCAGAACAAAAATAAATACATCTACAGTCCAAAGTAGGGGTATGAGCTGAGTCAGTGTGATAAAGGCAAAACAAAATTTCTTCAGAATTCTTTTTCTGGGAAATTCCACGAAAATGTCAACCGAAGGGGTGTTTTACAAATTCTTAAGAACATATTAAAATTTGGTACCAATTTGTTGGAAAATCATTCAGGATTATGAATATAAGGATATTTCGTGCATATTTTTGGTACAGGATGCTTATTGTAGCTTTATGTAAGGGCATCCCCTATTTGAAGAACGAAAAGAATATTTTCTCAATATTATAAATCTTGCAACTTCTACAAAATTATAGCCACCTTTGTTGTTGTTTATTGATATTAAAACAATTATAAGTATCAGAAACCTATATAAACATTCAAATTTACGATTTTAATGAAATGTCCTCATCGGTTGTTTTAATGACCTTGGGAAATTGTATGTCAGTCCGTTACCATTAAAACAGTATTTTTTCATCTACGAAAGATGTGATTGTTGTACAGACTCACTATTTCAGATTTTCTGTTCTTACATGAATGGCTTTAGCACTGTAAGATAATTTTTCAAGAAATTTATCATTTAAGGTACTTTTGTTGGGTAACGGACTGACATTTTTAGGGTAACGGACTGACAGTAACAGACTGACTAATTCTATTTTAATTCAAAGACAATATATAAAAGTCGTTTTTTAAGTCCCAAGAGTAATGTCCACTCCAATGTGTTTCAACTGATCAAGCAGCCATTTTATAAACATTTGGATCATAAAATTTCAAACACTGGTCTTCAACATCAAGCCTGCTATTTTTCAATAGGTAAGTTAAATCTTTTAAAGCTTGTGAATCTTTTGATCACTTGAAGATTTTTGCTATGTTTGAATTGAGGAAAAAACACTGTTTATTGTTCTATAATATCCTTATGACAATGGAGCCAGTAGTGGTCCTCTGTTAAAGGGGCAAGAAGCCCTGGGAGAAAAAAAAAAAAAAAGAAATCAAACAATTAAATTAATGTGGAAAACTATTGAGTCACTGAGGCTTTAAATGTAGTGGGTCAGCTAGCTGTTTAGCTGTGTATAATGTCAATATTTTAGTTGTTACAAAGTAATGTGATACAAGTTAGAAATGAGTTTTATTTTCTTAGTTTTGCGGTATAATTTTTAAGACAACACGATTTGATTATTCCGATTTGACTTTCATAGCTTATGATGTAATTTCGCTCAATTTTCTTCATTCACAAGGTTCAAGATGCCTACTCTATCCATGGTTCAAAAGCAGAGGAATTATCAAGAAAGACTGAAAACTGATGGGCATTACATTGTTTAGGAAAAAGATAGGCAACAAAAGCAGGAGTCTCAAAGAAAACGTGGAAATGATTGTAAAGGACGCTTAAAAGAAATAACGGGATTTACAAGCAAAATGGAAAAAAAAAAAAGAGAAAAGCCGATCAATCTACAACTCCAAAAGAAAGTAAACCAAGCACACCTAAATCCACATCTGCCTCACATTTCAGCACAGGAAAGTAAAATACTGAATTCAACTTTGAGTCTACCATCCTCCCAAAAAAAAAAAAAAAAAAATTAAACTATGCCTGTGTTGCTAAGGGCATCCATCAACCAATGGGTTTTGAAATATTTTATTCATGGAAATGGGGTTTCAAGATGAAATAAAATAATTTGATCGAAAATTTCTATTTGGACAAGAAGTACTCTTGGCGAGCACCAAGGGAAAAATATTTCATAATTGTGAGAGATGAAAAAAGAGAAAGGACGAAAATTCAAAAAAGTTTCGTGTAAAAAAAATGAAAAAGAGGGTGTCGATTGTTAGTGAATTTCATCCAGGAATCAAAATTGGCTTAAGTTTATTTTGCTCCCTCAGAATCTCAGAATGTACTTCTAAGAGAAATCCCACAATCTGCATAAGTAAATTGTAACAATCAAGGATAAAATGGTCCAAATGATTATTTTTGAAGATCTTTCTCAGATCTTATATAACTGGCTTTCTGGTCAAGTGCAGATGAGGAAGAGGTTGACTGCCAATACTATCGACCAGTTTGCAGTGACGGTCATGGCCTATTGACAATTCCTAAGCTTGAGGAATCGAGATGAAATACAGAATAAAAATTAAGCTTCAAAAATAAGTACCAAAAGAATGTTAAACATTCCCCAGTTTTAAAGTCCTTTCTTATCTACATTTTTTTTTTTTTTGATAATTTAATTTCATAGTTGAAATAAAGTTGCCATTTGGCTGTGACAGAATAGATTTCAACTCCACGAATCATTATTTTATTATTAAATTTTTTCAAAAGCAAAGTTGGGATTGAGGTAATCAGATGTCACCCATCGAGTTACTCATCATGCCCAATGTAGCTTGACATCCATATAAGGAAGAGTATTGGTTTGATCAATCACACTGGGTATTCAGTGTTGCTCATAATTACATAATTGTTTCTTTGCTCTGGATTTTATGTAGTAACCGATTATTCTGAGTAATAAATTCAGAGGTGTCGTCCGTTACCATCCATTTGTCAGTCCGTTACCACACTTTTTCAAGACTGCAGATTCAAATTTTGGACAATCTTTTAAATATTGCTAGTGGGTTGTAGAACAACATCTCGTGGTTACTATAAAAGAACTTATTTGTTACTGGAAGGTTTAACTTCAGAAAGTTTGATCCATCTACATATAAAATTGAAAAAGATGGATTTTCTGATGTCAGTCCGTTACCAACATTATAATGTCAAAAAAATTCAAGTTGATTAAGATTCATCTTTATCCTTTTGATATATGATAAGGGCGGACATGATACATGTCCATGGGAAATATTAGCTCCATACAATAAATACATTGCATTTCAGAGCACGAAATGTATGCATTTTTGGTCTGATTTGTCAGTCCGTTACCCGTGGAATTTCCCTTCTATTTCTTTGTCAGTTCCACCCTCTGCTTACTGCCCACATTGTGGCCTCCTCTCCCCTGTATATGCACAGACATTGGAGTTTGAGTCCGAATAGCCACAGGAGACTATTCAGACTCCAGTCTGAATTTCCACATCATTTTTAAAAAAGCAAATGGCATCAATTATGTGTAATTTTTTTATCTTTTGAACTGAAAACGTCAAACGTGCAATTCAACCTTTTTTTTTTTTCAACCAGTAGGAAACTTATTAACCAGCAAATTGGTTCATAGTCCACCAACCATTAAAAATTTCACTACCTACCGACCTGTTAACTTTATTGATCTTCTTTTGTTTCTATAATTTGTTCATCCTAACCCTATTTTAATTGATGATAGGCCTTGGTGTTGTTCATCTCTCTACCGACCACACCTAACGGTGGATTTTACATCTTTTCCAAAAAGAATTAACATAGATACAGTTAGGGTAAAGTCGGGTAGTAATTTCGCAGTCAGTTTGCTAATTGGGCAACACAAACACTGACAATCGGTTTACCTGGCCAATTAATTGTATTTTTATGAAGTGTTAACGTAGATTTATATCTTAGCTTATGGCTCATGTTGGGCGCCCCAAGGGGTGCCTAAGTAAATAAGTAATTCACAAGAGTCCTTTTTTTTACTGTCACTGTTGTCAGATATTTGCCCCACATCAGGTAACTTCATCACAAGATTTTATACTTGGTTTTTCTCCCTACAAGAAAATATGGGGAACAATTTCAATTTCTTAGATGTTTTTTGTCCTCAAATCTCTCTACATTATCCGTTAGTGCCTATTTCCAGATATTTATTTGCGCTTAAATCAAGAGTCTTGATATACTTCAAGTGCCTTCCTGAGGTTGCTTGCTGCAACCAAAACCACCACCATTTCATCTTCATTGTCATTACCACCACTACTAAAACCACCACCACCTCATCATCATCATCAATACAACCACTTCTATCACAACCAACACCACCACCACATCAGCATCGTCACTACCATCACCATCCCCAGCATATCTTTTTCACCACCATCAACCTCAAATCATCATCATCATCACTACCCCCACAACCACACCATTTTTCATCGATACTGTCACTATGACTACAACTACAAACACCACCACCGCCGTAAATCATCATCATTACAACCACCACTTGTACAATCACTGCCACATTATTTTCATTACCTTCCTTACAATACAATAATCACCACCAGCATATCATAAGGATCTCTACCACCACATCACCAATCCTTCCACAGCTACAACTATAGTCATCACCACATCAGCATTACTACCACTAAAACCACCACCACCGCCACCACATCATCATCATCATCACTACAACCACAACCACCACCAATTCATCATCATCGTCACTACCACCTCCACTACGACCACATCATCATTACTATCACCACTACTACAACCGCCACATCACCATCCCTAGCACCACTACTACAACAAACAACTCATCACCATCCCTACTACAAGCACCACATCACCATCCCGACCACCTCTACTACAACAAACACCACCACATCATCATACCTGTCAAGATTACTACAACAATGACCACATCTCCATCCGTAACACCACTACTACAACAACCACCATATCACTATCACTATCACCAATACTACAACAACTACAGCATCACCATCCATACTACAACTGCTACAACAATCACCACGACAACACCACCTCTACCGCCTTACAACATAAAAACTACCTCCACTACTATAACCACAACACCATCATCCCTACCACCACTACTACAACAACCACCACCACATCACCATCCCTACCATTACTACTACAACAACCACCACCACATTACCATCCTTATCACCACCACTACAACCACCACATCACCATCCCTACCACCACGACTACTACAACAATCACCACTACTGCAACCACCACCTCAACGCCATCCCAAACACCAACAAATCACCATCCCTACTACAACCACCAACACATCACCTTCCCTACCGACCACTACTAAAATAACTACTTTGACATCATTAACCCTACCACCACTACTACAGCCACCACCGCATCACCATCCCTACCACCACTACTACAACCACCACATCAACATTTCATATTTTGAGAGAAAAAAAATAGTTGACAAAATGGCAGCAAAGGCAGAGTATGATATTTATGTTAAATCAAATGCATTGATATTTTCAGCTAAGTTGAAGAGAACGTTAACTGGAGGTCACCCACCAACACCACATCATTATCACTACCACTGCTACTACACAACCACCACTACCACATCATCATCACTACCATTACTGCAACCACTACCACTACGTCATCACCACCTCTACTACTACTACAACTACCACCACATCATCACTACCACTACTACTACAAGCACCACCCCACCTCATCATCATCACTATCACTACTACTACAACTACCATCACTACATCATCATCACTACCACTACTACTACAACCATTTCCACCAAACCTCCATCACTAATACAACCACCGCGACCATATCATAAACCTTACCACTACTACTACAACCACCACCAGCAGATCATCATAACTACCACTACTACTACAAGCACCACATCATCATTACCGCTACTAGAACTTCCACCAACACCACATCATCATCACTACCACCAGTACTGTAATCACTTAGGTTTTGGAGCTTTACTTCATTTGAAATAGGGAAACTTTGGGATTGTATTTGGCATTATGTTTATATATTATATTATAGTTCTAATCAGTTATCTATTTAGAGTTATACAATATGTAAACCCAATGCCAAATACCATTCCAATTCCCTTTTCTTGTGTGCGGAAATTCCTCCGAGTGGTGAGCCAAATTTGAAATTAGCGTATACCGTAGAAGGGATAATTAATTGTTTTTATCCTTGAATTTAAAAAACAAAACAAATCACCTTGAAAACTCCTTGAATTTCAAAATGGAATTGCTGTAGGAACCCTGAGGGGACATTTAGTGTAGGATTGACATTAAGTCGAAAAGTCAGGGTTGTCACGACATCTTGATAACGACATTTCATTTTGACGTGCTATAACTTTTTAAGATTTTACATTGGTTTCCAGCAATTTGAAGCAATAATTATTTACATCTTTTTTTTATATTTTATTTTTAAAAAACACTTTAAATGAAAACGATTAAAGATACAGTGCCCGTTATTTTGACTTACATTTAGAAGTGGTATATTTTCAGCCCAAAAAATATTACTTCAAAATATGGATGGAGATATAAACCGATGTAATAATCAACTTTTTGGCCAAATCTCTTTCTTCCACCTAAAACCTGCATTAAAAAAAAAAATAACCAAAAAAAAAAACCCTTACCATAATATGTCATGATCTAAATGAGTGCTTAAGAGGTAACTCGACAACATGCATAAAATAAAGATCTGAAGAATAAGGCCCCCAGAGTTTACTAGTTACTTTTTAAAAGAGCAAATGGCGATTTGTTTAAGATGATATGAATAGAAAGATGAAACTTAATTAAATGAATCTTCTGATAAATTAATGGTGATCACAGTTACAAATGGGAATATAATGACATTACGTATCTTATGCGATCTTGATGAGATTATAATAATGTTGGATATTGCGGGCTGACTTGGGGGGTTCCACTTCCAGTTTGAGAGTAGTTGCAGTTATTCCTCCGACTTGATAAATTCTTGACCGTGATTGAACTGGCAAAGGTGACAAGGGAAGCTCCAACGTCTTGATGGCGGAACTCAAAACAAGTGAAGTGCTCGACAAAATCCCAAGAGTAAGATATACATCTCGAAAACATCGATAATATGAGGAGTGGAATAGTATGGCCGTCAGGGCATAGGTTATTGAGAGAAGTGAGTGAGGAAGATTAAATCAATCAACTTTTATAGTAAGTGGCGACGTGACAGAAGGCAGAATGAAAAGTATTCAATAATTTGAAATTAATTCAAAGAGAATGCTATTAAAAGAAAGATGATCTAATAATATTAGATATATAACTGGAGTGAGATGAACTCAGTTCTAACTAAAATAAAACTTTAATAAAATAAATGTGAACAATCGTTACAGTGACACATGCACTGAAGAATCTTTTTTTTTTTTTTTTTTTTTATTTTGTTTTTGTATGGCTTTTTAAAAAATATCTTCATCGTATCGTCCTATCATACTTTACCACTTTTCAGATTGATATAAAAAAAAATCATAGTTGTAAATAATCGTTGTAGAGCATTACTCCTACCCAATGTCATTTATGATAGATGATAACTAGATAGATATCAATACCAGGGTCGATTACCCAATGTGTTGCTGAGTGTCAAGGAGTCCTCCGCAGCCATAAGACTCACGCACGGAGTCGGGTATTATTGATTCAAACAATGTCATTTTTATTCACGGAGGACCCAAACAAAATTCATACATTCAGTATGACCTGTTTTCAATACTGAATAATGTGTGATTGTGAGTGCGCTTGCCTGTTTTTGACTGACAGTGAGAGAAGGATGTAATGCGTTAACTGCAGGGGTCTTATTTTTTTTATTAAAAAAAAAAAAATTATTTGGATCACGAGCGCTGGTAATATATGAGAATACAATAGTTAACTAAACGGAATCCTAATATTATCATTATATTTAGTTTCGCAATACTTTTTTAAAGTAATCATTACGTTAATGCCTGTTTTCTTTCTTTTTTTTTCTTCTTTTTTCCAGTCTTCTACGTTTGTTTGTTCCTTTTTTTTCTTCTTTTTTCTTTTTTGTTTATCTTTCTCTCTTTATTCTGCAAATTTGCTACATTCCTCATCCATTCATAACGCATCGCCTTCATAATAGTATAGGTAAATTACAAGTAAGTGTCATTGAGTTGGTATTTTGTTTACGCAGTTATTATGATGTCTTCTTGCTGTCGCGGGCTGGTGAGCAAACACAATTGGCCCATAGTGTTGTGGTTTATATATTCATTGAGAAATGGTATCAAACCATTGATGAAGGAAAGATTATAGAACTATGTTTTTTTAAACAAGTAGGTCTATTATTTAAAAAGAGTAAGTGAATGAACGTCAGAATGGGAGGATTCGATATTCGCAGAAAAAGTATCTTAATTCATCAGGGTATAACTAACAAGTCTGCTTCTCCATTTCCAATCCCCTGGACGGAATCGAGAGGCAAGGACGGAGGGATTGTATTACTACTACTACTACTACTACTACTACTACTACTACTACTACTACTACTACTACTACTACTACTACTACTACTACTACTACTATTACTACTACTACTACTACTACTACTACTACTACTACTACTACTACTACTACTGGGTGGGGTTCCTACCTCCCATAGTGGGCAGGGAGGTACATATTGTGTCTTCTATCCCCCTATATCTGTTTTCCAACTTGCATTCTGTCTTTGTCTTGGAATGCGATTACTTGGTTTTGTCCTGGCCCTGATCGGGGTCCTGGCTGAGAGGGAAACAGTCAAATGCATAGTTATTGTTTTGGGAGATGATATTTTTTTCCTTGTAAATCATCTCTCTGTTAGGTATTATTATATTTGTTATAATTTATAATGTGAGCATTTGAGTGTATTCCTCTTAGTGGGGGCCGTGCTTGTGTCCTGATGAGACTTATTGGCGATCTCAAACTAAGTACATTGATGGTATGCTCTTGGAATCTACATCTGATCCCTATTTGTTCCCAGTTCCCCTTTGTCTTACTTTTTCTTGGATGCTTTAATTGTAATTCTAAAACTTTTTACTATCCCATTTTCTTCCTTTTTACTGGCGCTGATATAACCTAAATGTGTTGCAAGCGCCGTAAAACCCTTAAAAACGAAAAAAACGAAACTACTACTACTACTACTACTACTACTACTACTACTACTACTACTACTACTACTACTACTACTACTACTACTCCTCCTCCTCCTCCTCCTCCTCCTCCTCCTCCTCCTCCTCCTCCTCCTCCTCCTCCTCCTCCTCCTCATAGCACTGCGACTACAACAACTACTATTATTACTAATTACTGCTACTACTACTACTACTACTACTACTACTACTACTACTACTACTACTACTACTACTATTCCCATCTGTCTCCGACTAGTTATATTTTAATTATGTTATCTAACGCTGCTTGGATGTCTTACATAAAAGACCTATGGGCGGAAGGGTAGGAGTAATATAGATGAAAAAAGCAGTTTATTCCACTCTATCTCCCCCCCCCCCCCCCCCCCCCCCCACGGACCGCCCGCCTCAAGTTTATTTATCTTATAAAACAATTGACTTGCTTTGTCTATTCTCCTCTCTCCTCAAGTGGTGGGGGTCCTTAGCTGGGAGGGAGACACAAATGTATAGTTATTATTATTATTATTTTTTTTTGTTTTTTTTTTGTTGAGAGACTGTATTTTTTCCTTTGTAAATCATCTCACTGCTACTGTTATATTCTATTATAATTATTAGTTTTGATTACTGTCTGTTGTAGATTATACTGTGGAAACATTTGAGTATATTCTTCACAGCGGGACCCTTTGCTTGTGCCTGGATGGGACTTTTCATTAATGAATGTGTACCTACATTGTTGTATTGCTCGTGGAATATTCTGTTCTCTTTTTGGCCCAGTCCCCTTTGACTTCCTTTTTTCTTTGGTGCTTTTATCTTCATACCTACGACTTTCCTTTATCATCATCCTTTTTACTGGTACTGGGATGACACGAAAGCGTCGCAAGCGCCGTAAACTCCTGAACACACCTAAACACATCCTCGTGTGTGGTATTCTAAAGACATGTTCTACACATTTCTATCTTCTGAGGGTCACTATTCTTCAATCGCTTGGTGGCCACAGTGTCAAACTTTGATTTTCCTGTCAGTCAGAGTGGAAATATTACTTGATAGAACATTTGCATATTGCCCGAAACATTGTTGTCAGGTTTATTCATACATGGACACAGAAAAGAAATGTACATTCTTTGTGTTAAAGAATTTCGGTCTTTAAAAAAGTGCGACACATAGAAAAGGTAACGATGACTTTTGGTTTCAATGATTATCGAATATATCGAAATTTTATTTTAACATTAAGAAAATATTCCTTCAGAAAAATGGATGGGACGAATATGGGTGTGACCAAAGCGGGTTTTAAAAATAAATGTGTATTTTAAACACTATGAGAAAGCGGGGCATCGCGCCTTCTTGCCTGAACTGAACATGTTTGCTCTGAACCTATGTTGACATAGTGCCAGCTGTTTGGTAGGTTGTCGTTAAAATGGACAGTATTTAGAGATAATAAGGTAATGGCTTCACACGGCGACCATTCTTTACAATAGGAATGCCCTTTGCATTTGACGATGTTCTGTGGAGCTTGTATAATGAACAATAATTTCTTTTGTGATAATTTACAGCTATTTACAGCAATTGAATCACCCAACGTTGTTATTGTTGTGATTGTTTTTGTGTTTGATGTTCATACTCTTGTAACACTACCTGCTTTATATAGAGAGGGTGCGGTATTGGGTGGGATTGAATCTTTTGAACTCTCAAATAAACCGGAAAGGTCACTCTTGCAGTTTGTTTTTTGTTTTTATATAGTGTTTTCTCTCATTTTCTTCTGCCCATTGCCTATTGTTATTGCCCTGGAATGGATTCCTTGGTTTTTGCCATACCCATGAAAACCTTGGCTGAAAGCGAAAGTCAAATGCATTGTTACTTTTTTTTTTTTAATGAGATGATATTCCCCTTGTAAATCATTCTTTCTTTATTTACTTTTTTTTTCAACTTAAATCGTAACCATGTGTATATTTCCATCTTAGCGGGATTTATTTTTTTTTAAATTTTGTTTTTGTTTGCTTATGTTTGGGTGGAGCTTGACACGTTGATCCATGTTCTCTCTGTTTAAACTAGTCCCCTTTGTCTTACTTTTTTTGTGAACTTTTTATATTTTAAACTCTCCTTCGTTCTCATTTTTAATGGGGCCGAAATGACCTAAAAAGTGTCGCAAGCGCGATACCCTAACATCAAAGGACACAAAGATAGTTGCTATTTATTCTTGTCCGTGGTTAGAATTTTATGAAAACGTTATCCAAAGTGCTATCTAATTTTGAACTCATGTCCCCTCATTCCACAAGCCATTTACTTGAGCTGAGAACCACACGATAATCCAGAGATTTTTTTAAGACTTCAAGAAAGCCGAAATTAAGATAGAGAAGTGGATTCTTTGGTAACATACGTGCAGTAACTATAGTGTGTTGGACAGGTATCTTATTAATAAAAAGATTGTTAATTTACAAAGGTAAAAGGTAACAATGTGTGCCTTCGAAAATGAGAAGGGCTCGCTTTAACACGTTCTGAGTCGAGTTGTATACTAACGTATGCTCATAAATACATCAGAGTTTTTATTATTGTGTATGTGTGTGTGTGTGTGTGTGTGTTTGTGTGATGCTTTGCGTATGTATATGTGTCATATTATATGCTAGCGTTACATTATTTGATGAAGGCTAGTGTCTTGTTTATATAACTGTTTTTATGCAATCCATCTCTGGTATGTTCTTTGCCGTGTATCTGGCGGCCGATGGAAACGTCACATGAGAATGAGACAACTTACCTGTACTGACAAATGCGTGTCTTTGTGTACTCAAGGAGGATTTTCAAAAATTGTTTTGGTGAAGATTGTGAAAGAAGTAGGTACCTACCCCTAAAGAGTTCAGAATTCGTGGATGCTTAATTTTAAGATACCGGATTATTATCTATTATATGAGTGGCACGTTATGTTATAACTGTCAACAGGGATGTGTCCGAAACGGTCATCCTGTAGGGTTATGGGTCTCCACATTGATTCATTTGATAAGTCCTATGTTAATAATATCGTTTGGGCTCCTATCTACGTGCACTGCACGTAGTAATTTGCGATGCCCCCGACATGTTATAATTATAAAGCCGTAAAACCAAGACTTGTTTCGAAGTCTAGATGTCTCAGTTTTAAAACTTTTTTTTTTTTTTAAATTAGGGGCTCGTTTATGATTTTATATATTATAAGAGGTAAGCGTTTTCTTGTCAAAATGGAATAAAAAGGCGTTTAGTTTCGCCATTTTTTGTATAACTCTTGTTTCTTTTGATTGTTGTTGTTGTTGTTGTTGTTGTTGTTGTTTTCCTATCAGCTTTTGTCTTGCGTTTTGCCTCAACATTGAGGGACATTTTATTTTATATTATATTTTTGTCCATTCTGATCATCATACGCTTAAATATTTCCTTTTTAAAGCTGACAACTTAATTAATCACTTTGTCCTCGTGTTTAGAATATGAATATGATTTAAACGGTGGACCTTGCTATTAACCAGTTAACTGCCCTACTCTAGAAAGACACGTATTTTTAAAAAAATGGTCAGAATACTCGTCCTTCGAATGTGGATCGAATTAAATGACCCTCATCTTGGCAAACACTCTCAAACCTGGGATATCGCAAAGTCCCAGTTTGACAGTGTTTGCCAAGATCAAGGATCATTTAAATCCATCGATATTTGAAGGACGAGTTTTCTGGCCACTTTTGAAATATATGTTTGGTTTGCTATTCTTGTTGTTGTTTTTCTAGATTACGGCAGTTAACTGGTTAATAAGACTAGGCCCATGTTTCCCAACCAGGGCACGGTTTCTGTATCATGAAACGGAACTTAATTTCTATCCTTTATAATATAAGAGATCCTTCCACCAGTTCTAATAAAATAATATTTTTTTAAAAAGTGGCTATGACACTCGTTTTCGGATCGGAAGGTCCTGGGTTCGAGCCTCGCTCGGCGCATAGTTTAGTTCTTGGAAAAGATTCTTTACTCACACTCTCTCACCGTACTCAGGTGTAAAATGAGTACCTGGCCGTTAACAGCGAAAAATTGTAATATCGCCTAACAGGCGGCATGTCCCGTCCTACATGTTAAATGTTGCTGTTGACCAGGTACCCCTTGTAAAGCGCTTTGAGCACATTAAGTGGATATTGCCCTATATAAAGCTCAATTTTAAGCTCAATATAAGAGATCCTTCCACTAGTTCTAATATTATATTAGATAAGCCCCAGCTAACAAAAAACCGCGGTGTGGATGATAGGGAGGTCACTAAAATAACCAAAGTATGACGAAATCGAACCAATTCCATTGTACCTACACGGTGCCTTACAGACTCCACTAATTACAGTAGCTCATCAGAATTCACCATAGATTAGTCTTTTGGCTGTCTTGGTAATGGCCATTTGTTTTTATTTTCTTTCTTTCTTTTTCTCTGTCTTCTTTCTCTCTTTCTTTCTTTCTTCATTTCTTTTTGTTTCATCTTTCTTTCTTTCTTTCATTTTTCCACGTATACTTGGGTGTTTCTTTTTCGTTTGTGGTTCATTTGAAAAGAGTACGCCTAGGTTCATAGTGATTAGGTCAAGTTTAAAGTGTTTTTAATCAAAATGAATGATAACTTATCGGATATGACATGTTTCCTTAACTCACTCAATCCTAGAGATTTTTGCTAGTTTTCAAAACTGGAAAAATGTATCCAAAATAAGCATGTGCATAGATAGAGGTCTAGTCTTATTCAACTACCATTAACATGTAGAAATTAAAAACATTAGCTTCGAAACTACACCTATAATTTGTCTCAAAAAGTTGTAATAAATAGACATGGGATAAAAGTAACCTGGGTTAACTACGGATAGAGTCGGTGCTAAGGTTGAGTGAGTTAATTATAATCTGAATAAATGCATAATTTTAAAATATTTGTGAAGAAAGTTGGAATATTTTCCCTTTATCTTACACCTACTCATCTTATCTACGTCTGATTAGACGTCTCTTCATTCAGATAACCTTCGCTATCAGTCCTTGAACCGTTGTTGTCTTCTTGTCATCGGCAGAGACGGTTTACTTCATTCTTAGCACCGTTATTAAGTCATCCATTGGGACGTGAACACCCGGTGGATGTGAAATTTGGCGTAAACCATTGATGCAATACAATACTCTAGTGGCTGGATCAATTCATGTTCATTTCTTTTCCTTGAAAAAAAAAAAACCAAAAAAAAAAACTTGTCTACTTGCTTGTCTACCTTTTTCTTATGGGCTTCTGATCCGAGTTGGATTCCGATAGTTCAGTGATAGAGCACTCGCTTCACGGGCAAATGGGAAAGGTATCGATCCCGGTCTGTTAAAAAAAGTTATAAAGTTGTCCTTCAGGACCGATAGGCCCATGGAACATGAGTTTATCCCTGTTTCTATCGCGTGAAACGGATAATAGTATAGCAATTGATTGTTATACTTTGGATAGGGCACTAGTCTATCGCAAAGTACGTTCCGCTAGATCTAACAGACCCAGCTACCCAATTACTGCTGGGATCAGAAAATGTCTCGACTGCACCCGGGATCGATCACGGTCCCTTTGCATGTGAAGCGAGTGCTCTACCAACTGAGCTATCGGGACCTCCAGTGAGTATGTAGTTTGTTCTCTTAATATTTATACGATAAACTAGCGTTATTACCAAAGGGCAGTAATCAATTAATCAGAGCCTAAATGACAGGAAGTTGGTTTTAATAAAAATGGAGGTTAACGTGTGCATTCGGCTATAAAATAAAGGATCGATCATGTCCCTTATTTGTGTCCAGCACAGTCACTACTATTATAAAATAACGTTGACGTAAATGACATTTCTGCCGTACTCTGGAAAAAAACATATTTTAAAATTTGGCCGTCAAATATCGATCGATTTAAATGACCCTCATCTTTGCAAAAACACTCAAACCTGGGACTTCCGGGTTTGAGAGTTTTTTTTGTTTTGTTTTTTTTTTTTGTTTTTTTTATTTTTTTTTTTTTTTTTTGTTCTGTTGTTGCCAAAATGAAAGTCATTTAAATCGATCGATATTTGAAGGACGAGATTTCTGGCCAAATTTTAAAATATGGATTTTTCCAGAGTACGGCAGATTTCTCAAAGCTTAATGGTTTCTATGAGTGTACTGAACTCACAAATTAATCACCCCCACTCATTGGAACGTCTAGATGACACGTTTCTGTCCTTGTCATTATCATTATTCATTATGACACGAATTCAGGGACTGAATTAGGCAGCAATTATGCATTATATTCAACCGGAGTGTTTTAAAAAAAAGATAAAATAAGGGACGTAGATTATGTTTATGGCGAAAATGATTGTGACCTTACTGTCTCACGGTGGTACATGTATATTATTATGGGAGGAACTCTGCTGGAACTTAAATTTTAATGTGTAGCCACAATACGCTTCAACAGTCGTAACGTCACTTCCCTCGTAATGACGCATGGTAACTTAGTAACTGGCTCTAAACTAACGGAACAATGGCGGCCACCCTTATGAAATATTTCTCCGACGAGCGTATCCAGAGGGAAAAAAAATTATAAATCTGATCATGTTTTGACTTTTACACATTCTGATCACAAGACATATGAAAAGTTCTAGCCAGCATGAAGAATAAAAAGTACCGATTTTCTTTGTTTAGAACCACGATGGCCGCCGTTGCCGGGCGACGTGACATCAGACTATTGAATCCAATTACCACTGTCCCTTTAATCCCGGGTTTAAGGACCCTGTGGCTCTGAAGGTCTACTTATGACCCCTAAAGTTGAAAGCATTGATGAACCTCGAATATTGCTATATTTTCTAATGTCTCAGGCGCTTTAAACCAGTTAACTGCCCCATATTCTGGAAAGACTCGTATCGGAGAATTTGACCAGAAAACTCGTCCTTCAAATGATCGATTTAAATGACCCTCATCTTGCTGGGTGGAGTTCCTGACCTCCTTTAGTGGACAGGGAAATATTTGCTGTCTTCCATCCCCCTGTATCTGTTTTCCAACATGCTTTCTGTCTTTGTCTTGGAATGAGATTACTTGGTTTTGTCCTGGCCCTGGCCGGATACACTTGCTGGGAGGGAAGCAGTCAGATATATAGTTAGAGTTTTGAGAGATGATATTTTTTCTCTTGTAAAGCATCTCTCTGATATGCATTGTATTATTTTTGTATTCTGTACGATTTGTAAACATTTGAGTGTGTTCCTCTTGGTGGGGACCTTTGCTTGTGTCAGGATGAAATTCCTGTTTCGGCGTTGAAATTCCTCCGAGTGGTGTCTGAAAATCCTGTGAGCCAAATTTTAAGTTGGCGTCTCTGTTTAACACAATAGAAACTGGTATAAACTCTTGCTCCATGGTCCTTATGGCTCTGAAGGACTATCTATGTAGATATGATTCAAAGAGTTGAAACTTTTAAAGAGAATGAGATAGAAGGGGAGGTAGAGACTGGTGGGATCAAAAGCATGTGATTAATTTTTTGTTGGGATTCGAATGAGTTTCGTTCAAAATTGAAGAAAAAAAACATGTAACTCGTAGAAATCTTGCACAAAGCGAACAACTGTTTAAGACGGCCACTTTTGTGGACTCCTATAGGTGGCCGCCTTATACTAGTTCCATTGGTCAAGTCAAGGCAAGGCGCATGTATTCAAAAGTTCGCTTTTTAAAAACTAAAATCGTACATAAATTCGTGACAGCTTCGTGTCCGCTGTCATTGACGGATTGATTGGTTGAGATAACACATCTTCTGAGTTACGCAATGGGAATATCTAGATTGTATGTCTCAATGAGAGTTAAGTGGCTTACCTAATTTTCGTTTGGTTTGAATCATGGCAATCTAGAGAGCATTGGTTTGAATATAATCTACTTCGTACCCAAGTCGTTGATCCATAATGAAATGGTGTAAAGTGACAAAACATCTTTTTACGTTTTGACCAGAAAACCTTAACATCCGATTATGTCAATCGATTTAAATAAACCCTTACTTGTTAGAAATTATCACATCGGAACATATCTCTCTCTCTCTCTCTCTCTCTCTCTCTCTCTCTCTCTCTCTCTCTCTCTCTCTCCTCTCTCTCTCTTCTTTCTCTCTCTCTCTTTTCTCTCTCTCTCTCTCTCTCTCTCTCTCTCTCTCTCTCTCTCTCTCTCTCTCTTCTCTCTCTCTTCTTCTATTTCTTCTCCATCTCTCTCTCTCTCTCTCTCTCTCTCTCTCTCTCTCTCTTCTCTCTCTTTCTTTCTCTCACTCTCTCTCTATCTCTCTCTCTCTCTCACATATATATATATATATATATATATATATATATATATATATTTATACGTCCTTTCTTTTCTTTTCTCTCCCCCCCCCCCCCCCCCCCCCCCCCACACACACACACCACATTACATCCAGAAAACGCATATACTCCTTATATCCATCAATTAAAATAACCCCCAAGTGGTCAACAGTGTTAATTCTAAAACCCTGGACCTCAAATTGACATTTTATTTTTGCATTTTGACCCGACAATTTTAACACTCCCAATCAATCTCCATTAATATGATCCAACCCCCTTCCAACTTGTCAGAATGTCTTTAACCGGAGACTTCCAAAAATAAATTTTAAAATCCTAATCCTGAGACTTCACTTCAAAAAAGTCTAGGTTTTAAGACATGTAGGCAAGTTGGAGACCATTTTAATTGAACGATATGTGTTAGTGCATGACATAATCAGTCGGAAGGTGGAAATTTTGGATTTGCAATTTATTTATTTTTTCATTTTCTGAAAGAGTATGTTCCCCAGAGCATTTTAATCTTTATTTGAAAGTAAATCGGGTGATTTTTTATGAAGTTATGGTCAGATGAATGGGAAAGGTATCCAGCAAATTTTCTCAAATTTCATACTTTTTCAACTTGACTAGCTGTAAAAAATATTTAGAAGTGAAATTAAGCTTTGATATTTCCCGAAGATGTAAAAAAAAAAAAAAAAGGGGGTTGATTTAATCATTTAGGAGAAGAACTCATTTTGGATAATAATTGACCTTCTAAGTAAACTTGGCAATATCTCAGTTCAAACCTTTTCGCCATCCGACTGATTATGTCATTCACTGTAATATATAAGTAGGAAGTAAACATTTTCTGTCCAATCTATATAAATAGCGTTTTGTCGACGTAAGGCAGAAGTTTTGGCACTTTGAACTCGTGGTCAAGTATTCTGCCTTTGTTTTTAAAAACACAGTACATGCAGTGTTAACTAAATAGCCCATACTGTGTTCTTTAATATAACGGCAGTATTATTGTGTGGCCCGCTTTCCTATTCTGTCGTACTTTGTTTTAAAAATAAAAATTGGCCAGAAAACTCGGCCTTCAAATATCGATTGATTAAAATGACCCTCATCTTGGCAAAAACTCTTGAACCTAACTGGGACTTCGGCGAAGTTCGTTCCAGGTTGCACAGTTTTTTTTTTTTGCCAAGATGCCGGCCATTGTAATCGGTCGTTATTTGAAGGACGAATTTTCTGGCCATAATTTTAAATATACGCGCTTTATCGGACAGAGTACGACGGTAGGGATTGGAGTGTCACTTAGAGTGCTGGGAATTGACATTTATTATAGTAATAGTAATAGGCAAAATTCATTGTTGTGTCCGTTTGTGTATCCCGGCTGACACTTCCTATCCTGCGTCGATAGGTACTGCTGAAGAGCATTTTTTTGGATAAGGTTTAGATTTAGAGTGGTGGTCACGTCTTCTCTGTTGGGAAAATAATATTATATTATTATGTAAGTAATTTTGGATACGAAATATATTTTGTTTCCACTTATAATCGAACCGCGTTGACCCGACCTGAATTCCAATAAGGATAATGTATTGCACGCTGTCTACCATTGATGTTATCATCTCTTTTATTTCATGTCACAATATTCACTGGATTTATGATGAAAAGTTGTGATGATTCATTTGAGTGTAATGATGTCATTTGATGATTGCTTAATAGTAATGGATATGGCATTCGCCTTTGGATTGAAATGTCGGGTTTTTCTCATAATTACAATCAACATTTATTGTGCCTGCTCCATCCACTTTTCCGATGTAATGACAGTCAGTACAGGAGTAATACTTTTATGGTTTTTTCTCGATAGTCTTTCAAATCTGGGGACTCGTGAGGATAATATATTTTTTATTTATTTTTTTTTTTTTTGCCAAGATGAGGGTCATTTAAATGGATCGATATTTGAAGGACGAGTTTTATATATATGCGTGTGTGTGTGTGTGTGTGTGTGTGTGTGTGTGTGTGTCTTTCCAGTGTGCGGTAGTTAAATGGTTGAGGACAACCGGGGAGGTCAGAGTAGTCAGAAAGAAAAGAAAGATAATAGGATTCAATAGTCTGATGTCACGTCCGTCCAGCAACGAGCAGCTTGGTTCTAAACAAAGAAAATCGGTACTTTTTATTCTTCATGCTGACTAGAACTTTTTCATATATGTCATGTGATCAGAATGAACAAAAAAGTCAAAACATGATCATATTTTAATGTTTTTCTCCTCTGGATACACTTTTATGCTCGTCGGAGAAGTATTTCATAAGGACGTCCGCCATTGTTCCGATAGTTTAGAACCAGTTACCTATGCGCCATTACGAGGGAAGTGACATCTCGACTGTTAAACCCTATTGCAATGCGACGTTTCGATGTCAATATGATGATGCTCTACCGACTGAACCACAGAATTATCCCTTTTCCCCTCCGCCCATTCCCCCACCTCATGTTTTTGTTGGTTTTTTTTTGTTTGTTTTTTTCTTTTTTCCAACAATCGGAATCATAATGTTCACCTTTATTGTTATTATTTACAATTTACCTTTACAGTATAGCAGCTGTCGCCTCTTTTCACTTTTATTATAGCACTGTCATAGGTCAACAAAATAGTGAGAATTACCGTCATATATCACTCATTATCTTTATGTTTATTACCTAGTCAGTTGAATAGCAATACAGCTACCGTATCAGGGTTTAATTACCTATTTATCTGTTAACACAAAATGTTAACAATTACTGAATTTAGATAAAGAACAAAAAAAAAAAAAACAAAAAAAAACAAAAAAAAAAACTTATTTTGCGGACCGTTCTTGTGGTTACTTGTTTTGTGCTTTGTTGCTTTGTTCCTTTATTTCGTAGATGCAAATGAATTTATGTGAACTCTCAGGAAAGTGAATAATGATAATACAATAATTAACTGATGTGTTAAGAAATATAAAAAAAATAATAATTAAGTGATATTTTAAGAAATATATTTTAATAATTAACTGATGTGTTAATAAAATTTTAAAAATTAAATATAAAATAATACTTAAGTTATGTTTTAAGAGATATGAAATAATAATTAAGTGATGTTTTAATAAATATAATATATTGATTAAGTGATGTGTTAAGAGATATAAGATAATAATGAAGTGATGTTTTGAGAAATATGAGATGCCAATTGATGTTTTAAGAAATATAAAATAGTAATTAAAGTGATGTGTAAAGAAGTATAAAATGATAATTAAGTGATGTGTTAAGAAATATAAAATGATAATTAGGTAATATGTTAAGAAATATAAAGTGAAGTATATAAGTATTGATAGGTGTTTAGATTTAATGTGGTCTCTACTGATATTACATTTTCTTTCTGTTCTCTTTTTATTTATTTATATCTCTATTTACTTATTTATTTATTTATTTTATATCTTTTTCATCACGTTCTACCTAACAGCGATTAGTTAGTATCAAGTTTCTGTATGTGTGTGTGTGTGTGTGTGGGGGGGGGGGGGGTATTTTTATTTTATTTTTCAATCTGGAACCGGTGATCGATTGACTAAATAATGAACCTCAGTTAGCAACATAATAATGTAAATAAAATCGTATTAACAATAATAATTATGGCTATTATAATAATAGTAATAATAATAATAATAATAAGTGAGCAAATTGGGGGTTAATAATCTTGCTCAAGGAGAAAAAAAACGAAAGTGCCTGAAGCGGGGCTCGAAACCGGGACCTTCCGGGTCACAGTGCAATGCCTTACCCACTCGGTCACTTCGCCCCCAATAATAATAATAATAATAATAATAATAATAATAATAATAATAAAAAATGCGACGGTGATTATGGTTATAATAGTAATGATGGAGATGATTATTATGATTATTATTTTCATCATCATCATCATCATCATCATTATAATCACTATTGTTGTTATTAATGTCGCTGTTCTCGTTAATAAAAAATGTGATCTCACACAAATAGAACACAAGACAGGCCAATGAATTAAAAAAAAACCCAAACACAACGTAATTCTTTTAAAGTAATCTGCCGTTGTCTTTTACCATTTGTTATAACAGTCACGAGAACGCTCTTAAACATGGTAAAAATAATATGTTCTTTGTTGAAAAGCAGCTTGAAGTGGAGTATTTATTGTGTCACCAGCCGTGAGTCACCCGGGCGTTTTTTTTTTTTAAGAAATAAGTTACCGTAAACGATGTGACGATCATTCATTACGAAGTACAGACCTGTTCCTAGTATCACGAAAAATGTGTGGCTTCATCTGCTGAACTGCATAACATGTAGGTACGGCTAGTTGTCCTAGTCCTAGTGGTATGACACTTGCTTTCGGATCGGAAGCTCCAGGGTTCGAGTGCCGAGCGGCTCATAGTTGAGTCATTGGAAAGGCCTTTTACTTACATTTTCTCACCGTCTTAAGGTGTAAAATGAGTGGAGAGAAAAATAAAGTGAGTAGATGTGACTCTTATATAGGGGAACAACACAAAACAAACAACGTTTCGGCCCTTGGCCTTCGTCAGGAGACAAAAAACACAAACACAAATATGTAAATTTACAAAAGATATGATATTTTGTAAATTTACATATTTGTGTTTGTGTTTTTTTGTCTCCTGACGAAGGCCAAGGGCCGAAACGTTGTTTGTTTTGTGTTGTTCCCTTATATAAGAGTCACATCTACTCACTTTATTTTTCTCTCCATTTTACTGGCTCATTTAGGCACCTCTAGCTTTTGTAAAATGAGTGCCAGGCCGTTAACAGTTAACAGCGTTGTCTCTATTCGAAAAATAAATATTGTAATATCGCCTAACAGACGTCATGTCTCGTCTTCCATGTTAAATGTTGCTGTTGGCTAGGAACCCCCTGTAAAGCGATTTGAGCACTTTTGGTGGATACTGCGCTATATAAAAGCTCAATTAAAAAAAAAAAAGATTCCTGTTGAAAAGAATAGTTTTGTGTAATAGCATACATTCAGGACTTTAGAGCATTTCTGATTCGGCGGAAGTGACGTGTACTTATTTGCGGGTCTGATAACCCAAAGTGTAATGGGGTCACTTTTGTAATGGAATTACTCTCAAACCAATGCAAAGTATGGTCCATTACGACAATGTTAAATCAAGCCCATAATTGCGTTATCTTATCAGACCTGCTAATATTAATATGTGCACGTCTGGCGGAGGGCAAAAATTGTTGATTTATAAAGTTATTTATATTGAGTTCTCACCCCCCCCCTCTCTCTCTCTCTCTCTCTCTCTCTCTCTCTCTCTCTCTCTCTCTCTCTCTCTCTCTCTCTCTCTCTCTCTCTCTCTCTCTCTCTCTCTCTCTCTCCACTCCCTTCTATTGAAAACAACGAATTACTGAAATATTAAGTGTAAAGGTTTGCCTAAGTGTGGTACTGGTATGGCCTTATTTAATTTGAGATTCCTATAACATTGTGCAATGGTTAACTAGTGTGCATATTATGTGTAAGTGTGTCTATGTCAATATATTATATTGTTATAAATGTGTAACCAAATGACAAATTGCCTACTTTTTTGAGGACAATAAAGATATTATTATTATTATTATTATTATTATTATTATTATTATTATTATTATTATTATTATTATTATTATTATTATTTATTATTATTATCATTATTATTATTATTATTATTATTATTATTATTATTATTATTATTATTATTATTATTATTATATTATCATTATTATTATTATTATTATTATTATTATTATTAGTATTATTATTAGTATTATTATTTACACCACATCAATGGGTTTTTGTCTGCTTTTTCTTCTTTTTTTTTTAAATAATGAAAATCGCTGAGTTTGAGACAGCCACACCTACACCACTAGGCGGTGCCATACTAAATTAATAGGGAAAGCCCTTGTCACAACACGCATGTGCTGTGAGTGGGCCCCTTTTTTTTTTTTTTAGCACGCGGCCTCAAGGCTCCCCATAGGCACCCTCAAGGCTCTAACTCAAGATCAAGACTCACGGCCGCGCCTCAGGGTGAACCTGCGTCGTGGATGTCCGCTTTAAGGGGTGGAGGTTATATGGTTATGTTATGTTAATAAAAGGCCTATTTTTTAAAAAGCTATTTATATTTCGGTTGTGGCTTGATAGGGTGGATTTATAAACATTTTTTAAATCCATATTTCAAGGTTTATAATAACCCACGGGTACATAACATTTTTGCTAAGCGTCAATTAGGTCAAGTAGCATGTCAATTTTAAATCAATTGGAAAATTATCAAGGTGGCTTTTTATCTTATCAAATTTGATTACATTTAACATCATTCGAATACCCGCATACCAAGCCAATATTCCGTGTGTAATATCCATAATAGCTATATTTCAGTGTATGCTGTTCCCCTACTTCCTTTGATATAATATTTCCACATTTCAAGTATCGACGACTAAAATCACAATCCCCTTTATTAAACCGCCGATATTTCAGTGTATTGAAAGGTGGGACAACAAAACTGCTGTACTCCGTTGTTTTGTTTTGATTTTTAATTTTGGCCATAAAATTCGTCCTTCAAACATCTATTGATTAAAATAACCCGCACCTGATCAAAAATTCTCGTCGACAAATCTAGAGTTTATTAACCAATTCATGCGATGCGTTTAGGAAAAATAATTACAATATCCGCCAGCCGGTCATAACGCACCAACACACAAAACTATGCGTACCTGAAATTAAACGTTTAGTCTGATTGATTGATTGATTGATAGAATTTAGTGAGAACTAATCATTAAAAAATGGCTGTCTAAAAACAATAACATAGAGTTGAGTGACGTCAATTTAGTTCCATCTAAAAAACAATAACATAGAGTTGAGTGACGTCAATTTAGTTCCATCTACAAATATTTGAAGTAAAATTTTTCTGGCCAAAACTTTTTTTTTAAAGTGTTTTGTCAGAGTGCGATGACAATTGGGACCCATCGTCTCAAAACAGTGTTATGTCCGGCGTGATAATGACGTTGAAATTGTAATTTATAATCAAAAATATGAAACTTGGGATACATTTATTTGTTTTATTGAAGAGCATGGTTATAGTTTCATTAACCATTTAACTATAGTTCTACATGTCAATAACAGCTGTCCTTCCTCGCTGACATTTCTGTTTAACTCACTCAATCCTAAGGATTTTTTTGCTACTTTTCAAAATTGGAAAAAAATGTATTTAAAATGAGCATGTACATAGATAGGTTTATTCAACTATCATTAACATGTAAAAACTAAAAGATAATACGCCTATAATTTGTCTCAGAAAAATGTAATAAATAGGCAAGGCGTAAAAGTAACCCCGGGTGTACTACGGATATAGTCGGTGTTAGGGTTGAGTGAGTTAATCAGTTAACTATCGTACCCTGGAAAGACACGTCATTGACAATTCGGCCAGAAAACTCGTCCTTCAAATTAAATATCGATCGATTTAAATGACCGTCATCTTGGCAAAAAAACTCTCAAACCTGGGACCTGATGCGTCTTTCTAGAGAACGGAAGTTTACTGGTTAACCTTCTCCTTACCAGCCATTTTCAGAATTTTCCCCAAAAACTTCACACCCACCCATCACAAAAACAGATATAACATCTTATTCAAACATAAAAGCAACAAGCACATTCTATACATAATATTGTTCGACAATATGAACTCTATTACAGAATGTCAAATTTTTATAGCTATAGCAAAAAGAAATGAAATCTGGATGAGAAAAGTGACGGTTGCATCATAACAAATGTGACGATTTTCCAATATGTGGTAAGGAGAGGGTTAAAGTGCACAAATCCAAAATTAAATTGTTATATTTCTGATCATTTTTACATTGTAATTACTTTTTGTCAACAACTTCATCCCGACATAATATCAGTTTTGACGCGGTGAGTTGGGATATGGAGTGAAGGGGAGGAGGGTGTGGACGCAGAGGATGAGAGTCGAGAGGGGGGAGGGGGTGTTTTGTTATTCGAAATCATCATCATAATAATAATAACATGTCAGTTTGTAATAATCACGCTTGATTGTTTATTTACACAGTAAAAGGGACTTTGTTTCATTTTAAAAATACTTTTAAAAATAAAACAAAAGCAAAAAAAAAAAAAAAAAAAAAGAAAGAAAAAGAATAATAACAGAGGCACTCAGTTGGAGTTTATTATATCATTATCATTACTGTGGTTTGAATTAGTATTACACTGTCATATTTATTTATCCCTGCTCGTGTTTTACTTTGGTTTTGTGTACTTGGTTCGTTTTTTAAAAAAAAATATTTCAATGCGAACTAGCGATTTCTAAGTTTTTGAAATGTAATGCATTTTGTAGGTTTTTTTTGTTTTTTTTTGAGAATAGATCGGTGTAGTTCAATGTGATTGTTTATGTGCAGAGAGGTTTATATGTTTAATGTACAGATAGATGTGTCTGTCTTTCTGTCTGTCTGAGAGAGAGAGAGAGAGTGAGAGAGAGAGAGAGAGAGAGAGAGAGAGAGAGAGAGAGAGAGAGAGAGAGAGAGAGAGAGAAGAGAGAGAGAGAAACTTTTGTATTCTTTCCTTCTATTTATTCATTTAAATTGTTCTTGCTTTTCTTTCTTTCTCTCAATCAGATGATGAGACGAGTCATGACATGAAAGCAAGTCCTTTTATTACATATAATTACTTGTCACAAGATAATTTGCAGACGTGTGTTTTTCAAATTAATCAGGAATGTTATCATTGATAATCGAATGTTAAGAGTCAAAAGTGTGTTGATTCAAGATCATTGACACAGACAATTTCCACACACCCAGTCTTTAGTGCATTCAATCTTTAAATGTTTTATGCCTTCAGTGAAGTTTTAATTTTAAGTCCTTAATCATCAAAAATCAAGCTCCACAATATTTACCTGATTTAATATATTTTTGAATATTTCAAGAATTTTTTGTTTATAAAATTAATATTTGGTTAAAGAATATACATAAAGCAGTTTTCATGATGAGGAAAGTTGACGCTAACGAGGAAGATGAGAGCAGTGTTCAGCTAATCACCTTTGGCAAAAGGGACCATTCGGACACACAGAACAAGGACAGAAATAAATCACAGGCGTCTTATGATGAGCCCTGGTCCCACCCTACCATTTTTGAATATGAGTTTGTTGTCAAGCCTAATGGAGTGGCAGGTAAGAAGCCAATCCACGTTTTGCTAAGAAATTCCATTGTATTGTTTTTGTTCGAGAATTTGATTTTATATGTAAACATGCATATTTGCTCTTGAAAATCACACCAACAAAATTAGAAACATTTTCTTCTATTTCTCACCGTCTTTTCTCTTCTTTTCTTTCCCATCCTTTTTTTCTCCATCTTTTCACCCTCCTCCTCATCGTAGCTGTCATTATCATCATCACCATCATCATTGTGCAGCTATCTGGTTTTGTGGTATGACACTCGCCTGCGAACTGGAAGATCCAGAGTGCGAGTCTCACTCTGAGAGGTGCATAGTTGCGTCCTAAGATAAGGCTCTTTACTCACATTCTCTCTCCATACACAGGTGTAAAATGAGTACTTGGCTGTTAACAGTCTGTTTCATATAATAACATGTTAAATGTTGCTGTTGGCTAGGGACCCCTGTAAAGTACTTTGAGCACGTTTAATGGATATTGCACTATAAAAATGCTGTTTTGAAAATCATCATCACCATGGATCATTAGTTAATTTTTGTCACCAAAGCCCCCACTATCTTTTACTTTTCCAGCCGACCATGGTGCTTCAGACAAGGATGCCTTCTTGCCAGTCAAGCTCGATCCCGGGCTTGATGCCTTTTCATCCTCTGCCACCAGCCCATCATCTGATACAACCAAACTCATTTACGAACTAGAGCGACACAGCCCACCTGACAGGTGGGTGTATAAAATGGTGGAAAAATAATATTGAAGAATTATACTTGAAATATTTATAAGTAGCTCCTTTTATTAAAAAAAATGTCGAGCACTATTATTTCATGTTTTGTTTTTATAAATTATATATATATATATATTATATATTATATATATATATATATATATATATATATATATATATATATATATATATATATATATATATATATATATATATATATATATATATATATATATATATATATATATATAATTATATATATATATATATATATATATATATATATAGTTTATAAAAACTAAACATGAAATAATATTGCTCACCTTTTTTATAAAAGGAGCTATTTATAAATATTTCAAGTATAATTATGAACAACTTCTACAATATTGTTTCGTGCATTCGCTCTCATCATTGTATAATTTTTGTTAGAGAATTTGATTTATATGTGAACAGGCACATTGGCTGTTGAAAATCACATCAACAAAATAAGAAACATTTTCTTCTATTCCTTGCCCTCTTTTCTCTTCTTTTCTTTCCCATCCCTTTTTTTTCTCAATCGTCTCATCCTTGGTCCTCTTCTTCATTCTTCTCATCTTCCTCGCCTCCCCCCTGTCCTCGTCGTAGCTGTCATTATCACCGTCAACATTGTGCAGGTATCTGGTTTTGTGATATGATTCTCGTCTACGTCTGGATGGTCCAGTGTGCGAGTCTCACTCTGAGAGGTGCATAGTTGAGTCCTAAGAAAAGGCTCTCTTTATAAGAGAGAGAGAGAGACAGAAAGAGAGAGAGAGAGAGAGAGAGAGAGAGAGAGAGAGAGAGAGAGAGAGAGAGAGAGATTCTCCATCTCCATTTACACTCTCATTCACTATCCCGTTTTTCTTTTCTTTTCAACAATCCAGATACAATCTCATCTACATTATCATGTTCATTCATGGTATAGCTGTTCTCATTCCATGGAATATGTTCATCAATGCCAAATCTGTGAGTATCATTCAACAGTTCACTGTCCACCTAATAGTGCAGACTTGCTGGGTCTAATATCTGGAGGAAAGTACTTTCATGATATTACCTGCAGTTGGTAAACAATTATCAGTGCTGGTTTCACAATATGGATAGAATTTGGCAATGTTAATTCGTTGCCTTAAAGGTCACTTATAATTGCTATGAAACAGATCACTAAAAAATAAAAGAGAGAGAGAGAGAGTAATTATATCTCTAGTCAGAATTAAGATATTTTGATGAAATAAAAAAATAAGATAAAGTACTCAGATAATGTGGATGAGTATTTATAGAGAATAAAAAGAAAAACATCTATTTTGATGAAAGTGGAGGTTTTTTTCATGGTGCTACATTTATGAAACTGTGCTTACCTTTTCAAAAGCCAACAATTTTGCTTTCGTATGTTTCAAATATGTGTCGGTGCATGACATAATCAGTTGGAAGGTGAATTTTGGATTTGCATTTTTTTTTTCATTTTCTGAAAGCATATTCTCCCCAGATCATTTTAATCTTTATTTGAAGTAAATAGGGTGATTTTCATGAAGTTATGGTCCGATGTATGGGGAAAGTATCCAGCAACTTCTCTCAAATTTCATACTTTATCAACTTGACTAGCTGTAAAAAATATTTAGAAATTAAGCTTTGATATTTCATGAAAATGTACAAAAAGGGTTGATTTAACCATTTATGACAAGTACTAATTTTTGAAAATAATTTGACCTTCTATCTAAACTTGGCAATATCTTAGTTCGAAGCTTTTCACCATCCGACTGATTATGTCATTCTCTGTAACATTTTCACAATATCTCCTTTACCCGTAAATTTCTGTTAACTCCCTCAGTACTTCGAAGATTACAAGCTAAATCAGGGTAATGACTCTTCAGCTTCCTTGCAAGACTACCGGGTAAATTTCATGAGTTATGTTGGGATGGCATCTCAGTACCCCAACTTCATAATGAACATCATTAATCTGTTTGCACAGTGTGGAGGGTAAGTCATCGCTAATGTACATTCATAAAATAAAATTGATGGAATGGGCAGGGCATTGGTGTGGGATAATGATCAAGAATTGATTCTTGGAGAAAATGCCAGAAGAAAAATAAATCCAAACTGGTAGGGATTCTGCAATGACCCAGTATTTTGCACCAATATTTTGTCTAAGAAAAGATTGAAGTTTGTCGAAATTTTATTGGATAGTGTAGGTGCTCCGAGGACACAATTAAACCTGTGTTACAATTCACTTCATTTTTTGGGAGGTAAAAATATAAATAAATAAAAGGATTTTTCCCTGGCCTGGCCAAAAAAAAACAAAAAAAAACACAATATATATGATTAAGAAATTGTTATAGTTAGTGTTTTGACTCGCTTTGTGCAAAGTAACTTTTGACATTTTTCTTGAAGTTTCTGATAGTTGCTCTACTTTATCAACAATTATATCACTCAAACCAGATAAGAAGTCATGGAAATTGATAAAATTTTCAGAAATAATCACTCCTTAAGTCATACAAATTATCAGTGTAGATCAGATAAGCATCTGTAACTGTCATTGTGTCTCTAAATTGGCAAGACATAGTCTAGTCATGAATTTTGAACAAGGGAGACAATTCATTTTGATATACGTGTTGCTTCTCCATCATGAAGAAATAAAGGGAGACTTCATGATATATAGTCATGACTTTGTGGCTATGTGGTCTAGTGGTATGACGCTAGCTTTCGGGTCGGAAGGTCCTGGGTTCGAGCCTCGCTCAGCGCATAGTTGAGTCCTTGGAGAAGGCTCTTTACTCACATTCTCTCACAATACTCAGGTGCAAAATGAGTACCTGGCTGTTATCAGCGTTGTCTCTGTCCGAAAAACATTGTAATATCGCCTAACAGGCATCACTTCCGGTCCTAAATGTTAAGTGTTACATTCGGCCAGGGACCCCTTGTAAAGTGCTTTGAGCATGTTGAGTGGATATTGCGCGATATAAAAGCTCAATAATGCCATGTTTGTAAATTATGGAACTATCATATTGTGGCTCTAGATAGCTAAATTAGGATAGCTCCTGAATCACAACCAGAGGGGCCAGTATAGAATTGGATTAGAGCCAGTTATATCTGAACCTTGCCGCTGAGTTTTCTTGGTTGATGGAAAGTATTTTGCAATAAAATAACATCCTATCCAAAGGCAAGCAATTGTTAATATCGAGCAATGTTACAAGAAAAGATTTTCCTTCGCGAACCTCATGGCTCTGAAGTACCACTGCAATGCAAATTTTAAAATATTTTTATCAACACTATATTTTTGGACATCTTTCTCTTTCTCTTCATCCAGTAACACGTTAGGTCTGAGAGTTCTAATGGGCATTATCACCAGTGTCATCATCTTCATTGTCACCGTTATCTTGGCCATGATTGAAACAGATGAGTGTAAGTGTCTTGCATCTATATCTAAGCTGTTTAACCAATTAACTGCTGCACTCTAGAAAGAGTATTTAAACATTTGACCAGAAAACTCGTCCTTAAAATATCGATTGAGGTTCCACTTACATTTATACTCATTGAAAAAATTACAAATGGTACTTAATGAACATAATTTTGAAATATTTAGTGGAAAGTGTATATTATTAATATTACACATTGGCTTTGGAAGAAATGTTTATGACTAAAATGTTAAAATTTCCTGTTTGAGTTATAGTTTGAAGACAGATTGAGATGAAATGTTGACATGACACCCAAAATGATCAAAATTAGGTTATACGGACAGAAGCAGTAGATACACAGAGATTTACCAGAACAGCATATTTGGTCTCGCTGCCATCCTACCCATGAAGTATACAGAGAATCAAACAGCTGCTACACACAAAACAGAATATTTTGAATAAGGAAAAGAGGACAGTAGGCGGTGGCTGGCTTATAAGACTATCTCTCACAATAAAAGTCTTCATTAAACTAGAAAGCTTTCTCACAAAACTCGTTTCTACTTATTGAAAGCTCTTACTCTCACCTGATTTGAATAGTGCAATGTGTATTAATTGCTTTACCCAAGAGGCAGGCCCAATTTTTTAAAACTATGAGTTCAAACTATCAGGAAACAATAACTTAATCACTTCCTCTCTGTGCCACAAATTTCATCTCCAAATTTATACATTATTTTTGTCCTTTGATTTTTGCAGGGGCAGAACTTTTCTTCTGGATAACCATGGCATCAGTGGTAATACTTAATTGTAAGTTACTATGGTTATATTCTAATTTTTGCTTTAAATTTTTTTTTTTTTAATTTGTTTGTTTTTATAAATCAATCTATTTATATTTTGAAAAACACATTCGACACCTCTAACCTATCTGATATTATTTCACTGTGAATCAGAAGTTGAAAATCAAATTTAATTTCAAAATAGATTTGGTGATTTTTGTTATTTTTTTATTTTTATACAATGACTCATTTCCATAGGGTTTTATTCTGTCCATGAAGGAAATTTTGTTATAACTCCTTCAATTTTCTGTCTTTTTTGTCACAGGTGCTGCAGGGATTTACCAGAACAGCATATTTGGCCTTGTTGCCATCCTACCCATGAAGTATACAAATGCTGTCATTTTTGGCAATGTTAGTACCATTTATTTACACATCAGACTCATAGAGATGGTTTAAGTAGAAAAGGATTAGTTGTTTTGAACATTATAATCTAATATTGTAATCGTTCGGTTTTTATTTGAGTGAAATTTGAGAGATTGATCTTGGGGAGTCAATATTCATTCTTTATTAGGGCAATGACAAGCTTTTTACCATCTCATCCAGTATAAGCTGTATGTGCATCACTCATAAAAAATAGAACCCATCATTTCTGTGATAACATCAAGGATATTTCAAAACAATCAGTTATGTTCATTTCTGTAGATGAAATATCATGGAAGAAACTGAAACAGGGAAAAATTTATTCGGGAATTAGCAAAGCATATAAAAATCAGGAAAATACAGAAAGCGTTTCGCTAAAATAAAATTGTGATTGACATACTGCTATGAACAAATAACCATATGTTTAATTGTTATACCTTGTGGATAAATCTACACCATTAATGGTAATCGGTAGCGTATTTTGCAATGTCAAGACCCTTTTAAAACATGCTTTATATCATATTTTGCTCTGAATGACACCCATTAACTGAAATGCATAATTATTGTACTTGACATTTAAATTTCTCAATCACTTAACACATTTCAATATAGATCAATGCAACTTTCGAACACAATCCTTAAGTTTCCCAATGATCTATTATCTTGTAGAATAACGCTTGTCCTATAGAAACTGCCAAACAAAGTGGTCTAGTGGATTGAGGTCTCGGGAATGTGGGAATAATTCAAAAGTCGTTCTTCAGATGAATTAATCATCAAATTTGATGTTTGAGCTGTTGCACCATCTTGTTGAATTCATATAAGTTCTTTATTGTACCATTTTGTATCAAAGTAGTCCAAAAAAATTTTCAACAGAGCGATATAATGAATGACATTAATCGTATCTGTCTTTCCATTCTGTTCCTCAAACCAAAATAACCCTATGAACCCATACATGCAAGGCTACTTAAAGGTAAAATATGTTGACTTTTTTATGAGCACAGTTTAGTGTATAGCTAACCTAATGTTATAAACTCGAGACACAACCTTAATTAGAATAGATTTTGTCATGAAAAAGATGGGTTCTGTTTTTTGATCCGTTTTTGTGTGTGTGTGTGTGTGTGTGTGTGTGTGTCACATTGTTTTAAGGCATATGGACAACATTAAAGATAGTGCCAGTCTATGCAACATCTTAATATGGCATTGACTGGGCATCCCATTTAATTTTCAACTAAATCCATTAATTTCAGTTAGCAATGGATCAATTCATAAACAATAAAATAAAATGTTTGTCTTAAATCTGAAATATTTTCTCACAAGTGCTTGTTTTTTTCATGTCTGTTTTTCAGAATATCTCAGGAACTTTTGTTGCTATTTTAAATATCGTTGTCCTTGTTTGTAAGTATACATATATATACTGTTTTTATTGGTAATGATTGTCCCCATACTACTCCAGTATTCGTTTTCTTCTCATACAGGAATCTGCAATTAATGATATCAGAGAAAAATATACCCATCAGACTACTAAATTTCTATTGAAAAGAAGAAAAACAAAACCACAGGCATCAAAAATTCATTGTCAGAAAAATTCATACCCATCAGACGCCTGACATTAGCATATATACAAAATTGTGCGATTGATTAAGCTATAATGTCCATTTTTGTAGGCAAAATTACTATAAACATAAACAGGAAATAGCTCATGTATTAGGTTGATAGAATGAAAAAAAAATCTGAAAAATAATGTAAAAATGGATTTCACTTGTGATGCCACATGATCCGTTTTTAATCCTTTTTCTGTTATTTTCTTTCTCTGGTTTCTCCTGGCACTTATAGCCCCATTAGTATCATACAAATGCTGGCTTCATTTACTTCTTCTTTCTTTGTTTTTTGTTTTTTTTGTTTTTTTTTGTTTTTTTTTTTTCTTTTTTATTTGAAGCTAAAATAATATTCCATCCAATAGTTGACCTAGTCTGTGTCGTGTTTTAGCCATTTTTCATTCTCTCTTTAAAAAATTTTTTTTATGTCAGCTATATTTTAATCATGTTCAATTTTGTTATGAAATTATGGGGATTAAATATTTCGAGTTGTTTATTTTGTTTTATTTATTAATGTTAAAAATATATTTTTAACGTCAAAGACAATTTTAGCTACTGTAAAACACTTTATTTTGTTGATTTTCCTGATATCAGTGTCGTCAGACCGTCGTACATCAGCCATCTACTACTTTGTTGTAGCCATTGTCGTCCTCATGGTAGCATTTGATGCCTATTTCCTCACATCACATTCTGTAAGTTCCACTTAATGGTGTATGCATTTTATTATTGAATTATATATAATCACTTGTTGCATTAAGTCCTTGCAATGATTTTTGAGAGTTACTCCTCTCCTTTTTTGTTTGTTTGTTTTTGTTATGTTTTTGTTTTTGCTTTAGGGGGGTTCGGGTATGTTTGGTTCTTTTCAGAGTTTCATCAATGAATTGTAGGTATTTGAAATTGAACTGATTTGAAAGGGGCATGTCAATCTGAATGTGAATATCCTTTAAAAAATGAGACATGCAAGTACTGAGAATTCAGGCACAAATAGAAATGGAATTCAATATTTGAAATTAATATTTTTTATTTTTTAGATGTAGGTAAGAATTTCTTTTTCAGTACAATGATGGAGTCATTTGGGATGTTTGTATCAACACTCATTGATATCTATTTTTAGTATTTTTTCTTGATTATTGACTAAACTGAGAGTCTTTCCTCGGAAGGCTCAATACAAAATATTAAAATTTATAATTTCTATTTTTCCCTTTAAAAAAAATTGCTGTCGACAGTAATATCAAAACTTACTCTTTACATTTTACATTTTGGTAAATTGATTTTTTCTCCTTTGGTAAGGTTGCATGACTTTTTACTGTGACAAATTAGGGAGCAGACACTGGTGTAAGATAAAGCTCTGAAAAAGTGTGTGTCAGACAAAGCAATAAAGAAGAATACAAAAGAAAAACCATCCCAAAAAAATTCAGTCTTCCTCGACTGGGAATGGCTGATTTTTTGGCATGTTTTTTTTTCATTGTATTTTTCTTTCTTGCTTCGTCTGCCACTGTTACAAACACACTTTTTCAGAGCTTTACTTTTTACACAAATTGATTGTCTTGATATTGTAATATTGCATCT
>NC_088361.1:119275301-119292801 GCF_034508935.2 Berghia stephanieae
TTGAAATCCGATCCTCATGGGAGGTAACAACTTATTATATGGATGGAATTTTGTCACCCATCTCCAGCATGCAGTATGTGTAGGGCTTTGTGGAATTCTGAGTGCTAGAATCCAGTAAGCACTACTGTACAGCATCTCAAAGATGTGCAGTGATGACATTATCTAACAAGCACTGAGCATGGAATTACAACACCAAAGACCTTCAGACAAATGAGAGATCCACTTTTTATTGAAAAGTGACATGATTAGACAATTTGCTTAACAAAATGCTTCGTTGCTCGGTAGATTTGTAATTGTTATAGTTTTTTTGAGATGAGATAATCTAATGAAATAATAACTTTGTAGGTGCAGGCAGATATTCCCTTTGCCATCTTAATTTTCAGAATCCAATTTTAGACTTAGAGACGCATAAATAGAAAACTGGCAAACGAGGAAACTCTGAAGTCTGAAACAGACAGAAATCAACTTACATGATTGGAAACATTAATATATAAAACGGACAATAAACAAAGGCTAAACAAGTATTTGAATTTTGATTGTAAACAACAAAGTAAACTCCTAAAAGGAGTGAAATGTGAATGGAGATCATTTTTGATGTTTTGAGGAGATATTATACTCAAGAAATAATGCTTTTAAAAAAGTAATATTGGCAATACAAAGTGTTTTTCAGAGTAGTGTTGATTTAACTTGTATAATTTATTTGTTTAGAAATAAAAGTGTCAAGCCTCACAATCACAAATTTAAAAAATATCTAGAAAACTCAAATTCATACCTCACCAATGTCCGCTAATTATCAGGGCAGGGACTATATATCTGTATTTATATATATTTTTTTACAAACAATTATCCTCTACATGTTACAAACTCAATCTTTGAATTTTGATTTTTATTTCTTATTTTATTAATAACAGCATGCCATTAATTTTAACATCAATGTTATTCATATAGCTTAGTCTTTACATGTTTTATTTTTCATTTTTTGTTTTTGAAAAAAATTAGTTTGCCTAATGCTAATTGTTCATCAATATGTTTTATGTTTTCTTAACCTTTTATATATTTCTTGGATAAATAGTGCTTTGAATAACATTTTTCAATACAAGCTTAATTCTATGTCTACCCACAATTGCCTGAAATATCTTCCCTGGTTTATCTGTTTATTTTTTCAATATTTGATTTATTGCTTTATTTATAAATCTTGTCAGGATGGTACCTCCTAACTTAGCTGCCATTGCTGGTATGATGATGGCACTGGGTTTGGTTTTCGGCATTTTGTGTGGCGTCAATTTCTCGCGTGTCTTTGGCATCTTGGTGGGATCTGGCTGAGAGGATTTTTGGTCTACAATGTCAGGGGACTGCCTTGTACCAGGAGTAAATCTACCCTTGATTTATGCTATTACATCACTATAGAGACGACACGGTGATAGAGTCTATCATCACAAGTGTGTTTTTGTTTCCATATAATGGGAAGGAGTAAGAAAACATGTGCCTTTCTCTCTTGTCTGGGGTAAATTTGAATCACATAAACATTTGTTGTACATCATCTGATAATGACAATAATATTCAAGTCACTCTACTAGGTAAAGAATGTATAGCAGTGAGAGACTGCCAGACAGAGATTAGGTATGGTTAACCATTAGAGGATAGGCTTCAAATGCATGTGACATACAACCATTAAATGTTTTTTTTTTTAAGTAAACGCATCTCGGACAAATAGTGTGCACAAAAAAACAAAAGCATAATGAATAAATCAATCTGAATAAACCAAAGATTTAAAGTAAATAGTGGCCTGAGAGTTGAACAAATTTTTTTTTTTTTACTGGTTGATGAAAGAGGGGAGGGGGGGGGGAGTAATCAGATATTAATTATACAAGGCTTTTATAAAAAGTCTTTATTGAATTTTACTTTTTGTAAGTGGAATATATTTGGGGTAAATCCATGACAATTTAGTATACCTGACTGGCCCCACAATGTTCTCTGCTCACATTTTCTTTAAATGATTTTCGGTGTGAAAGTTTCATTTTCACAACGTGATTCTATGTGGAGAAAAACGAAATCTTGTAATGAAGTGTAAATCAAAATTTTGTTCTTTTAATCCCATGTCAATATGCATCAAAAGGTTTTTATCTTTTGTTTACTGTTGGAAGAAACAATGGTATGAGTTAACAAACCCCCTTTGTCTTTATATGACAATTAATTACTTCAGTGCATAAGGATAGCGTTTCTGTTACTCGCATTCTGAAAATGGCAATAATATTTTTATTTTTTTTCACAAAAGATGTTTTAACGTTCATATATTTCAGAGTTTTCTGTTAATGCAGCATTGATGCTAGAATACAACATCTGTCAATACGAATTCCTCTGCTTAAATGGATGGGCTCTATAAAATCTCAGCTGTTTAACCCCACACAAAATATTTTGTAAATATGTATGTGTTGTCCTACTTTTATTCAACCATTGATTTCTTTTTGTTTGTTTTTTGTATTTTGTTGGGTTTTTTTCTCTTTCTTTGTGTTTTAATATCATCCATTTATTCTATTTAACCAATAGGCATAACCCGCTGCTTTAATTTATATTAATCATATGTGATGGTGTTTCGTTTTATTTTAAAAATTATTTTTGTCTTTTTATTTTTATTTTTTTCAGAGAGAAGTTTATTAATGTGCTGCCATTTTCTAAAACATCCAATAAGATTGATTCAACTTTGAGTTGAATTAAAATTTAATGTCTGAATTTTGAAAGTGGTGTAAGGAATTTGGAATATGAGTATATCTTACCGTCTCATGACACTCAACAATTAAAAAAAAAAAATATGTTTGATATTTTTTCTAATAAACTTTTGTGCAATTTTGAAGAGAGAGTAAGATTACAAAAAGTGAAGCAACGGTGATGTTGGATCATAAACAAGGTCAACCAATACTTCTTGCTGCAGTTCTCAACATGTACTTTCATTTTATATACCAAACTAATGGAGTTTTTGTCTTAATTAAATTAATTTGTCTTTCCTCATCTTTTTTTTTTTCATTCTTAGATTATCATGTGATGTTTGTTGTAGTTTTAAGTTGATTCCAATAAAAGCAACAGTGAAATGGTTGCATTGTGCGAAGTTTTGATTTAAGGGTTTTTAGAAACATAAAATTAATTGTTGTTGTTGTTGTTGATTTTTAAGTTAGTTTTCTTTACTTATTGTTTTCTTTTCATTTGAATTTTTGTTGTTGCTTAGAATAGTCTTAAGCCTGATGCAGTATTTTTTTCTTTACATTAGGAATATAAAGAAGAAAAAGTCAACATGAACAACGTCACCCTCTAAATTTTATAGACATCAAAATATGTCATGGTCATGAAGTGTTACACAGAATGTTTATTTCAGTTTTTTAAAAACAAGATTTCTCTCTAAATTGATATCTCCGAGCTATTTGCTTTTATCAATTTTCTCAACTGTCTAATATTTAGCAGAGTCTGTAAAAAAGATTCAATTTGACAACGTCAGATATAAGTTTTTGGGACGCAGATTACTGGAAAGTGGTATTTGTTAATATAGGATGAATTTTGGGATATAACATTTACTTTTTCCCTTATCATTTTTTTTTCGTTTACCAGTTAGTATGAACTGGAGCCAATTGTATCGCCTATTAAATCTTTGTTTTATTGCTAACCAACCCTTGATATTCTATGTAACATGACTAATTATTGGTGTTCTTGTTTTCCTTCTTTTGCATGACAATAGTGTTAAAATTTGTGTCTCCGATCAATTCTTTATGTGATATACTTTTCATTTAAAAACTTTACACCTTGTCTCAATATATGTTTACCTTGTTTTTTAATTTCTTTTATTGTTTGGAAAATGAATGAGTGAATCATTGCATCCTTCTATTGGGTGTTTTATGTTCTTATCATAAGTTACAAATGTTATTACATCTTGAAGCTCAAAAAGAAGTTTTTTCAAATTGATAAATTTGAATGTAGGCTTCGGTTTAAGCAACAAAGACATTACTGTGTATGTTTGGGGTTTCCAATCCATCAACAGTGTGGATGGGCAATAAATTTGATATAAAACCAAATTATACTTTTGTGCATTTGCGTGTATTTTCCACTATTTTGATAAAGGGCAAACCCAAAATGTCATGATGTCGATTTGAATGGTGCTCACATTCAACTTTGTCATTTCTTTTTTACTCTTATTTGAAGGGAGATCTCTGAACCAATGGTTACTGAAAGTGGCCTCAAAATTACAAATGAGGAATGCAATAAATATCCTATAATATATTTCCAAAATTTCAGTTCCTATTTTTATATTTCATCAATTCATGCTTTACATGAAATTTTGTTTTACTTGAACAATAAAGTGTTCGTGATTTGGGATGATATTATAACCATGATTTTATACTCTTTCCCATCACCTTGTCCTCAAATCTTTTCCCCTAGGTGTGTTCCTTTGCAACAGTCATCCATAGCTGGAATGATGATGGCTCTTTTTCTCATTCTCGGCATTTTGTGTGGCATCAACTTCTCTCTTATTTGGTCCAATGTGTAAGAGCTCAATCAATGCAATTTTAGCTCACAGCTGCATTGTTGAGTATCAATAGGCTACTTAAAGCTATGGAATACGAAGCCATTGAATAAAAATGAATAGAATAGCTTCAAAAAAGAATAATGTCAAACCAACAAAGTTGAGCACAAAACATGCCTTGTTACATATTTTGTTCTTTAACTCATTCAATCCTAGAAATTTTTGATACTTTTCAAAATTGGAAGAAAAAAAATGAATTTAAAATGAGCATGTGCATATATATTTTTATTCAACAATCATTAACATGTAAAAACTAAGAGCATTAGCTTTGATACTGCACTATAATTTATCTCAGAAAAATGTAATAAATAGGTATGGGATAAAAGTAACCCGGGTATACTACGGGTATAGTCGGTGTTAGGGTTGAGTGAGTTAATGAAGCTGTTCTGTTTTTTAAAAAAACCCAGTAATTCTTAATGTTTCAAACCTATGAAGCTGAGTTCAAATACACCTTGTTCTTTAATGAAGCTGTTCCATTCATTTGTATTCAATATTTCTATGAAAACCTTATCTCACATACCCTTCCAATAACAGATAGCCATCAATCAAATTTTAAAAGTTGGAATAAAAAATTTATCATTTATTTTATGTGATCAAAAAAAAGTTGTTTTTTTTTTGTTGTTTTTTTTTCTTTTAGGGATGTAAATAAAATTAGAAAACAAAAGGCAGACTTAAACATGAATTAAATTTTTGAACACTCATCTGCAAATAACATGAACTACACTCCTGTCCTAACAGATATTTTATAGATGTAAGAAAATATTGATTTATGCAATATTGAGGATGATATTAGTGCATTGTTGTAAGTGTAGCTTTTTTTTACACTGGAGAAGATTTACTAAAGAGTTACTTTTCGATTGATAGAATCAGTGTGGTGTATTATAGTTGGCCGGTGAAATTGGCCAATTGAAAATTTTTCTTAGCATCAAATCCCCAAATATGATAGAGTTAATAAAATGTCAGCATAAAATAAAAGTCCCATTGACATATTGTTGATTTGGAAGTTTATGTTATGATATATGAACTTGATTCAGGATTGTGGTTTGTTGTCAGTTTATAACAATATTAATGTTTGTAAATTCTAGTGGAATGTTTCATCGTGGATAGAGAAACTTTTTTTGGTCAATAAATGGCCAATTCCTTACTACTTTGTTATCAATTATTACACTCACTGCCTAAAGCTCCATAGACAAATGTAGTATCCAGCGATTAATTAAAATGGAACTGGATCAGCTTCAGAATTTAAAATCATGATAGACATTTTGGTGCTTCTCTGACTTTTTTCTGGTAAATCATTTTCCTTAGTACTAAGCGATATAACATTCAAATGTGTTTCATTTAAAAGGGGTTCTATGTCTAAGTGGGACTTTTGAGTGGATCTGTTATCGACATATCATGAGAAAATTTTGCTCTTTGAGCATATTTTATCCTTTCATTAAAACTGAATGTGTAATTATTCCATATCAGACATAAAGACAGGGATTCTTATAAAGGTCATTTGTGATTATTCTTGGAGAAAAAAAGTATGTTTCATTTTTATTTTTTTTTGATTTATTTTTTAGTCTCTTGATTTTTTCTTTTAATTTTTTTTAGCCCTACGTTCTATTAATTGTATTCTATCGATAGACTGCAGAAGATACAAAATAATGCAGCCAGACTTGTTACTCTTAAAAACTCGGGAGAGCATTTTACGTCTACTCTACATGACTTTCACTGGCTCCCTGTTCTAGAGAATAGAGTACAAAATTCTTTTATTCTATAAATGTTTTACTAATGTAGCTTCTCCTTATAAGACCTTATTGAAGTAAATACACCTAGTCGTGTCTTACGATGAGAGAATCTCTTTTAATGAACGAAATAAACTGCATTCATAATTTTCACCAAAACGCTTTTAACTGTGCAGCTCCACATCTGTGGAACTCTCTCAGTTTTAGAACAAAATCTGCTCCTAGTGTTCTAACATTTAAGAAGCATCTTAAGACTGAGTTATTTTACAGGGCATTTTATGATGTTTTTTTGTTTTTTAAAATATACATATGTGTGGGCCTGTGTGTGTGTGTGTGTGTGAGTGGGTGGTTGTGCGTTTGAGTTACTTGTAAAGAGCTGCAGAGCACTTTTAAGTGGATGCTTAGGCGCTATAAAAATACATTGTTATTATTATTATTAATGAAAAACAATGGGCATGTTTGTATTTCATTTTATTTGGTACCCATTATTAGCTACCATACAATATTGAGATATGGGCATTGCTCAAAATTATATTTAATGACATAATTGATTGGAATCTTCCTCTTATTTTATTTGTTGTTATTTTTGTCAGTGAATGTTACATTCATATTTATTTTATTCAAATAGTGCTGTTGTGGTCATCAAAAAGGCAGTCAAAACTAGATTTTCCACAATCCTTTAAAATATGAATACTTTATTACACAACAGTTGTTCATCTAGCGGCTGGTTATAACTCGTAATAGAATGTATTTTTCTTTAGGCAGATTCATAGCTTTTTTATGTTTCATAATTATGGATTTACTCTGTATTGAATAAATTACAGAAAACATGTTCTTTCAAACCTTTTAGGGGTTTTAGCCATTAGTATAACACTAATACAGAAAGTTTGCTTTTGGTTTCAATCATAAACAGTGACCAAATCCCCATGTCATTTTCTAGTGAGAGAATTTCAACTTCAAATCAAGTGACATTGTAAACATTTGTAGATGGTTAGAACCTCAAGTGTCACTTGATCCTGACCTCCCATAGTGGGCAGGGAGGTACATGCTTTGTTTTCTATCCCCCCAACCCGTTTTCCAATTATTTCCTGACGTTGTTTTGGAATGAGATTATTTGATTTTGTCCTGTCCCTGGCTGGGAGGGAAACAGTCGAATGTATAGTTATAGTTTTGGAAGATGATTTTTTTTTCCTTGTAAATCATCTCTCTGTTATGCAATATATTATGTTTAGTTTACATATTATATTATATGATTTGTAAACATTTGAGTGTATTCCCCTTAGTTGGGACCTGTGCTTGTGTCTGGATGAGACTTCTAGGTGGTCTCAAACTAAGTACTTTGACAGTGTGCTCTTGGAATCTACATCTATTCCCTATTTGAACCAATTCCCCTTTGTCTCACCTTTTATTTTGTGCTTTAATTGTAATTCTAGAACTTTTTACTATCCCATTTTCTTCCTTTTTACTGGCACTGATATGACCTTAATGTGTTGCAAGCACCGTAAAACCCTTAAAAACACTAAACATCAAAAACAGGTCAAAGCGATAAAGATTCTAAAAACCAAATTTATAGTTAAAATATGTGGAACACAGGTAAAGTTATGTTTTATTTAGGAAAATGAATTTGATATTTTATAGTGAAGAAAACAAAAAATTCACATTTTCTTGTTATTATAACTTTAAAATCTGTTTTGTTTTTCATCTGATTTATTGTGGGATCTTGTGTGCTGGTGTCTGGATGAGACTTTAAGGTGATCTCAAACCAAGTACACTGATGGTATGACCTTGGAATCGTCACCTGTTCCCCATTTGAACCACTACCCTTTATCTTACTTTTACTTGTGTGCTTTTAATTGAAAAACTAAAAATGTTGATTATCCCTACTTCTTCCTTTTACTTGCACTGAAATGACCTAGATGTTTCGCAAGCGCTGTACAACCCTCAAAAACAAACAAAACAAACTTAGGCTATTGAGTCTGCTATGGTATACCAAAATATAAAAAGCTGATGGAAAGCATAATAACATAAATGAATATTTTGAGCTAAGATGTGATGAGAATGTCATGAATCATTGCAATTCTGGCTACCCAGTAGTGATTAAGGGGCCAGTGAATATCTAAAACTTCCTTTCAACAAAAACTAATCATTTCATGTATTGATAAAAAATTATGAATGGTTATTATCACATTCAAAATTATGCAAGTCCTGTATCTGTTTCACCAAAAAATGAGTCTTTTAAAAAGATATTTGTTCTTTCAAGTTTTACAAGTACAGAGGATAAGATCACTTTGCCGACTATAAATTTTGTTTTTAATTTTTTTTTTTTTTTTTTTGTTTTTGTTTCGGGGTTGTTGTTTATTGGAGAAGGGGGAGGGGGTGGTGGTTGTTTTTTTGTTGTTGCAAACACTGCCTTTTTGATGATCACATAGTGTGGTACAATTGTCTCAAATACAACATAATATCATTTATACAATGGTACATTTGTTATACAATGGCATTTAAAAATACACGTACCTTAGAAGAAATCATACAGCGGGGTTCACAATCATAAACTAAACTCAGTTGCCAACTGCTCAATTACCAATTTCAAAATGTTAGTACCCTTTTTTTTTTTTGTGAGGCAATGTGTTGAGTTTCATCAAACTGATTTAAATCGAATATATATATATATATATATATATATATATATATATATATATGTTATATATATATAAATTACAATAAAAAAAAAAAATATATATATATATATATATATATATATAATATATATATATATATATATATAAATATATATAATATATATAATAATATATAATATATATATATAAATTCGGCTATATATTATATATAATTAAAATAAATTCCCTTAATTCATCCCCAATGGGGAAATTTGTCTTTAGGGTCTATTCCAAGGGAAGACTGGAATAACCCTCAGCCTCAGTGCAGCGCTGCAAAGTGAGCTAGGGCAAGGTAACTTTCTCAAGGTTACACAACAAGGTGTGTAGTCGAACTTGGTACCTTTTGGGTACGAAGCAAAGACCATACTGCTAAGCCACGCTGTCCCCTATGTATATAAAGATTGATGAATGAGTGAGGATTTTTTTTTTTTTAAATTTATTTTTGTTCTTATTACTTAGGAAAAAGTATTGAGAAGAATTAAGGAAACTTATTTTTAAAAGAATTAATTTAAGAACATGTAAGCACAAGTATGACGGTTGATAAATTGTAAAGTTTTTATTTCCCATGCTCTATATAAATATTCTACTCATTTTAGGAAGAAATGTCAACAGGGTGGTATTAGCTTTTAATGCGATGACTACAGATGTAAATATTCATTGTTCAATTTTTTTTTTTTTAAGTCGTGAGTCAGTCTTATTTTCATATATTGATGGCTAGGTTTGACTATAACTTTATTTTTATTTTTATTTCGTCACAATTTGAATTTTACATGAATTATACATTTATCTTGTATTAAATTAAATTTACATTACATTTGTTTTAGCCTGCACCTTTTTATTATTGCAACCTTTTCTTGGCTAAATATACTTCAGTTTATGATTTATATCTGTACAAAAGATTTATTGCATTTCGACTTTTGAAATATAAAGAAAAAAAGATAATTAGCAACAATGTATATGGCAATGCCTCATTTTGTTTTATATGTATATAATGTTCTTATGATGTATACAGGTTTCAATTGATTAAACTAGGTGAAATACTCTTTGGTTTTCATCCTTCTATCATTTTTCATAAATATTATTTCAATTTCTTTCTATCATGTTTATGATAATGTCATCTATTCATTTTATGTGGTCTGTTCGAATTATGATATGTAAATGGTTATACATAGTATGATTGAAAACTAAAATCATGTGTTTTGTTTTTGTATTTCATTCTTTTTTTTATTTTTAATGTCACCATTTTTTTAAAAAGTGGGGGGGGGGGGGGGGGGGGGGGGGGGGGGGTGTATGGTTATCGGGAAAGAAGGAGGGAGAGACTGGAGCGACTTATTGGAGGTACTTTTTAGTGAAATGAAAAGTTTTGTTTGAATCTCTGCCATATCACATGTTTTTGGTTTTTTGGGTTTTTTTTTTTTTTAATTGGTGTCACACTTTTGTTTTGCTTTGTTTTTTTGGGGGGGTTTTGTTCTTCAACTATTTGTAAATAGTTTGCACCTTCTTGCATCAGAGCAGAGTTTGATTAATGTCTTCCTCGAGATTTTGGTGACTTTAATTCTAAATTAAGTGGACTATCAGCCGCAAAACATTTTATCTGCAAAATTTTTATTGACCTATATGTTAGGCTGACCTTAAATCTTATGATAATTTGATCACTTACTAATCTTTGTAACTTCTGCATTATGTTCATCCGAAGTGTTAAGACATTCTCGTGACCTGTGTGGTTTGTGCTTCACTGACCTGAAGTCTCAAGGCATATTAGTGACGTATATACTTCATTGGACTGGTGTCTCAAGGAATATTAGAGAACTGTATGTTTCATTGATCTGATGTCTCAAGTTATCCTAGTGGCTTATATGCTGCTTCACTGACCTGAATTCTCAAGACATATTTGTGACTTGTACGCTTCATTGGTCTGATATGTCAAGGAATATTAGTGAACTGTATACTTCATCGGCCTGATGTCTCAAGGCATAGTTGTGGCCTGTTTGCTACATTGATCTGAAGTCTCAAGTTATTTTGGTGACTTATATGCTTCATCCACCTAAAGTCTCAAGTTATTTTAGTGACCAATTTGCTTCATTGACCTGAAGTCTCAAGTTATATTAGTGACTTATATGCTCCATCGACGTATAGTCTCAAGTTACTCCCATAGTGGGCAGGGAGGCACTTATTGTGTCTTCTATCCCCTTATATCTGTTTTTCAACATGCTTTCTGTCTTTGTCTTGGAATGAGATTACTTGGTTTTGTCCTGGCCCAGGCCGGAGTCCTAGCTGGGAGGGGAGAAGTCAAATGCATAGTTATTGTTTTGGGAGATGATATTTTTTTTCCTTGTAAATCATCTCTCTGTTATGTATTATTATTTTGTTATTTTGAATGTATAATGTAAGAATTTGAGTGTATTCCTCTTTGTTGGATTTTATGCTTATGTCCGGATAAGACTTATAGGTGATCTCAAACTAAGTACATTGGTGGCGTGCTCTTGGAATCTACATCTGATCCCTATTTGTTCCCAGTTCCCCCATGTCTTACTTTTTCTTGAGTGCATTAATTGTTATTCTAGAACTTTTTACTATCCCATTTTCTTCCTTTTTACTGGCGCTGATATAACCTAAATGTGTTGCAAGCACAGTAAAACCCTTAAAAACAAACAAACAGTCTCAATTTATTTTAGTGACCAATTTGCTTCATTGACCTGAAGTCTCAAGTTATATTTGTAAATTGTATGCTTTACTGACATTCTTTTGGTCTTGTATGCCTAACTGACATTCTTTTGGTAAATGGTTTCAAGGCATTCATCAGTCACACATTGTATAAGCATAACTCTTAATACTTCTGACCGTGATTTGAATGCCACCCTAGTTTGAAGCTTATGTTTGATTTTGTTTGTTTTGAGGGGGGGGGGTCTGGTGTGTTGTTTTTTTTTTTTTTTGTTTTGCTTTGTTTCTTTATTTTTTCTTTTTCTTTTTTATTGGTGGGGAAGGGGGGGGGGGGGGGGGGGGGGTGAAATGCAATTTAAGACTTATAAATCTCAAGGTATCTAATTAATTTTTTGTGACGCCTATTTGGATTGACATCAACTCCCAATACATTCTAACTGCATTTTTTTGTGACTTGTTTTATGTTAACCTATAGTCTCAAAACATTTTAACTACTGCCTTTTTGACATTGTTTGTAATTTTTGTCGACCGTTATTTTTTCATGATTTATAATTATAAATTGTTTTGGATAAATGAACAAAAAAATGTAATCGTTAATTCATTATATTTTTGAATGATATTATCTACGTTTTTTGGTTTAAAAATGTTTTACTGGGTGGGGTTCCTGACCTCCCATAGAGAGCAGGGAGGTACTTGCTGTGTCTTCTATCCCCTTGTATCTGTTTTCCAATTGCTTTCTGTCTTTGTCTTAGAATGAGATTACTTAGTTTTGTCCTGACCAAGGCCTGAGTCCTTGGCTGGGAGGTAAACTATCGAATGTATTGTTATAGTTTTGGGAGATGATATTTTTTCCTTGGAAACCATCTCTCTGTTATATATTGTTATTTTTTCATCTTTAACATATGATTTGTAACCATTTGAGTGTATTCCTTTTAGTGGGATCTTGTGTTGGTGTCTAGGTGAGACTTTTAGGTGATCTTAAACTAAGTACATTGATAGTGTGCTCTTGTAATCTACATCTGTTCCCTATTTGAACGAATTCCCCTTTGTTTTACTATTTCCTCAAGACTTTTTGATCGTTCATCTAGAATGTTTTTACTATCCAATTTTCTTCCTTTTAACTGGCACTGATATGACCTAAATGTAAAACCCTTAAAAACAAAAACCAACAAAATAAAATGTTTTACCTCTCAAATCATGGTATGTGATAAACTCTCTTTCCTGTCGTTACAAATTGTTTTGTTTTTATGACATCTTTTGTATTATTTTCCAGTATTTTGGATTTCTCTTAGTGATACATGTTTAAAATTGCGTTGCCCAATGTTCAAGGTTACAATAATTTGTTGATTTGTTTGTTGTTGATACCTTTTTAAAAATATACAAAAGTGAGAAAATATTCAATTAATCATATATAGAAATTAGAAATTTTTTTAGAGAAGAGATAACTTATCTCCTCTCTAAAAAAATATCTAATTTCTGAGTCAGCTCCAGTAATTTCTACTTATCAGAAGTACCATTTTGTAAATTTAAGATGTTGCCAAGGCTATTCCATGACACCTTCAATATATATTTTTTTAAATTCTAACAACTTCATATTTTCCATTTAACAAAGGAATAATGACATCAGCAAATTACACGTGTTGTCCAGGTGAACAAGGTAAAGTAAAAGAAATTGCCCGAAGCTGGGCATAAACTGAATTGTCAGGCAAATGTTGGTTCTTCAGATGAAGAAAACTAAATTGAACAAGATGCTTAAACTGCCACTTTCATATCATATTATCTATGATTACACATAATTTTGTTATGCATACTCGCCATGACGATTAACACATGTCTTAATGAATTTCTCTTTTCTGGAACGTAATCCATAGTGGGCAGGGAGGTACTTGCTGTGTCTTCTATACCCCTCTATCTGTTTTCCATTTGCTTTCTGTCTTTATCTTGGAATGAGATTATTTAGTTTTGTCCTGACCCTGGCCAGAGAACTTGGCTGGGAGGGAAACAGTCGAATCTATAGTTATAGTTTTGGGAGATGATATTTTTTGCATTGTAAATCACCTCTCTGTTATGTACTGTTATTTTTAATTTTTTTTTTAACATATTCATTGTAAACATTTGAGTGTATTCCACTTAGTAGGGACCTGTGCTGGTGTCTGGGTGAGACTTTTAGGTGATCTCAAACTAAGTATACGGATAGTGTGCTCTTGGAATCTACATCCGTTCCCTATTTGAACCATTCCCCCTTTGTCTTACTTTTTCCTCAAGTCCTTTTAATTGTACATCTGGAATATTCTTACTATCCAATTTTCTTTCCTGGGTGGGGTTCCTACCTCCCATAGTGGGCAGGGAGGTACTTATTGTGTCTTCTATCCCCCTATATCTGTTTTCCAACTTGCATTCTGTCTTTGTCTTGGAATGAGATTGCTTGGTTTTGTCCTGGCCCTGGTCGGGGTCCTGGCTGGGAGGGAAACAGTCGAATGCATAGTTATTGTTTTGGGAGATGATATTTTTTTTCTTGTAAATCATCTCTCTGTTATGTATTATTTTATTTGTTCTAATTTATAATGTAAGCATTTGAGTGTATTCCTCTTAGTGGGGGCCGTGCTTGTGTCCGGATGAGACTTATTGGTGATCTCAAACTAAGAACATTGATGGTATGCTCTTGGAATCTACATCTGATCCCTATTTGTTCCCAGTTCCCCTTTGTCTTACTTTTTCTTGGATGCTTTAATTGTAATTCTAGAACTTTTTACTGTCCCATTTTCTTCTTTTTACTGGCGCTGCTATAACCTGAATGTGTTGCAAGCGCCGTAAAACCCTTAAAAACAAACAACAAAACAATTTTCTTTTTTACTGATGCTGATGTGACCTAAATTTGTCGCAAGCACCGTAAAACCCTAAAAAACAAACAAAATACCTCTTAATGGACAAATTGTTGCAATAAACTGAGGATTTTAATTTCATATTTAGTAGTATCGCATGATTATGTTTTATTATACTCATTGTTAAATTGTAATATTCTCATATTTACAGAAAGAGTCCGAATTGACATAAAGCTGAAGTGATTATCAGTCCATCACGTACTTGCAGTGACAGTCACTTACAATCATGAGTTGATCTAATTATTTATTTTTCTTAAAATGTAGTCATTTTGAGGTTAAAGGCTCATTGCCCATCAGGGAATGGAACAGTCTCCCACTAAGAAATTTTAGACATTGATAACAGTGACAATACAATTCCAGCAAAACATCACAAATCTATCTATCCAGAAGGAGCGGGTGGTTGGATGGGAGCATCACCCTTGAATCATATACCTATGATGCTCGCATGGGTATACGATCCGATAGTGATGTCGTTTCTTCTTCTCTTTACTACCCTATCCTGCTTCTTTGGTTTGTGATTGTATTTTTGACAGGGATATTTTTTTTTTCTGTAAACCTTCTGCCTGTTTGTTCTTGGTTATTTATAATTTAGATTATGATATCTTTAGGTTATGATTTTGATTTACATTTGTACTATTTTTGTTAGATTGCTTGTTTTTTTGTTTCAGCGGTCTCTCATATAACCTCAATTGTGTTGGAAGAGACCTAAAGCAACAAACAAACCAAAAAATAATATCCAGAAGGGCATTATTACTATTACTGGCAGGCAGATTTGTAAATTTTGTAAACATCTGCAGCGATAGGCAAAGTAGACTAGTTATATCAGGCTTACCTTTTTATTAAAGCATGGATGAGCCGACAATGTTGCAGGCGTTGGTGAATTCTAAATCTTTGTATCCGACTGGCCTGTGTCGTGCATCTTCTGACTGGCCTGTGTGTCGTGCATCTTCTGACTGGCCTGTGTGTCGTGCATCTTCTGACTGGCCTGTGTGTCGTGCATCTTCTGACTGGCCTGTGTGTCATGCATCTTCTGACTGGCCTGTGTGTCGTGCATCTTCTGAGTGGCCTGTGTGTCGTGCATCTTCTGACTGGCCTGTGTGTCGTGCATCTTCTGACTGGCCTATGTGTCGTGCATCTTCTGAGTGGCCTGTGTGTCGTGCATCTTCTGACTGGCCTGTGTGTCGTGCATCTTCTGACTGGCCTGTTGACTGGCCTGTGTGTCGTGCATCTTCTGACTGGCCTGTGTGTCGTGCATCTTCTGATGCCTGTGTCGCATTTGACTGGCCTGTGTGTCGTGCATCTTCTGAGTGGCCTGTGTGTCGTGCATCTTCTGACTGGCCTGTGTGTCTGCACTTCTGACTGGCCTGTGTGTCGTGCATCTTCTGAGTGGCCTGTGTGTCGTGCATCTTCTGACTGGCCTGTGTGTCGTGCATCTTCTGACTGGCCTGTGTGTCGTGCATCTTCTGAGTGGCCTGTGTGTTGTGCATCTTCTGACTGGCCTGTGTGTCGTGCATCTTCTGACTGGCCTGTGTGTCGTACATCTTCTGACTGGCCTGTGTGTCGTTGGCCTGTGTGTCGTGCATCTTCTGACTGGCCTGTTGACTGGCCTGTGTGTCGTGCATCTTCTGACTGGCCTGTGTGTCGTGCATCTTCTGATGGCTTGTGTCGTGCATTTCTGTGGCCTGTGTGTCGTGCATCTTCTGACTGGCCTGTGTGTCGTGCATCTTCTGACTGGCCTGTTGACTGGCCTGTGTGTCGTGCATCTTCTGACTGGCCTGTGTGTCGTGCATCTTCTGAGTGGCCTGTGTGTCGTGCATCTTCTGACTGGCCTGTGTGTTGTGCATCTTCTGACTGGCCTGTGTGTCGTGCATTTTCTGACTGGCCTATGTGTCGTGCATCTTCTGAGTGGCCTGTGTGTCGTGCATCTTCTGACTGGCCTGTGTGTCGCGCATCTTCTGACTGGCCTGTGTGTCGTGCATCTTCTGACTGGCCTGTGTGTCGTGCATCTTCTGACTGGCCTGTGTGTCGTGCATCTTCTTTTTTCCAAGCACTTGCATGGCCGAAAAGAGTCATAATCATATTTTGATTTTCATTGTTACAAAACGGAACTTTTTTTCTTTTATCTTTTTAAATGCGATTTGATAAGCATCTAGTACCTATTTTTCTTGTTAATTTTAGAAAAAAATTGTTTCCCTTCTCTTTAAAAAAATGTTTCTGATACTTGAAAATTACCCGATTTGTTTTGTCTTGTTTTGTTGTTTGAGGGGTTTTTTAGGGGGGGGGGGGGGGGGGGGGGGGGGGGGGAGTTGTTTTGTTTTTGTGTTTCTGTTGTTATTTTTTCAGTCTTTTATTTTGCTTTATTTCTTGCTTTTTTTTTAAAAAAAAAAAAGAGGATCGTTATAAATTTTGTTAACTCTGTTCACCTTGTATTTTCTTGAGCCAGTGATTTATATTTGGTTTAAGAGGATCAGAGGGTTTTTTTGGGGGTTTTTTAAAGTTGTTTTTTGTTGTTGTTGTTGTTGTTTTTTTTTTGGGGGGGGGGGGTTGTTGTAAATATGTGTTTAAATTGGTTACAAAAATATGTGTAGTTCGTGTACAGCAAATAATATCATGGCAAATGTGTACAAACAACTAGGAAGTAGATATATTTAGGCTACGTCTAATATCTAACCAATTTCATTTGATACGAGAAAGGTACAGAACTTTTCTGTTTAAATTTGGTTCAATATTTCTACATGATCGGTGGCTAATAAACTCATATCATGATATCTTTCTGCTGTTTCGAATTATATATTTATATATAAATTTAAAATCATCTATCTCTCTGTTATGTTTTGTTACGCTTTTTGTTTGAATATTATTGGTTTGTAAATGTTTGAGTGCATTCCTCTTAGTCTTAATTTTTTTACTTATCTGTTTTCTTCCTTTTTATGGACGTTGAAATGACCTAAATGTGTGACAAGTTCCGTAATAAACTCTTCAAAA
>NC_088361.1:119297801-119310301 GCF_034508935.2 Berghia stephanieae
GATCTAGAACGATGTGTACTTGTGCGGCTATGTGGTCTTTGGAATGACACTGGTTTTCTGATCGGAAGGTCATGGGGTCAAGCCTTGAAAAAGGCATTTTACTCACATTCTCTCACCGTGGACAGGTGAAAAAATGAATGCCTGGGTATCTACAGTATTGTCTCTGTCGGAAAAAAAAAAGTAATATCATTACCTAACAGCCGTCATGTCTCGTTCTATACGTTACGTGTTGCTATTGGTCAGCTTTGTAAAGCTCCAAAGAGCGTGTTGAGAAGATATTGCCCTTTATAACAGCTCCATTTTTTTTGGTTTCTTTTTTTTTTTATTAGCAGGTCTGATAACCCAAATTTTTATGAGCTCATTGTTGTAATGGAATACTCTCGAACCAACGCATTTATAACTGCTTTGTTTATCAGACCTGTAGATATGTGCACTTTGATCTAGACTCATTTTTAAAAAATTGTACGTCTGATCATCTGATCATCCGTTATGACTCTCCCTAACTTCTCTTCAAAACTATCCCTCTTTTGGATAACGATGACGATGTGAAAATACAGTTGATGATGATGATGATGATGATGATGAAGAAGGTGGTGGTGGTGGTGGTGGTTATAACAGTAAGAGAATGGGGAGGGGTGGTGGTGGTGATTATAACAATAGGAGGAGGAGGATAAGAAGAAGGAGGAGAAGAAGGTGCTGGAGGTGGACGTGGAGGAGGAGGAGGTGGTTGATATGAAGGAGGAGGAAGGATGGATGGAATGGATACAATTCAATAAATGTAGAGTACGTAACAGGGAAATTGCATCACTACGACCCACGTTTTCCAACTCGGCGTCCTTGAATAGTCGGTACCACCCGTTGTCAGAGTCAGTGTGTCAGTCTGACCGATGGCTACGGTCTGACCTTCCCTGACCTGAAATTACAGGCGCTGATTGGTCAGCACGCTGAAAACATTATTGTATGCTGGACACACGCGCGCAAACATTACCTAGCTAAATAACTTGGGTTGGCTGTGATAGTTTTCAGAATTGCTCTCAATCGTGCAGTCGTGCACTTGCACTTACATCGCTTCAGAAACTGCTCTCTTCGTGTAATATTGCTTCGTTATCGTATTATTTCTTCGTTATAATCAGGGACGGCTGGTAATAATGGGCAGGGTGGGCAAATACCAGCCTGTTTTTTCAAGTTATATGCTGTATTACCAGGTCCTAAATAATCAAATCTAAATTAGATAATTTCAAAAGTTACTACTTAAAATTGATACTTTGTACTGAAATCAATTTGTGTGTATTTTTGATAGATTGCGAATCACCATGCATCCCGTAATACATAAACCAGGATACGCTCCTGTTCTTTTTATCACCCCCCCCCCCCCCCCCCCAACCACTCCACTCCACTCCGCCCACATCGTCATCTCATCGTCACGTCGCCTGACGGTGATTTTGCTGTCTGGCCTCTCTAGTACTAGGTCGGGCTAATTCAAATGAGCCCACCTTATTAACCAGTGTACACTAAATAGAGATTTTGGCAAACGAACTTTTTCTTATTTATTGCCTTACTTGTGCTGGGAAGGTTCCAGTATTGAATTAAATTTATTAATTTACTAATATTATATCAATTTAGTATTAGTTTGTGTTGTTTTAATATATTTGTTTATCCATTTAAATTATTTCTTTTTTTTCCCCTCGTTTTCTTTAGTGTTTCTCAAAACTCATTTATTTAAATTGTTTTCTTATTTGTTTGTTGTTGTTGTTGTTTTTTTGTTGTGTTTTTTGTTTTGTTTTTTAACAAATTAATTTGTTAATTCTTTTTTTTATTATTATTCTTAAAGTAATTACCGCTGTATTTTTATTGCCAGACTAAATATTTTTGCAAAACAATGTAATTTTCTATTGTATTCCCTCTAATAAAACAAAACACTTTTATTCAGAAGTCACGACTAAATAAATATATAAAATACAACCACCATTTTGGTTTTCTCAACAATTGAATTAGTATACGAGAAATACTCTTCTGAGTAAGGAGATAGTTGAATTCTAAGTTATAGAGGAAATACGGAAGGGTGGGCAGATTCCGTACTTGCCCGTCCTGAAGCTAATACATACATAAGATGGTTCGCGATGAAGAGGCGGGAAGCAAGGGATTGGTTGGGTAAGGAGCAAAGATAACACGGTAATTATTGTGACGATAGTCAAACGAATACATGAGGAGAGATTGGTAACATTATTTTGTCTTAATTATATTGTATGAAGTATTGGCGAAAGCCTAATATTAAATAAACGTTGTTTTTGTTTGTCTTATTTTGACTATGGAACTGATACTGATACTTGTCATAGCAGACCTGCCTACTTTAGATAGGAAAATAAAAATCGTAGTTTTCAGGGCTAATAAAATCGTAGATATTTTAACTACCCTTTAAAAAAATCACCGGAATTTTCGTCTGTTTTGATAGATATCAAATTTTAAAAAACGAGAAAAAATAATTGGAAACGTAATAATGATGGTGATGGTGGTATAGTGGTAGCGGTGGTGGTAGTAGTAATGATGATGGTAATATTATTATTATTATTATTATTATTATTATTATTATTATTATTATTATTATTATTATTATTATTATTATTAATATTATTATTATTATTATTATTATTATTATTATTATTATTATTATTATTATTATTATTATTATTATTATTATTATTATTGTTATTATTATTATTATTATTATTATTATTATTATTATTATTATTATTATTATTATTATTATTATTATTATTATTATTATTATTATTATCATTGTTATTATTATTGTACGTATTGGTGGTATTACTATTGTTGTATTTTTTTTTTTGGTGGTTATTAATGGTATCAGTTTATTGTTTGGTCCCATTTGCCATTATTTTCCACTTTCATGTATGTGGTCATCAAATTGTATGATTAATTGGCGAAAGCCTAAGATTGAATAAATTTTGTAATATCGTATGGTAACCATCATTGTCGACGACATCGTCGTTGTCATCATAATCATCATCATCATCATCATCATCATCATCATCATCATCATCATCATCATCATCATCATCATCATCATCATCATTAACAACAACAACAACAACAATATTAACAACAAGTACAACAATAGAAATAAAAACAATATCAACATCACCATACAATTTCCGTCATCGTCTCCACAACTATCATTCTAACCAACAGCACCACCAAAACCACTACCATAATTACCCCTCACCGCCTCGTCTTCCTCCTCCTCCTCCACCACCACCACCACCGCTACCACTATTCCAACCACTACCACCACCGGCACAATCATTCTGACCACCAAGACAGCAGTAAAAATTATGCAATTTGAGCTCTGAATGAAACTCGAGTCATATCGCTGTTGTTGCTTCTCCATGAAAACTTTAAGGTTACTACGTACTACTGAAAACCAGAAATATGTAAAAGCAATATTAATATCGCCGTTGAGGGATTAAAGCATCTCTTTAATTTTTCGAGTGAAGGAAATGGACTTGTATTGTCAAGGTGTTGTCGCATTATGTCTCGTCGCTTTATTTTTTAGTTGTATTCTCTTTCGTGATTCATTTTTGATTACGTTTGGAAGAATTAAAATCTACTGGTATTGTCATTTCATTGTGAATGTGATTATTGGTGGTTGAAATATTTTTTGTTTAAAGGCGAAAAAAAAAATCAAAAAAAATTTTTATTAAAAAAAAAACCAAAAAAAATAAAAAATAAAAAATATATATCATATATATATATATATATATATATATATATATATATATATATATATATATATATATATATATATATATATATATATATATATATATATGACCGAATCCTCTTTGCCCAACCACTGTAAATAGGCTAGAACCGCCACTGGTTATAATATTGATTTATCATTGTGAAAATTAAGATATAATCTTTACAAAAATGGACGATAATTTCGGAGAGAGAGTAAGTTGTATAAATCCTTTAAAATGTTTTCCACATATGAAATATACAATATACGTAAGAATTTTGTAGCACTAGAGCTATATATATATATATATATATATATATATATATATATATATATATATATATATATATATATATATATATATATAATGTGCGGCTACTCATTGAACGGGTACATGATCTTTTTGTATTTATTTATTTATTTATGTACCATTTATTTTTATTTGCGTGGAATTAAGCAAACAGCATTTAATTAATGGTCATTTATTAAAGAATTAAAACCTTATGCTATTCATTTTTTCTCTCTCATGCTCTCTATCTCCCCCCCCCCCCCTCCCCCCACGAACTCTCTCTCTCTCTCTCTCTCTCTCTCTCTCTCTCTCTCTCTCTCTCTCTCTCTCTCTCTCTCTCTCTCTCTCTCTCTCTCCCTGTCTCTACTAGTGCGGGGCGGTCCTTGGCAAGCTTAAAACCGTGGCCTACAGGAGTAAAACACACGGAGTAGTAACACTCATTTCAAATTGTAACCTAATTAGAGAAGAGGGGTGATGCCTTCTTTATTTGCTCACCGTACTTCATAGTTACTTCGATAATTTAATAAAATTTGAAATTTATCCCCATTAACGGAGATAATGGCATCGCCCAAGGCGTTGATCGAGTTGTTCGTGGCGTTGATACACACACGCAACTCCTACCCCCCCCCCTCCCCCCCCCCCCCCCCCCCCACACACACATTAGAGGGCAGCGAGCATTGAAGAGTAAGAGAGAGACGTGAAGTTATAATAAGAGGGGTGGATGAGGTGATAAGAGGGGTCGATGGTGACTTTTCACCAGATCTAACAAACTCAGCTACCCATTCATTGCTGAGTAGACAGGGATTCAGAAAAAAATCGACTGCACCCGGGATCGATCTCTGGCCCTTTGCGTATAAAGAGAGTGCTCTATCAACTGAGCTATCGGGGTCCCCAAATATTCTATTGGACTTTTTTAAAATTCAGACGTTATAACTGGGTTTTTTGGAAGGAAGAAACTAATGAAACTCATATTATTTGATTAGTAAAAACACCAAACGAAATTTTAATATTATTGCATTATTTTAAATGACAACACTGCGATAGAAAGGAGTGGTGACAAGAGATGGACAAAAGAAAACAAAAAATCGGATTTGCTACTTGCTAGGTTCGACACACACACACACACACACACACACACAAACACACACATCTTTTGTAGTCACATACATTTCAAACAATAACCCATTAGAGAAGAGGGGTCATGCCTTCACCATAGATCATTGTCATTGCGATCATTATGGTGTAGTAAATTTTGAAATTTACCCCGTATAATGGAATCGTCCAAGGCGTGCGCCTCCTGTTCCCCCCATCTCACACACGAAAGGGCGGTTTGCGGAGTGGAGGTTGGTGGTCGTCTGCCTGTATGGTCGTCTGTGTCGTTTAGTGTATGGCAAAGGGGGGTGGGTGCGATTAATTAAGTGGGATGGGTGGTGATTGGTGGAAGATAGGCAACCGAAGCAACGAATCGCTGGGGAAGTAGTAGGCTATGGCGCGAGACCGTAGGACCGTGGTCCTTGCAAGGACCGCCCCGCACTAGTTGAAAGGTGATAAGAAGTGAGGACCGGCGCCGGTCTTCCCCTCTGGGACCGGTCTTCGGTTCACAGCTAAAAGACCGTCGGACCGCGGTCCAGACCGGTCTTCAGCGCGGCACTAGTCTCTACTCGACTCTCCAATGTCACTATTTAGGGTGCATATTACAAAACATTTTCTGATAACCCTTTGTTGTATAGTGCGTGGGTGTATATGTGTGTGTGTGTGTGTGGGGGGGGGGGGTCAATGAGAGAGAGAGAGAGAGAGAGAGAGAGAGGGGGGGGGGGGAAGAAACAAAACCGCACATGTCTTTGATCGTGCAAGTTATTGTAATAATAATTATTATGATGACGATAATAATAATAATAATAATAATAATAATAATAATAATAATAATAATAATAATAATAATAATAATAATAATAATAATAATAATAATAATAATAATAATAATAAATTAATACAATATCATATAGCCTGAGTTAGTCGGCCTTCTAGAGAGCGTTACTCTTGGGCACATTTACTGGTACATATTATATAGGCCCTACACACCCTCCATAAACAGATATAGATAGCAGTTACATGAGCACCAACCTGACAATCAAATTTATATTGTTTGGCAATGCAAATTAATAATTGAGCTGTTCATTAAATCAATAAACTACACAGGCATAAAATATTAAAGATTTAAGCTAAGAAAGCTGAATTATTGGAATTAACAGAAATGGATTTCGATTTTTTAAATTTAATTTACCACAGGGCTGGTTGGACATCGATCTAGCCATTATGTTCAGTATTCATCAAAGATATTCACATACCTATTATTAATCGCGACGGCCCAGGTTTGAGAGTGTTTTCAAGATGACGGCCATTTATATCGATCGAAAGTTAAAAGGACAAAATTTCTGGCCAAATCTTTTAATACGTGTATTTTTAGAGTACGGCAGTTAACTGGTTATGTTTGTTATTGTCGTCATGAAGAATATTTTTGGTCTGTTTATGATGGTTATAAAGGGTTTTTCTCTTTCAACAAGACAACGGAAACCAGTGCAAAAATCAAATATCATCCACAATGTTAAAACAGGCCCATAAATGCACATGTGTGCATATATATAGAATGTGGCACAAAACAAAGCGCTATCTGCCATAACTATATTTACACCCAGCTACCCATATATTATCAAACAGCGGAACTTGAATAAGATTATTCTTGCGTATCGTATAATCGATCCAAGGCTGCGACTCTGTTCACTTCCTCCCCACCCCACTACCTAAAATCCAGCAGATTACGAATCACGTCAATATTACTGTGTCTCGGCCTTGACTCACTCATGCATTTTTGCTGTTATGCACGTTGTGCTACACACTTGTATCACTTGTATCGTGGATAACGAAGGCCATGCTTTTATCCGTCTCTATTCGTGGCCTTCGTTATACTAGAGGCCCAAGACTGGATACAGTGACGTCACTCTCTAAATCATAACAAGTGAGAGAGAGGAGACAGCGAGCCGAGCGGGCGGCTGTGTGTGTTACCAGTGAAGCGAGGCAGGAAAAAACATAGATTTTCCAGATTGGAACTTTTGTGGCCAACTTTTAGGAAACCCAGATTTAAAAAATTCGATATGCATTATTTAACGACTTTCCTTAGAAAATAGATGTTTACTAATTATTGATTTCGTTGATTAGCATTTATTTTTCATTCAAACTCATTTTGCCGATGCAAATGATCCTATATCAACCCGACTTCCATTTTTCTTGGACTTCGACGATAACGATTGCGAAGATTTATAATAAGATCATTTACTTTTGTCATTGAAATTTATAGCAAACCACTTTTTTTACACATCATTTTCACATTATTATATTATGCTTACGTTTAACAGTTTATAAATAACACGACAAAAAAATTACCCCCCCCCCCCCCCACCATGCTAGCTATATTTGGCATGGTTAAGAAGAAATAATTGGCATGAATTATTTTTTTCCACTCGCATACAACACACACCAATTCATTACTATTTCGCTGTAATACACACTGGATCTCAAGTCCTAGCAAAAAATACAAGTCGATTTTATTTCTCATAAAAAAAGAATTGTACAAGAATAATAAGGGGGCTAAATGCTCTTTTAAAATCTTTATTTCATTCAAAATTTTAATTGTAATATGGGCAATAGTAGGCCAATACTAATATAAAAAATAAAATAAACAAAACATTACCTTGCTCCGTCAATGATAATTATTGGGCACGAAACGCAAGAAGTTCAATCTGCAGACACTATATATAAACTATAGATTGACTATAAAAATATAGTGTTTCGCTGTTCAACAGCTCATCAGTGCAGCTTGGAACTCAAAAAAATCAGTTGGATACCTACAGGTTCCACAGAGTTCAATCTGCAGACACTATATATCTATTATAATTTCTGTAAATGTATACATAATGTTGATATGTACATACTGGTCAATTGTTAATCCTAAAAAGAATATGCAACAGTGATGACAATAAACAAAGAGATGTGATTTTATGGTAATAAGAAGGAAAAGGAATGAGAAAACATAGAGTTGGACTTGACATGGAGACACATGTGGCATGGAACTGGCGATTGATATATAAAATGGGCAGCCCTTACATCCCCCACATACGTCGTGAGCTCTGCAGGAATCTAAACCCGATGGTTGTCTGAAACATGTGCCTCCAGTCTTATCCAATAATGAGAAGGAAAAGAAGATGACCTATGCTCTTTTCGTAAGAGTTTGAAGCTTCCTTTTGTTCTTTGATGTTGTTGCCTTATCTGTGAACATCTTGGAGTAATTGTTGAGGAAAATGTTGACAGCTGGTTTGCAGAATCTGTGAACAACGTCGAGCAGATCTGTGTTACAAATATCACAATTTTTCCCCAATAATTCTAAATCAGAAAGCCTTTGCAGAGTGAGTTTCATTAAAAGAAATCTCTGATTGGTGTTTGAAAGCAGACGCTGTTCATGATCATGATTGCCAATCAAGAACTGAAAAATTTTAAAAATGTGTGTCATGATTTCAACAGCATAATCAGTTGGCCACGTCAAACCGCCTCGGTCGAGAACAGAAATGTAAGCCAATGATTCTGCTGTTGATTCCACTTGAAGGACCCGTTCTTGTCGAAACTCACTCTTGCAGCCAGCACAAGTCACATTAAGCAATGCTTTTCGAGCACAGTATCCAGAGACAAAGACAAGAGCTTTCAATTGCTCTGAAACAAGTTCAATATCATCACAATCATAAAGTAAAGGAGTAAAATATTGGATGTCATCATGACAAGAGGAATCATTTAATCTTATTTCTTCCAATGGTTCAGTGATATCTTTTAATCTCAAAGAACCACTTGAAGCAGAAATAAACTTAAGAACGCTAAGAAGCTTCAACTTTTTCTCGCCCTCAAGAAGTTGTTGAACGGAGACATGATAATTACCTCCGCTCAACTGTCTGTACTGGCTGAAACGAAACTCCAGATCATCAGTCTGAAACTTTCCCAACAAGACATATTTATATTTCTTATGAGATAAGAGATAAGGAACAAATTCAAGAAAAGTAGAATAGTGTGAACAAGAGCATCCATGGTTTCTCTCGACAATACTCCTTCTCGTGGTTTCATCCCTAACCTGCTCCAGTCTTTGAACCAAGTCAAAGCATCTTGAAGAAATGAGAAATTGGAATCAGAAATGGAATTAATTGGCTTGCATCTCTCATCCCTCAATCTCCTGCCTTTCAGCGGATGCTTGACATTTAGAACATTCCATAGCTGTACAATGAACAATATAAATGATACTGTCCCACTGACATTGACATTCCATTTGGATCCAAAGTGCTCCAAGGCAGCAGCATTCCGTCTGTCAAAAATTCTCAACATCAGTGGAACACTCTGTTTCTCAGTAGGCGATGGATTCAAACATTTTCGATTCAAAGATGGAGCAAGTTTCACGACTGATGACTTCTCTTCCTCGTATACTTTTGTAATGTGACACATGGATGCTCTCATAACTGAAGATGAAGGATTTTCATTGTTGGTCAGTACAGGTGGTAACATAAAAGTCTTCTCCAAGTCTTTTTGAGAAGTCCAGTTATTTCTAATACATTTGAAAAGGTGGACAGTATCAAAAAGAAAAAAAAGTTTCTCTGAAGGAATGACAGGATTTGGAATAGATGGACAAAGACTTCCCCCAGACATTATAGCAAAGGCATTGCGGTTAATTCTGTTGTTGTCAGAAATAACACACAAAACATGAAAACCAACATCATGAAGAACTTGCAATGTTTTAAGAAGCAAACATTGCAAATAACGAGCATCAATATTTTTTACAGGTAAAATGGCAACAACATCTTTCTGTTTACAAAGAACTGAGGAAATCATGAAGACCTGGGCAGTGCTTGCCTCAGAAACCTGACAATTATATGCAGAGCCCTCGTTTCCCCCCTTTATACGACAACTGGTGAGAAATATGAATTTCGTCCATCATGAGAACGACATCACGCTCATGCTCTTGCATTTTAAGACATCGCTGTCTTAAATATGCTTCATGATCTTTAGAATTAGGAAAACCAGTCTTCATTTCAAAGACAGAGGAAAGTTTTCTAAGATAGGACTGATGAGGCAAAGTAAGAAAGGAATTCCTTAGAAGAATAGGCACGAGGAGCAGATGCAAACAACTGGAATGCCCAGATAAGGGTAGAGCAACTGTAACGTTTTACAGACAAGTTAACTAACTTAAGCTGCTCAACCAAAAACCTAACTTTTGGCATGAACAAAGACTTGGACTCATCATCTTCATCATTGTCAATACTGTTGCATAGACTATCAATTGCTGAAACATAAAGTTGCAGCTGGTCCTCCAAGTTACTTCTATCAAATCCATTCCCATGACAAAAATGGGAAAGGACAGTGTCAAATTGAGACCAGCATGTAAGAGTTGGGGGAGAAGTTTTCCCAAAAATCCATGCAATGGCGCTATCAGGAACCCTTTCTGAAAAACAAAGAAAAAAATAATGGTCAAGTCATCACACTAACATATATTATAATATCCATGCTTCAATGAAAAATAAGTTGTATCTTTTTTATTGTCTTCTTTCATCATTTAAACAAGATCCTTATAAAATGGTTGATAGTGAGATAATAATATATCTTTTAATTGTATATAATAACATCACAGCATTAAGATAGACTTTAATAAAAATTATACTTACTATATTTATTACTACTTCTACTACCATTAGTGTTACTACTACCACTACTACTAATAATATTTCAAACTACTACTCTACCAAGAATATTATTACTGCAATTACTATTATACGACTACAACCACTACTAGAACTACTGTTAGTGGTAGACTACCATTGCCATTATTGGTGTCACTACTACTAATATTGCCATTGCTACTAGTACTACTATATTGGCGTTCCTACTACTACTGCTACTATTACCACCACCACTGCTACTACTACTTCTAACACCAGCACTACTCTTATATACTAGAAGTTCTATCTAGCACTATTACTATTACTATTTTAGAAATCATTTATTCTAATTCTAAACATGTCAATTTTCAAGGTAAATACTTACGATTATCAGAAAATATTTCCACATGCATGTCAGAGAAAACTTTGATTGAAGACAGCAACTTTGGAGCACTGTCAACAGTATCAATAATCCTGTAAAGGGTGCAGTGGTCAGGCATTGGTGGATCATCAGGTGAAGACGATGAGGCAAGAAAAAAACGATAAATCCATAATTTCGCATCAACTCTGGTATTGAAAATGCCACAGAATTCTGTATAATTCTTAATCCGATCATTTTCAACCCATCGTTTAAAAGACTCATCGTCTCTCTTTAAAACTGCATCTCGCCTTTCGTCGGGGGCTTTCCGTTTCAGGGATATTTTCGTAGATAAATAGGAGGGACAGTTGGGAAAGATGGAAGGATAGGCATCTTTTGTCAATTTTTGTATGCTTCTCTCTACACTGAGAATGGAACCGTCAGGTCTTGTGACAGAATCTACTCTGACAATAAATCTGTCACAAAAATGACGCTCACATACCACAGCTGTAGAAGAAGGTTGGAAATCTTGTCTTGGTATCTTCCTCAACCAAAGGTTTTTCCTATCCAAATCCGAGGGAAATTCAAAGGCAGACACTTTCTCAGAAGGATAATAATTTCCTTTACAATTTGGCACACAGCACTTACGAGGCATGATGAAAATGCAAAACAATGGATGGTATTTATCAAAATATGAATGACTATTTAACAAATTATCTATAGAAAACAAGAGGGTACAATAATCCGATAAGAATGAATTGAAAATGAATGACAACACAGTCAACCATTAACCGGTTTTCAAGATATGAAGTGAGTAGAAAAGTGCCAGAAGACAATAGAGAATAAAAATTTTTCGCGGCGGTGGTGGGGTTTGAACCTGCGACCTTATTGGTACGACAACTCCGCCTGGCAGATGAGAGCGTGGCTCTACCGTGTGAGCTATCCACGAACACAAAAATATTCGTTTCAAACCCAAGTCATTTCTAGATCCCTCTCTCATCCACTTCTGGGACCGCCGATTCGTTCGCCCACCACCATCGCGAAGTATTTTGACCAGCAGTTAAGCTTAACAGCCAATATTCTCAACACAAACATATAACATAGAAACGATTGAGACATTGAGTATGCTCCGGTGTATGGGGTGAATTTTTAATTCAGAAAAGAGTGTGGAGCAGGCACTTATGTTGGTAACAACAAGATATGAAGTGAGTAGAAAAGTGCCAGAAGACAATAGAGAATAAAAATTTTTTTTTTTTTTTCGCGGCGGTGGTGGGGTTTGAACCTGCGACCTTATTGGTACGACAACTCCGCCTGGCAGATGAGAGCGTGGCTCTACCGTGTGAGCTA
>NC_088361.1:119312801-119330301 GCF_034508935.2 Berghia stephanieae
TCCAAGGACTCGACTATGCGCCGACCGCGAGGCTCGAACCCAGGACCTTCCGATCCGAAAGCGAGTGTCATACCACTAGACCACATAGCCACTAATCGTACTCAAAGCGCTTTAGAAGGGATCCCTAGCCTAAAGCAACACTTAACACGTAAGACGAGACACGACGCCTGTTAGGCGGTATTACACTTTATTTTTTCGACAGAGACAACGCTGTTAACTCATTTTATACCCGAGTCCGCCCGGTTTGAGAAGAATGTAAGTAAAGAGCTTTTTTCCAGACTCAACAATGCGCCGCTCAGAGCGGGACTCGAACCCTGGACCTTCCGGTCCGAAGGCGAGTGCCATACCACTAGATCACATAGTCGCACAACTCTCTTCCTTTCTCTCTATCCCCATCTATATGATCCAATGCTGAAAGGTGTATATTGCCAGAGTGAATTTAGGCTTTTAGAGCTATAAGGCCCCTGTGTGTTAAATTAATGAACAGTGGCAATTGCTTGCTGTCCTTTTGATAGGACACCAGTCTTATCGCAAAACACTCTGTTATTCCTAATGGACTCAGCTACCTAATCGCCGTTGAGTTGACTGGAGTTATGAGCAAAATGTATTTCCTAAGGGTTTGTCACATGGCACAGATCGTGGGGCTTGCTGTCTAGTTTCAAATGCCGGTTCGAAACCCAGTTTATGTCACTTTGCGAGTCCAAGACCGTGTAGCAATACACGCACGACACACTCTATAAAAATATTTAATATTAATATTAATATTAATATAATAATTCGAGAAAGAAGGGAAGTTTAACTCACTCAATCCTAGAGATTTTCCTACTTTTCAAAATTTGAAAAAATGTATTAAAAATAAACATATACATAGATAGCTTTATTAAACTATCATTAACATGTAAAAAAAACTAAAAACATTAACTTTTATACTACGCCTATAATTTGTCTCAGAACAATGTAATAAATATCTATGGGGTAAAAGTAACCCGGGTAAACTACGGATATAGTCGGTGTTAGGATTGAGTGAGTTAATGGCGCTAGAGTCATTTTATTGCCTGGGAAAGTAAGATGACGATAGGCAAACATCAGTGAGAGAAGAGAGAAAATAGAAAATATATATTATTACAATATAATATTATACAATGTCATTCATAATTTAGTTGTGTTTTTTGCTCGAAGAATAAATATGACCCACCCTCTCAAAACGGCATCATGTCGGCGTGAGCCAGATGCCTGAAATTTAATTTATAGAAAAAAGAATGAGACCTTTGTTAAGTTTTGTTTTTAGTGATTTTTTAAAAAATAATATCTTAAATAACATTTTTTCTATTTTATTTATTTTTTTCTAAATTCATTAATTTATTTTTGGTTTTTATTTGAGGAAAAGTATTTGGGGTGGGGAGGGATAATTTTTAATGTGAATTTTGCTGGTATTTCACCCCGATATGATACCAGTTAGAGGCGGTGGGTCACAAATGACCCCAAGCCATTTGTGACCCTACGCCTCGAAGCGGTATTAAGTCGGGATTTGGAAAACGAAGAAAACCGGTTTTAAAGTGGAAATGGTCAAAATGATCAAATTTCAGTTTTTGGTTGTTTCATAAACTACAATCATTTTTCTACCTGAAAACATAATAATTCAACACAAGTATTGACGATAAGCTATTTATATTTAAAGTTTAAAAAAGCAACTATCGGTGAAATATTGAAAACAAGAATTGACTTTCTCTCATTTCCAAGGCTGCACTTGCCAATACTAGTTAATAACAAATACTTTGACCTCAAACTTTAGCCTCGTTGGTTTTTAAAGTTCGTGTTGCTCTACTTATCACTGATGCACTTTTAGCACTCTCTCTCTCAAACACACACACACACACACACACACACACACACACACACACTACAACCACCACCACCGCATCTTCATCACGACCACTACTACTATAATCACCACCACCACCTCATCAACACTGGCACTACTACTTCAACCACCACCACCACATCATTATCACTACTACTACAACCACCACCACCACATCATCATCACTACCACTACTACTACTACAACCACCACCACCACCACATCGTCATAACTACTACAACCACTACCACTACATCATCATTACTACTACAACCACCCACACAACATCATCACCACTACTACAACCACAGTCAACACCACCACCACCACCACATCATCATCAATACCACTACTACTACTAAAACAACCATTATGACATCATCATCATCATCACTACTACTACTACTACTACTACTACTACTACTACTACTACTACTACTACTACTACTACTACTACTAATACTACTACTACTATACTACTACTATACTACTACTACTACTACTACTACTACTACTACTACTACTACTACTACTACTACTACAACCACCAACACAACATCATCCTCACTACCATCATTATGTTTTGGAGCTTTTCTTCACTTGAAATAAGGAAACTTTGGGGTTGTATTTGGCAATGTGCTCATATATCAGAAAATATTTGTATTCAGTTATCTATTTCGATCTATACAATATGTAAACACAATACCAAATATCATCCCAATTCCCTTTTTGTGTGTGCGGAAATTCCTCTTTCGGTATTGAAATTCCTCCGAGTGGTGTCTGAAATTCCTGTGAGTCAAATTGAAAATTGGCGTCTCTGCAAATTTTACTATTCCCGTATCTGAGGAGTTATCTTTGCCCCATTGATTTGATTATGTGTGAAAACGGTGCCTCACTTCAAAGTCGATTTTCTCAAAACTTGGTTTTTACACTCTCCCTATGTCAAACGGTCATAGTTGGGCAATGAATAATCAGAATTGTATAAATTTGGTATCAAAATTTTAAGCATAATATAAGCTATGATCGTCTACCAAAACCCCAAAATTGAAAAATCCGACTTAATACCGTTTCGAGGCGGAGGGTCACATTTGATAACTGTTTCTTTGAATTAAAATATACGTTGTGAAGTCGCTATTGAAATAGAATGTGATCAATTGTTACCCTTTTTTTTTTTGTTATGAGGTTTTGCTTATTTAGCTGTTTATAAAATTGACGTATCTGAATGATGATTGTGTAATAACTTGATAATATCAGTGTGTCGAGTTCACGCACTTTGACCTACTATTTCCAAGAGTGATTACCCATACTGCTGTGGTCTCATTGCTGATTCTAACCAACACAAACTGTTACTGTGTTTTTTTATTATAACAAAAATCAGACATGTAACTTTCGTACGAGCAATTATATACCTATAATATATTATATAATATAGCTTTGGCTTGAATCGATGTCACCACTAATTTCCCTACTATGTATAAACTGACCCGTCCTCACTTAGCATTAAAATTATTATTTTCATTTTGAAAAAATAGCCGCTCAATTCTGGGGTTTTTTTTTCTTCAATGTGTCATATGAATAAAGAAATATGAATAATCCTAAAACCTTTTTTCAAAAGTAGATTCGGCAAAAAAGTGGCTGGAATGATTTTTGTTTTTGTTTTTTGTTTTTTACATTTAAACCAATTCTTAAAATTAAATTATAAATAGAGAATAATATTAATTTTATAAAAATTAGTTACAACAAAAAGCTAATTGAGTTGCAATCATTTCCAAGAACCACGACTCTTGATGGCGACGCCGTTTTTATCATAGACTCATTATGAAAGCGAAATCCCCCAAAACGGGAGGGAAAGAGTTCCGTCCATGAAACGAATATTTTTTGTATTCGTGGATAGCTCACACGGTAGAGCCACGCTCTCACCTGCCAGGTGGAGTTGTCGTACCAATAAGGTCGCAGGTTCAAACCCCACCACCGCCGCGAAAAAATTTTTATTCTCTATTGTCTTCTGGCACTTTTCTACTCACTTCATATCTTGTTGTTACCAACATAAGTGCCTGCTCCACTCACTTTTCTGAATTAAAAATTCACCCCATATACCGGAGCATACTCAATGTCTCAATCGTTTCTATGTTATATGTTTGTGTTGAGAATATTGGCTATTAAGCTTAACTGCTGGTCAAAAATAACTTCGCGATGGTTGTGCGCGAGCGAGCCTGCGATCTCCAAGAAGTGGGTGAGAGAGGTCTCTAGAAATATGACTTGGGTTTGAAACGAATATTTTTTGTATTCGTGGATAGCTCACACGGTAGAGCCACGCTCTCACCTGCCAGGCGGAGTTGTCGTACCAATAAGGTCGCAGGTTCAAACCCCACCACCGCCGCGAAAATTTTTTTATTCTCTATTGTCTTCTGGCACTTTTCTACTCACTTCATATCCTATAATTCTTGACATTCTGCTGTCACTGATTTTTGGTCTCGTGCTTACCTCAGTGTCATCATTCATTTCACGTGACTCGACGTGGCAGTGACCACCGTAAACAATTAATTAAACCCGTTTTCGCAGACCTTATCTTTAATTCCTACAGTATCTGAATCCTGAGTCATAAATGGTTATGTAATGTCACCGTCTATTCTCGTTACACAACGTTAGTACTTTTGTTTACAAGAGGACTGTGTTATCTACTGCTAGGGCAAGGTGACCGCAATGAACTACTGACCTAACATGCCTCGCGAACTCGCGAGTCCGGCCGGCGCGTCCGGCGTAGTAGTAGTAGTAGTAGTAGTGACAACAAGATATGAAGTGAGTAGAAAAGTGCCAGAAGACAATAGAGAATAAAAAAAAATTTTTCGCGGCGGTGGTGGGGTTTGAACCTGCGACCTTATTGGTACGACAACTCCGCCTGGCAGGTGAGAGCGTGGCTCTACCGTGTGAGCTATCCACGAACACAAAAATATTCGTTTCAAACCCAAAGTCATTTCTAGATCCCTCTCTCACCCACTTCTTGAGATCGCCGATTCGTTCACCACCATCGCGAAGTAATTTTGACCAGCAGTTAAGCTTAATAGCCAATATTCTCATCACAAACATATAACATAGAAACGATTGAGACATTGAGTATGCTCCGGTGTATGGGGTGAATTTTTAATTCAGAAAAGTGAGTGGAGCAGGCACTTATGTTGGTAACAACAAGATATGAAGTGAGTAGAAAAGTGCCAGAAGACAATAGAGAATAAAATTTATTTTTTTTTCGCGGCGGTGGTGGGGTTTGAACCTGCGACCTTATTGGTACGACAACTCCGCCTGGCAGGTGAGAGCGTGGCTCTACCGTGTGAGCTATCCACGAACACAAAAATATTCGTTTCAAACCCAAATCATAGTCCCCATTCTGAATCCTCTCCACCATCCATTTTGACCAAACTTCTGAGTCCCTTCTTCACTCACTCATATCTTTGACCAACATAATGCCTGCACTCCACTCACTTTTCTGAATTAAAAATTCACCCATCACTCGAGCATTTCTCAAATGTCTCAACGTGTCTATATCATGTTAATGTTTATGTTTTGATGAGAATATTGGCTATTAAGCTTAACTGCTGGTCAAAATTACTTCGCGATGGTGGTGAACGAATCGGCGATCTCAAGAAGTGGGTGAGAGAGGCATCTAGAAATGACTTTGGGTTTGAAACGAATATTTTTGTGTTCGTGGATAGCTCACACGGTAGAGCCACGCTCTCACCTGCCAGGCGGAGTTGTCGTACCAATAAGGTCGCAGGTTCAAACCCCACCACCGCCGCGAAAAAATTTTTTTTATTCTCTATTGTCTTCTGGCACTTTTCTACTCACTTCATATCTTGTTGTTACCAACATAAGTGCCTGCTCCACTCACTTTCTGAATTAAAAATTCACCCCATACACCGGAGCATACTCAATGTCTCAATCGTTTCTATGTTATATGTTTGTGATGAGAATATTGGCTATTAAGCTTAACTGCTGGTCAAAATTACTTCGCGATGGTGGTGAACGAATCGGCGATCTCAAGAAGTGGGTGAGAGAGGGATCTAGAAATGACTTTGGGTTTGAAACGAATATTTTTGTGTTCGTGGATAGCTCACACGGTAGAGCCACGCTCTCACCTGCCAGGCGGAGTTGTCGTACCAATAAGGTCGCAGGTTCAAACCCCACCACCGCCGCGAAAAAAATTTTTTATTCTCTATTGTCTTCTGGCACTTTTCTACTCACTTCATATCTTGTTGTTACCAACATAAGTGCCTGCTCCACTCACTTTTCTGAATTAAAAATTCACCCCATACACCGGAGCATACTCAATGTCTCAATCGTTTCTATGTTATATGTTTGTGATGAGAATATTGGCTATTAAGCTTAACTGCTGGTCAAAATTACTTCGCGATGGTGGTGAACGAATCGGCGATCTCAAGAAGTGGGTGAGAGAGGGATCTAGAAATGACTTTGGGTTTGAAACGAATATTTTTGTGTTCGTGGATAGCTCACACGGTAGAGCCACGCTCTCACCTGCCAGGCGGAGTTGTCGTACCAATAAGGTCGCAGGTTCAAACCCCACCACCGCCGCGAAAAAAAAAATAATTTTTATTCTCTATTGTCTTCTGGCACTTTTCTACTCACTTCATATCTTGTTGTTACCAACATAAGTGCCTGCTCCACTCACTTTTCTGAATTAAAAATTCACCCCATACACCGGAGCATACTCAATGTCTCAATCGTTTCTATGTTATATGTTTGTGATGAAATATTGGCTATTAAGCTTAACTGCTGGTCAAAATTACTTCGCGATGGTGGTGAACGAATCGGCGATCTCAAGAAGTGGGTGAGAGAGGGATCTAGAAATGACTTTGGGTTTGAAACGAATATTTTTGTGTTCGTGGATAGCTCACACGGTAGAGCCACGCTCTCACCTGCCAGGCGGAGTTGTCGTACCAATAAGGTCGCAGGTTCAAACCCCACCACCGCCGCGACAAAGAAAAAAATTTTTATTCTCTATTGTCTTCTGGCACTTTTCTACTCACTTCATATCTTGTTGTTACCAACATAAGTGCCTGCTCCACTCACTTTTCTGAATTAGTAGTAGTAGTGGTAGTAGTAGTGGTAGTATTAGTAGTAGTAGTAGCTGTAGTGGCAGTTGTTGCAAGTGGAGGTGAGTGGTGGTCAATCCTAGTGTTGAGTCCGCGTGGAGTCAGCGCCCAACGACTTGATCCTACGGTTCATATAAACCGCTTGCGTGTCAAAACGACACGTAAAAGTACTGTCACGTGATTATTTTTCTCCACGAATCAGCGTGAGGCGGTAGACGGAGAGGAACCTCCCTGACCATTGTCTACTGATAGAAGAAGTCACTGTCCCTGACCCATTTTTAAACCTGCCTGTTCCCAACCTGGTGCAAAAAAACAAAACTCGCCGTCCGGCCGAGGTAACAGCGGTTTAGTTACCTCCTGACCCAGGGATCTCAACTGTGATGGTCGTGGGGATGAAGGGGAGGATTTATTTATTTATTTTGGTTGGTAGCTGACTGGCAATTTTTATAAACCGAAAACTAGATAGATCTAGGGGCAGCGTGGCTCAGCGGTTCGGTCTTTGCTTCGTACCCGAAAGGTACCGAGTTCGATTACCCGCTGCGCACTGTGGCCTTGGGCAAGTCACCTCGCCCTAGCTCAATTTGCGGCGCTGTACTGCGGCTGACGCCTGGGTTATTCCGGTCTTCCCTTGGAATAGACCCTTGAGACAAATTTCCCCTATGGGATGAATAAAGGGAATTTTATTTAGTTTATTATTTTTATTTACCTAAATGAGCCAATAAGGTGGAAAGAAAAGTAAGATGAGTAAATGTGACTCATATAAAAAGAGGCAACAGAAAACAAACACAGTTTCGGTCTTGTCCTTCGTCAGGGGCAATCAACAAGACACAAACATATATATACTTACAAAAATGGAAGACGCGGGATGGAGGGGATGATGTAATAATTTTACTGGCCATGGCTTCACACACAGCGTGTTTATTTTGGTGAAATTGTTTTTACTTGTCATTCAAAATGAATATGAAAGTCAAACACGGCTGTGAAATTAGTTCTATACGTTTGGTAAGGATCTTTATAACTTCTTATTTTTTATAGAGTTAAAACGTCACTTACGACATTGTCATTCGTTAGTGCCAGTGCTTACATGTTTTATGCGTAATAATAATAATAATAATAATAATAATAATAATAATAATAATAATTTAATATAATATAATAATAATAATATTATTATATTATTATTATTATTATTATTATTATTATTATTATTATTATTATTATTATTACTCATAAAAGCGGATGGCAAAAAAAAACAATAACAAAGACCTGAGTGACGTCATCTTCGAACTATCTATAGATAGTATGCAGATGACGTCACTCAGACCTTTGTTATGGTTTTTGCCATCCGCGTTTGTGAGTTGTTCTCACTAAACTGTATTAACCAGACTATAAAAGTTCATGGTTACACAGAGTTTGTGTGTTGGTCCGTTATACTTCCGGATGGCAATGTTGTGAACTCCTTGGCCAAGCGCATTCTATCTATAGGAACTAACAGGAAGTGTAATTCTGTCATTGGTTAGGTAACTCAATCATTATGCTGAATTTAGCATTGAACATGTTAAGTCATTGATTGACCCATCATTGAATGGAAATACTCTCAAACCAAAGAAAAATATTATCCATTACAACAATGTTAAGTTAAGCCCCTACTCCGTTCTTTCGTTCAGTTATGAAACAAATAAGAGCAAGCAGGTCCTTGGGTATGGGCCATACAAATGTTCATTTAGAGGAAAGGAAATTGATATCACTCAGCTCTTTGTTGTTGTTTTTATCTTGCCACGCCAGACATTTTTATGAGTAGTTCTCACTAAACTATATTAAGCAGAATATAAACGGTTCAGGTTACACATACTTGGCGCCATAATACGCTTCAGCAGTCATGACATCACTTCCCTCGAAATGACGCATGGTAACTTAGTAACTGGCTCTAATCTATCGGAACAATGGCGGACGCCCTTATGAAATATTTCTCCGACGAGCATAAAAGTGTATCCAGAGGAGAAAAACATTATAAATATGATCTTGTTTTGACTTTTATACATTCTAATCACATGATATATGAAAAGTTCTACCAGCATGAAGAATAAAAAGAACCGATTTTCTTTCTTTAGAACCACGATGGCCCTCATTGCTGGGCGACGTGACGTCAGACTCCAATTTCGTAAAATTTGATGCTTATTTATTGTTATTCGACTGACCTGCTTCTTTTTTTTATGACCGTTTAATGAACGCATGTCAAAATCTTACACTCCAAAATAAAAAAAATGGCGTACCTACACAGATTCTGAGGAGAGAAAAATCTTTTCTTTTTTTTTTTTTTTTTTTTGTGAATCTCGAATGAAAAAGAAAAAACAAAGGTTACATCATTATGGTTTTGTAGAAATGTAAACAAAATAGAATTAGAGCCTGTTCAACGTGCATTGTATTTTTAAGACCATGGGTCGGCATCTCAGGTTGCAAATCGTTTTTGCTGTTCAAGGTCAACAACAACAAGGCAATTTCACAAGGAGACATTCGGAACTTTATTCATTCCACGATGCGACTTGTTTAGACCTACATGCAGTCAAACGGAGGTCACACGCGCTGCTTATGAACGGAACAGTACTCCCCTTTGGAAACCTGCGTCGTTTTTTTTGTTTTTTTTTGTTTTTGTTTTGTGTGTGTGTGTGTGTGTGTGTGTGTGTGTGTGTGTGTGTGTGTGCATATATAATGAAGACGTCTATGCTTTTGTGGTCTTCGTTTTGAGGATGACTTTTGTTTACAAGGATATAATTGCTTTGTACTGATTTGATTGTAACAATTTTAATGTCATTGAACTTGTATTGAATTACTCTTTTTTTTGTGATATGCAAAACAATTAAGTTCATAAATATGCTTGAAAGCTGTTACTGGTTAAAACAGCGTTGCGTTAATTGATGGTTCCTCTGTGACCTGTTGTGGCTCTCCTGCCTGTCAAGATATGGATGCCTTTTAAACTTTTATCTTATAGATAGTTCGAAGATGACGTCACTCGGGCCTTTGTTATTGTTTATGCCATCCGCGTTTGTGAGTTGTTCTCACTAAACTGTATTAACCAGACTATAAAAGTTCATGGTTACACAGAGTTTGTGTGTTGGTCCGTTATACTTCCGGATGGCAATGTTGTGAACTCCTTGGCCAAGCGCATTCTATCTATAGTACGAGCCGTCAGTTCTTCAATCAACATACAGTGCTTACATATTTGAAAAGTACATCAGTTATCGTATATTTTATTAAAACGAGTCGAATAAACATTTAACTTGTTTAATTTTTGACTCGAAAATTTAAAATAAAGTATAGATAGAATGAAGTTGACGTCACTCAAGCCTTTGTTATTGTATTTTGCCATCCACGTTTGTGAGTAATACTCACTTAACTGTATTAATCAGACTACAGATAGAATGCGCTTGGCCAAGGAGTTCACAACATTGCCATTGTTGGTATAACGGACTGTAACAAAGTGACCGTTGCCCCGATGTTACTTAAGCGCCAGAGTGAGTTCGCAATGCGTCCACTACGCACTCAGTCCGTCGCCTTTACCTATTATTGTCAATGAACACAAACAGGGACGTAACACACCGACAAGCAAACAAGTGATGTACAGTTTTATATCAAATGGTTTATTTATGTATTGAGTAAAGAGGAATAATGCAAGAAAAGGAAAAGAAGTAGGTCTTATTTATATAAAGTAGCAATGATGTATTACAGAATAAAGGGTTGGAATATGTAGATAGAGCAGAAGAGATAATGAAGAGAATAATTAAAGAAGAACAGAAATCACAAAATATAATATAGATTTATCTAATACTGAATCTCTAAGGCGCCCTTACCTTAATTTAGCATCTAATCTAACACATAACATGACGACAGCAACCAAGGCAGGACAGCAAAGATGATAAGTATAGTTTCCGATGGATGAGGAATGTCTTATCAAATGTTTATCGATCAAATGTGTAAAATTGTTTTCTTTCGTTCACAAATAAGCACTGTTCCTTGTATTGTTAATGTTTCTTTGATTTCTTCAAATTATTAATGTTTGATTTCAAATCAACGTTAAAACAGCCTCACGGCAACCTTAGGTCAACCTCAAGCCAACTGGCTTCACAGAGCCAGTAAAACAATCTTAATTAAAATAAAAAGCCTCAAAGGCGTCACAATAACGACTTGGACGGAGAAATACTGCCACAAACAGTATCACCGCTGCCACAAACAGCATAAACTTTAAGAATTTATTTATTATAATTTTAGTGCTCTCTTCGAGTCACTAGCACGTCCGTCCAAGCCGGAGTCTTCAGTTCAACTGATCAAAATATCAGAATCTACAATTGCACCCTTGTTCAACGAAACATTCTGATTGGTCGAAATCTTAAATAATAGAACTAAATTAAGGACACCCACCTCTAACACCAAACTTCCGTTCCAACCCATCCCATATCAAATTCATTAACGGATAGTTTGCAATGCTTTAGAAATTTCATTACAACAAACCTATCAAATTACCCAAAAATCGAGCCCCCATGATGCACGTACATCCTTTCTCAAGGTAAAACTTAAGACTCGATGACAACAACAATGACGGAAAACACGGGGACATCAAAGCTCACCACAATGACTTTAATCTGGGTATCAACCCTTACACCACAGTTATTTACAATGACTCATCTGGAAATCCACCTCTAAATCTTAGTTATTTAAACTGACTTATCCATCAACCCCTGACATAAATCAACCCCTGACACGGACCAACACACAAACTCTGTGTAACCATGAACTTTTATAGTCTGGTTAATACAGTTTAGTGAGAACAACTCACAAACGCGGATGGCAAAAACAATAACAAAGGCCTGAGTGACGTCATCTTCGAACTATCTATAGATAGTTCGAAGACGACGTCACTCAGGTTTTTTTAATTGTTTTTTTGCCATCCGCGTTTATGAGTAATGCTCACTGAACTGTATTAACCCGACTATAAACGTTTAAGGATACACACAGTTTTGTGTGTTGGTCCATTATACTTCCGGATGGCAATGTTATGAGCTTCTTAGCCAAGCGCATACTATGTATAAAAGTGCATGGTTACACAGAGTTTTGTGTGTTGGTCCGTTATACTTCCGGATGGCAATGTTGTGAGCTTCTTAGCCAAGCGCCTACAGCTTCTTAGCCAAGCGCCTACTATCTATAGATAGAATGCGCTTGGCCAAGGAGTTCACAACATTGCCATCCGGAAGTATAACGGACCAACACACAAACTCTGTGTAACCATGAATTTTTATCGTCTGGTTAATACCGTTTAGTGAGAACAACTCACAAACGCGGATGGCAAAAACAATAACAAAGGCCTGAGTGACATAATCTTCGAACTATCTATAGGTACTGTGGTCCTGAATTCAACTGCTGACCGTGAACGAAGACGCATCGCCACCTGAAGTGCTTGCATATCACCCGCAGAAAACAGTCCACAGATCCTGAGCATCACTCATAATTTTAACACAGATGGTTTTCAGATGCAATTCCTTTATCAGTGTGTCAAAATATTGTGAGAAATACTCACTAACTGGGCCTGACCTGTTTGTTTGTTTGTTTAACATGTACTCAGGGTATCTCAGGCCTTGTCGTACAGGAAATAAAGAGTCAAGGGGACGAAACGGGGTAGGGAAAATATTCTGATTGGTTAATGCTTAGTAATTTTTTTTTACTAAACGCATGGTATCAATAATGGAAACCTATTAATTTTCAAAAGCCCTCCTCAATAACAACTATAATATTATTACTTGTCGACTAATACTCCCAGCATACATTTGCTAGATACTTCGTTTACTGGTATAAATGAATAATAGCAACCATATGAACCCCAAGGTGAACCTGGTCATGGCGGGTCACGTTTTATATCACGTGCGAAAGAATTATAGTCCGAATAACTCTGCTATCAGTATTATTTTGCACAATATCGTCGTCGTCGTCGTCGTCGTCGCCATCATCATCATCATTATCATCGTCATCGTCGTCATCGTCGTCGTTATCCTCTTTCTCGACGTCTTTGATATTTATCACCCAGTTAAATCACAATTGCTATGCAACTACCTCATACTCTTCCTTATCCGTTCTTGCTATCCTCCTCCTCTTCTTCTTCCTCCTCCTCCTCCTCCTCCTCCTCCTCCTCCTCCTCCTCCTCCTCCTCTCCTCCTCCTCCTCCTCCTCCTCTTTCTATAATCATCATCATCGTCATCATCATCGTCATCGTCATCATCGTCATCATCATCATCCTCTTTCCACCCCCTGCCCCCTTCTCTCCTTTTCAAGCTTCATCGATGTATTTTTAGCTTATCTTGGCTTCTAGTCTTCATGACGAGGCTGAATACATTACAGTTACTACCTTTCTGCTATTGATATCATTGAATAGATTTGACACACACAGACACATGCATACACTACACATACCGATATGGAGAAATACAATTTCACCTTCATATCGGTTACTTTTAGACTGATTGACATATTGTGTGTATGTGTGTATGTATGTGTGTAATATATATATATATATATAATATATATATATATATATATATATATATATATATATATATATATATATATAACCAACAATAGTGCTTTTTAATAAAAGATTCTATTAGTAAAACATTTACGTGTCGTTTTCCTCAACTACTACTCTAGTCTTACGCGTCATAAGTGTTGTTTTTAGCTCGGGACCCCATGTAAAGCGCCTTGAGTACATAAAGTAATGTCATAACAAAGCTCAGTTTTAAATTCTCTTCCCTAGGTCTATTGTATCCTTTCATTATCTTTTATCCATGATCTGGAAAGAAACCATTGAGTTAAGCCCAGGCCCTGCATTATTATTATTATTATTATTATTATTATTATTATTATTATTATTATTATTATTATTATTATTATCATATTATTATTCATCATCACATCATCATCACCATCCATCATCATCATCATCATCATCATCATCATCATCTCATTATTATTATTATTATTATTATTATTATATAGTAGTAGTAGTAGTAGTAGTAGTAGTATAGTAGTATAGTAGTAGTAGTAGTAGTAGTAGTAGTAGTAGTAGTAGTAGTAGTAGTGGTAGTAGTAGTAGTGGTAGTAGTAGTAGTAGTAGTAGTAGTAGTAGTAGTAGTAGTAGTAGTAGTAGTAGTAGTAGTAACAAAGACCTGAGTGACGTCAACTTCGAACTATCTATAAGGTTCTTGTGTCAGGCTATAGATGGTTCGAAGTTGACGTCATTCAGGTCTTTGTTATTATTTTTTGCCATCCGCGTTTATGAGTAATTCTCACTAAATTGTATTAACCTGACTATAAACGAGCATGGTTACACAAAGTTTTGTGTATTGGTCCGTTATACTTCCGGATGGCAATATTGTGACCTCCTTAGCCAAGCGCATACTATCTATATGTTAACGATGGCTACGCTAAGCTGCGCGCTATCTTTCATCTTTATTTATCCTTTTATCGTATCAATCTTATACTACATCGTCGCTTGCTCAAATAATTAATAAACCCCACCCCCTTTATTATTTTTTCACAGAGTCCGGCAATTTCCTTGCCTTGGATTTAGGTGGCACCAATTTTCGAGTCCTCCTGATCCAGCTTGGCAAGGGCGACCTGAAGGTGGAGAGCAAAAACTATGTAGTGCCCCAGAACATCATGGTGGGCACGAGTGCAAAGGTTGGTGGTTCTTTGCAGTTTGTTCAGATGGAAATGGGCAGTGGCCGACGTGCTGTTGTTTGAAGGTCTGATAACTTACATTGTTATATGGGCTCATTGTTGTAATGGAAATACTCTAAAACCAGCACAAGCTATAAACACTGTCCACTCTACAACATTGCTAAATAGAGCCCACAATTGTGTTTGGCTATCAGACCTGCAAATTATGTGCACATCGGCAGTGGTAGTCGTAATTTTGGAGATAAATTAATTAGTAAGACGGAGATGTATTAATAACTGAGCGCTATCGGTCTCGTCTTGGTAGCGAAGTTAAGCGATGAAAGCGATGATGAGCCTGTTCAGTAAAATGATGAGTGATAATGATAGCTGAACTATGACATGGGCATTGTGACACTAGGACATGGAAGCAATGAATAAATAATAGCAACATTTCGTTATTATAATAATGCAGATGAAGCACATCATGACTAATGCTAAATATATAGCAATCTCACATTCAACTATCTTCACATAATTATTATGATGTAAATATTGCTGCTCGAAGCTCAAATAAATAAATAACAATGTGAAATTGAATGTAAGCTTCAATTTAATATACGAAAACAGATAAAATGGACATTTCGGGTTTCCCCTTTATCAACAAAACAGGATGAATGAACCACTAGACACTACAGTTTTGTTGATAAAGGGGAAACCCGAAATGTCCATTTCATCTGTTTTCGTATATTAAATTGAAGCTTAGATTCAATTTCACATTGTTATTTATGACAATTATGATGGGAATCGCGAACAGCTGGTGCACCTCAATATCGATGGTGATTATGGTTACATGATTCTGACGTTCTATGAAATTTATTTAAATTTTGGTCAGAATAATCACTCGCCCTTCAAATATCAGTCGATTAAAATGAAAGGAAGTCTCAGGCTTGAGAATATTTGACAAATTGAGGGTCATTTAAATCGATCGATATTTGAAGGACGAGCGGCGTTCAGGTCAAACAGTTAAAATGTGGTGTTTTTTTTTTTGTTTTTTTTTTTTTTTTTTGTTTCTTTTCCAAAGAGTACTGAAGTTATTGTGCCTGATGATAATATCATAATTGTGACTTTGCGGTTAGTGTGACATCATGTTGATAATATTGTTATTGGTGACGTTGATGGTGGTGGTGACCGCTGATTATACTACTATGGTTGTATAAGCGTTTATGTCATTGACCATCAATGCATGCAACAGTGACCTTTGTTGTTTACACCGCTTGCGATGACTCATTAATTGGATTCCTCCGCGTCTAGGCGCACATATTCGAAGGTCTGATAAACGATCGCAATTTTATGGGCCTGATTTCAGATCGTTGCAGTGGACAATATTTTGCTACGGTTTGATAGTATTTCCATTATATTACTAAGCCCATAACAATTTGAGTTGTCAGACCTGCAAGTAAGAACACGTCGCTCAGTGTCCAATAAATATTTTTTTTAAGCCAACCGTGGAACTGGAGATTACTGAAAATGTGGCCTACCGTCTCAAATCGGTATTATTGAGGCGATGTGTCACTAATAGTTTTCGGGACTAATCACAGGGAGATGGAGTTATCCCAATTTGTTAGGTGTGAAAATGGGACAGAACGTAGCCATCGTTAACTTATAGCCTGACACTGAAAATGGGACAGAGTGTAGCCATCTTTAATTTATATCCTGGCACTGACTAAAAAAAATGACGTCAAAAAGACAAGTTAGTTTATATAACTGAATTCTAATTTTCTTTTAAGGGTTCCAAGAACAGTATTCGTGAGATCTAACTCGCCCCCCCCCCCCCCCCCCCCCCCCATCTCTGTCTTCCATTATTCAATATTTTTTTCAGTTATTTGACCATGTGGCCGACTGCATGCACGAATTCATTACCGAGTATGACCTGAAAGATCAGGAGATACCCCTGGGTTTTTGCTTCTCCTTTGCCTTCAAGCAGAAGGGCTTGAACGAAGCTGTTCTCACAAACTGGAGCAAAGGGTTCAAGTGTACGGGGTTGGAAAATGAAGACATTGTCACTAAGTTCCAGGAAGCACTGACAAGGCGTGGGGTAAGTTCTTGGCCGTCTAATTTATTGTTTTTATATGGAAAATGAATTCATTGATGCTATGCGTTTAGATAAAGTACAACATTCACCAGCCGGATGTAACGTCCCCACACACACACACACACACACCCACACACACACACACAAACAAAAAAACAAAACAAAAACAAAAGAGAAGCGGCGTGTCACATTGGAGGTTTATAGTCTGGTTGATATAATCTAGTTAGAACTAATCACTAAAATCTCTGTCTAAAAACACGAACAAAGAAGTGAATGGCGTCAGTTATATTCTTTCTATTCAACAAGATGTCCAACTTTTTATTACGATTTAATTTTTGCTTAAGATCATAAATTCCTATTTAAACAAATATAGTTTATGTCAATGCATGCATTGCTTCTTCCTTTCTAAATAGAATAAAATTACTCTGACGTCACTCGGCTCTTTATTATTGTTTTTAAACCGCCAGTTGGGTGATAAGTTCTCACTACAGCCTCTCTCTACTATAAACGTTAAAGGTAACGCGTCGTTTTGTGTGCACGGTAGATCTGTTGGGCGGAATAGATGAGTATTTTACCCAAATGCATAGCATCAATAATGGCCACGCTCTTGGCTAGATGTTGAATCGTATAAACTGCTTAACAAAATTCTCCCCAATCAACTGAGGGACGAATGAGTACCGTGACATAAGCCAGTGGCACCATCAGAATACATTTTTAAAGAGGGCACGACGGTTATTT